>NC_060176.1:85676757-85961757 GCF_021184085.1 Oncorhynchus gorbuscha
GTAAAGTAATTCTACAAACATAAGACATAATTCCACTCGTAATGACGAGAACAGACTGGAGACTCGATCAAGAACTGCAGGTTGCCTCGGGAAGGCACTTGAACCTAGCAGACTCAGACACCTGCTCTCCACGCAGCATCTGAGGGAAACACGACACGACAGGGCGATACACAGACACAGCACGGTGAACAATAGACAAGGATCCGACAGGGCAGGAACGGAAAACAAGGAGAGAAATAGGGACTCTAATCAGGGAAAAGAATAGGGAACAGGTGTGGGAAGACTAAATGATTGATTAGGGGAATAGGAACAGCTGGGAGCAGGAACGGAACGATAGAGAGAAGAAGAGGAAGGGAGAGAAAAAGGGAACGAACCTAAAAAGACCAGCAGGGGGAAAATGAACAGAGGAAAAGCCAAAATGACAAGACAATCTAAGACAAAACATGACAGTACCCCCCACTCACCGAGCGCCTCCGAGCGACTCGAGGAGGAATCCTGGCGGCAACGGAGGAAATCATCAATGAGTGAACGGTCCAGCATTTCCCGAGACGGAACCCAACTCCTCTCCTCAGGACCGTAACCCTCCCAATCCACTAAGTATTGGTGACCCCGTCCCGAGAACGCATGTCCATGATCCTACGTACCTTGTAAATAGGTGCGCTCTCGACAAGGACGGGAGGGGGAGGGAAGACGAACGGGGTGCGAAGAAAGGGCTTGACACAGGAGACATGGAAGACAGGATGGACGCGACGAAGATGTCGCGGAAGAAGCAGTCGCACAGCGACAGGATTGACGACCTGGGAGACACGGAACGGACCAATGAACCGCGGAGTCAACTTACGAGAAGCTGTCGTAAGAGGAAGGTTGCGAGTGGAAAGCCACACTCTCTGGCCGCAACAATACCTTGGACTCTTAATCCTGCGTTTATTGGCGGCTCTCACAGTCTGTGCCCTGTAACGGCAAAGTGCAGACCTCACCCTCCTCCAGGTGCGCTCACAACGTTGGACAAACGCTTGAGCGGAGGGAACGCTGGACTCGGCAAGCTGGGAAGAGAACAGAGGAGGCTGGTAACCCAGACTACTCTGAAACGGAGATAACCCGGTAGCAGACGAAGGAAGCAAGTTGTGAGCGTATTCTGCCCAGGGGAGCTGTTCTGCCCAAGACGCAGGGTTTCTGAAAGAAAGGCTGCGTAGTATGCGACCAATCGTCTGATTGGCCCTCTCTGCTTGACCGTTAGACTGGGGATGAAACCCGGAAGAGAGACTGACGGACGCACCAATCAAACGACAGAACTTCCTCCAAAACTGTGACGTGAATTGCGGGCCTCTGTCTGAAACGGCGTCTAACGGGAGGCCATGAATTCTGAACACATTCTCGATGATGATTTGTGCCGTCTCCTTAGCGGAAGGAAGTTTAGCGAGGGGAATGAAATGTGCCGCCTTAGAGAACCTATCGACAACCGTAAGAATCACAGTCTTCCCCGCAGACAAAGGCAGACCGGTAATGAAGTCTAGGGCGATGTGAGACCATGGTCGAGAAGGAATGGGAGCGGTCTGAGACGACCGGCAGGAGGAGAGTTACCCGACTTAGTCTGCGCGCAGTCCGAACAAGCAGCCACGAAACGGCGCGTGTCACGCTCCTGAGTCGGCCACCAAAAGCGCTGGCGAATAGACGCAAGAGTGCCTCGAACACCGGGATGACCAGCTAACTTGGAAGAGTGAGCCCACTGAAGAACAGCCAGACGAGTGGAAACAGGAACGAAAAGGAGGTTACTAGGACAAGCGCGCGGCGACGCAGTGTGCGTGAGTGCTTGCTTAACCTGTCTTTCAATTCCCCAGACTGTCAACCCGACAACACGCCCATAAGGAAGAATCCCCTCGGGATCAGTAGAAGCCACAGAAGAACTAAACAGACGGGATAAGGCATCAGGCTTGGTGTTTTTGCTACCCGGACGGTAAGAAATCACAAACTCGAAACGAGCGAAAAACAACGCCCAACGAGCTTGACGGGCATTAAGTCGTTTGGCAGAACGGATGTACTCAAGGTTCTTATGGTCTGTCCAAACGACAAAAGGAACGGTCGCCCCCTCCAACCACTGTCGCCATTCGCCTAGGGCTAAGCGGATGGCGAGCAGTTCGCGGTTACCCACATCATAGTTGCGTTCAGATGGCGACAGGCGATGAGAAAAATAAGCGCAAGGATGAACCTTATCGTCAGACTGGAAGCGCTGGGATAGAATGGCTCCCACGCCTACCTCTGAAGCGTCAACCTCGACAATGAATTGTCTAGTGACGTCAGGAGTAACGAGGATAGGAGCGGACGTAAACGTTCTTTTAGAAGATCAAAAGCTCCCTGGGCGGAACCGGACCACTTAAAACACGTCTTGACAGAAGTAAGAGCTGTGAGAGGGGCAGCAACTTGACCGAAATTACGAATGAAACGCCGATAGAAATTAGCGAAACCTAAAAAAGCGCTGCAACTCGACACGTGACCTTGGAACGGGCCAATCACTGACAGCTTGGACCTTAGCGGAATCCATCTGAATGCCTTCAGCGGAAATAACGGAACCGAGAAAAGTAACGGAGGAGACATGAAAAGAGCACTTCTCAGCCTTCACGTAGAGACAATTCTCTAAAAGGCGCTGTAGAACACGTCGAACGTGCTGAACATGAATCTCGAGTGACGGTGAAAAAATCAGGATATCGTCAAGATAGACAAAAACAAAGATGTTCAGCATGTCTCTCAGAACATCATTAACTAATGCCTGAAAAACAGCTGGCGCATTGGCGAGACCAAACGGCAGAACCCGGTACTCAAAATGCCCTAACGGAGTGTTAAACGCCATTTTCCACTCGTCCCCCTCTCTGATGCGCACGAGATGGTAAGCGTTACGAAGGTCCAACTTAGTAAAGCACCTGGCTCCTGCAGAATCTCGAAGGCTGATGACATAAGGGGAAGCGGATAACGATTCTTAACCGTTATGTCATTCAGCCCTCGATAATCCACGCAGGGGCGCAGAGTACCGTCCTTTTTCTTAACAAAAAAGAACCCCGCCCCGGCCGGAGAGGAAGAAGGCACTATGGTACCGGCGTCAAGAGACACAGATAAATAATCCTCGAGAGCCTTACGTTCGGGAGCCGACAGAGAGTATAGTCTACCCCGAGGAGGAGTGGTCCCCGGAAGGAGATCAATACTACAATCATACGACCGGTGAGGAGGAAGGGAGTTGGCTCGGGACCGACTGAAGACCGTGCGCAGATCATGATATTCCTCCGGCACTCCTGTCAAATCGCCAGGTTCCTCCTGAGAAGTGGGGACAGAAGAAATGGGAGGGATGGCAGACATTAAACACTTCACATGACAAGAAACGTTCCAGGATAGGATAGAATTACTAGACCAATTAATAGAAGGATTATGACATACTAGCCAGGGATGACCCAAAACAACAGGTGTAAAAGGTGAACGAAAAATCAAAAAAGAAATAGTCTCACTGTGGTTACCAGATACTGTGAGAGTTAAAGGTAGTGTCTCAAATCTGATACTGGGAAGATGACTACCATCTAAGGCAAACATGGGCGTAGGCTTGTCTAACTGTCTGAAAGGAATGTCATGTTTCCGAGCCCATGCTTCGTCCATGAAACAACCCTCAGCCCCGAGTCAATCAAGGCACTGCATGTAGCACCCGAACCGGTCCAGCGTAGATGGACCGACATAGTAGTACAGGATCTAGATGAAGAGACCTGAGTAGTAGCGCTCACCAGTAGCCCTCCGCTTACTGATGAGCTCTGGCCTTTACTGGACATGAATTGACAAAATGTCCATCAAATCCATAATAGAGGCACAGGCGGTTGGTGATCCTCCGTTCCCTCTCCTTAGTCGAGATGCGAATACCTCCCAGCTGCATGGGCTCAGTCTCTGAGCCAGAGGAGGGAGATGGTTGCGATGCGGAGCAGGGAAACACCGTTGACGCGAGCTCTCTTCCACGAGCTTGGTGACGAAGATCTACCCGTCGTTCTATGCGGATGGCGAGAGCAATCAAAGAGTCCACACTGAAAGGAACCTCCCGAGAGAGAATCTCATCTTTGACCACTGCGTGGAGTCCCTCCAGAAAACGAGCGAGCAGCGCCAGCTCGTTCCAGTCACTAGAGGCAGCAAGAGTGCGAAACTCTATAGAGTAATCCGTTATGGATCGATCACCTTGGCATAGGAAAGCCAGGGCCCTAGAAGCCTCCCTACCAAAAACTGAACGGTCAAAAACCCGAATCATCTCCTCTTTAAAGTTCTGGTAATTGTTTGAACAATCAGCCCTTGCCTCCCAGATAGCTGTGCCCCACTCTCGAGCCCGGCCAGTAAGGAGTGAAATGACGTAAGCAACCCGAGCTCTCTCGCTAGAGTATGTGTTGGGTTGAGAGAGAACACAATATCACACTGAGTGAGAAAGGAGCGGCACTCCGTGGGCTGCCCGGAGTAGCAAGGTGGGTTATTAACCCTAGGTTCCGGAGGCTCGGCAGGCCAGGAAGTAACAGGTGGCACGAGACGAAGACTCTGGAACTGTCCAGAGAGGTCGGAAACCTGAGCGGCCAGGTTCTCCACGGCATGGCGAGCAGCAGACAATTCCTGCTCGTGTCTGCCGAGCATGGCTCCTTGGATCTCGACGGCAGTGTTACGAACGTCTGTAGTCGCTGGGTCCATTCTTTGGTCGGATCCTTCTGTCATGCAGGTGAATGAGGACCCAAAAGCGACTTGGCGAAAACAGAGTCTTTAATCCAGTAAAGTAATTCTACAAACATAAGACATAATTCCACTCGTAATGACGAGAACAGACTGGAGACTCGATCAAGAACTGCAGGTTGCCTCGGGAAGGCACTTGAACCTAGCAGACTCAGACACCTGCTCTCCACGCAGCATCTGAGGGAAACACGACACGACAGGGCGATACACAGACACAGCACGGTGAACAATAGACAAGGATCCGACAGGGCAGGAACGGAAAACAAGGAGAGAAATAGGGACTCTAATCAGGGAAAAGAATAGGGAACAGGTGTGGGAAGACTAAATGATTGATTAGGGGAATAGGAACAGCTGGGAGCAGGATAAAAGCGGAGTGTGGGACGATAAATGAGAGATAGGAAGAGAGAGGAAGGAGAGAGAGAAAAGAGAGAAAAAGGGGAACGAACCTAAAAAGACCAGCAGGGGAAAATGAACAGAGGGAAAAGCCAAAATGACAAGACAATCTAAGACAAAACATGACATGAATGGTGTGGCAGCACTATGAGGTAACATAAAGAACTGAATGGTGTGGCAGCACTATGAGGTAACATAAAGAACTGAATGATGTGGCAGCACTATGAGGTAACATAAAGAACTGAATGGTGTGGCAGCACTATGAGGTAACATAAAGAACTGAATGGTGTGGCAGCACTATGAGGTAACATAAAGAACTGAATGGTGTGGCAGCACTATGAGGTAACATAAAGAACTGAATGGTGTGGCAGCACTATGAGGTAATATAAAGAACTGAATGGTGTGGCAGCACTATGAGGTAAAATAAAGCACTGAATGGTGTGGCAGCACTATGAGGTCAAATAAAGCACTGAATGGTGTGGCAGCACTATGAGGTAAAATAAAACAACACTGAATGGTGTGGCAGCACTATGAGGTAAAATAAAACACTGAATGGTGTGGCAGCACTATGAGGTAAAATAAAGCACTGAATGGTGTGGCAGCACTATGAGGTAACATAAAGAACTGAATGGTGTGGCAGCACTATGAGGTAACATAAAGAACTGAATGGTGTGGCAGCACTATGAGGTAACATAAAGAACTGAATGGTGTGGCAGCACTATGAGGTAACATAAAGAACTGAATGGTGTGGCAGCACTATGAGGTAACATAAAGAACTGAATGGTGTGGCAGCACTATGAGGTAACATAAAGAACTGAATGGTGTGGCAGCACTATGAGGTAACATAAAGAACTGAATGGTGTGGCAGCACTATGAGGTAACATAAAGAACTGAATGGTGTGGCAGCACTATGAGGTCAAATAAAGCACTGAATGGTGTGGCAGCACTATGAGGTCAAATAAAGCACTGAATGGTGTGGCAGCACTATGAGGTCACATAAAGAACTGAATGGTGTGGCAGCACTATGAGGTCAAATAAAGAACTGAATGGTGTGGCAGCACTATGAGGTAAAATAAAGAACTGAATGGTGTGGCAGCACTATGAGGTAAAATAAAGCACTGAATGGTGTGGCAGCACTATGAGGTAAAATAAAGAACTGAATGGTGTGGCAGCACTATGAGGTAACATAAAGAACTGAATGGTGTGGCAGCACTATGAGGTCACATAAAGAACTGAATGGTGTGGCAGCACTATGAGGTCAAATAAAGAACTGAATGGTGTGGCAGCACTGAGGTAAAATAAAGAACTGAATGGTGTGGCAGCACTATGAGGTAAAATAAAACAACACTGAATGGTGTGGCAGCACTATGAGGTAACATAAAGAACTGAATGGTGTGGCAGCACTATGAGGTAACATAAAGAACTGAATGGTGTGGCAGCACTATGAGGTAACATAAAGAACTGAATGGTGTGGCAGCACTATGAGGTAACATAAAGAACTGAATGGTGTGGCAGCACTGTGAGGTCAAATAAAGAACTGAATGCTGTGGCAGCAATGAGTAACATAATGCCTGAATGGTGTGGAGAGAGGAGGAGATGAGAGGAGAGGAGGAGAACTAGAAATGCTGTAAATGAGCATAATGATAGGGGGAGAGAGGAGGAGAGGAGAGAGAGGGAGAGGAGAGGAGGAGAGGAGAGGAGAGAGGAGAGGAGAGGAGAGGAGAGGAGGGAGAGGAGGGAGAGGAGGGAGGAGAGGAGGGGCTTTTGCTAAGAAGACTAATTGTTTTGGGAGGAGAGGAGGAGAGGAGAGGAGAGGAGAGGAGAGGAGAGGAGAGGAGAGGAGGAGAGGAGAGGAGGGGCTTTTGCTAAGAAGACTAATTGTTTTGTGACTCGCAGATGATCTCTGGTTATTTATTATTATAGTATTATGACATCAGAGTGAAATGTAATTGTCCTGCAGTCTAAAACAGTGCACGCGTTATTTTTATTTAACTCGGTAAGTCATTGAGAACAACTTATTTTACTTAACAAATTACCAAGATATACCAATGTTTCAATACTTGTCCTAAAAACATTAATGCTGTAGGCTGATTGAAACGATAGTTAATGTCCACTGCTTTTATACAGGAGAGTTGTAGTGCCTGTTAAGTGGTGGTTCTCAGTTCAGTGTTTTGATTAATACTCCTTCCCAACCAGGAAATCTGGCCGATGCCAGAAAGAAAGATGAAGCTCTCCCTCCCTGCAACAAAGCACTTTTTTTTTCCTTTTTCGCATGCACCATCTGGTCACGTGATGCTGATCTGTTACCCAGCAAGTTTATTATCAGGCAGCCATCTTGGTGTCTATCATCGGAGCAGCGACTCACAGCCTACTCTATCTGAGCTAGCCGAGCGAGAGGAGAGGCAGAGCGTTGTTATACCAGTACCCAGACCGCACCGCGCTGCAGAGACGAACAGAGGAGAGGGCAGGGCTGCGCACGGTGGCTTTTCTCCTTACTCATCTGTAAAGGGAGGAGAGCGTGAAGGGCAAGGAATAACAAACCCAGCATCCATCCAGCCTCCTCTTTTCACTCTCCCTTTGTTTTCAGCACATAGACTGGCCTTACTTTGCATTGCCTGTCTTTCTGGAGAGAGCTGCGTTGTTTCCATTTGTCTCTCAGCCCTCTATTCGCTGAGTCATCATGGCAGACCTGATGGCCCAGCCCGATGCCCCGACTCCCACCACCGACAAGATCACGCAGGCCGCCCGGGAGACCATCTACCTGTGTAACTTCCGCGTGTCGGTGGACGGAGAATGGCTCTGTCTCAGGGAGCTGAACGACATCTCCCTCACCCCAGACCCAGAGCAAGCCCACGAAGGTACAGACAGGGCTGAGGCTGACCTAGTCTAGGAGGATGGGGAGGGGGGTGGGTGGGGGTGGGTGGATGTTCAGGAAGATGTTGTGGTAATGAATTACATCATTGGTTCTCAGCGCTTGGTAACCCACTGATTTAACTCAATGATTACAAGAGTGTCTTGCTGGGATATAGACACTCAGGATATCCTCTCTCCATCCTGCCTCCGTACAGTAACAGACCTGTGTTTTCGATGCTGTCGTTGAGCTGTGGCGCTGCGCCACACGTTGAAGATGGTAGAACAGCCCACATTTTGCTTTTCCTCTACAAACAAAAGGCGTAATGACAAATTAGACAACCCCATGGAATAGTTGATCTATTCACTTTATACTGAACAAAAATATAAACGTAACATGGGCTGAATAAAATATCCCAGAAATGTTCCATGTTAGTGAGAATTTCTCCTTTGCAAAGATAATCCATCCACCTGACAGGTGTAGCATATCAAGAATCTGATTAAACTGCATGATCATTACATAGGTGCACCTTGAGCTGGGGACAATAAAAGGCCACTCTAAAACCATGCGGTTTTGTCACACAACACAATTTCACAGATGTCTGAAGTTTTGAGGGAGCATTTGGGATGCAGACTGCAGGAATGTCCACCAGAGCTGTTTTATCTTTTTATTTAATATTTAACTAGGCAAGCCAGTTAAGAACAAATTCTTATTGACAATGATAATAATAATAATATATGCCATTTAGCAGATGCTTTTATCCAAAGTGACTTACAGTCATGTGTGCATACATTCTACGTATGGGTGGTCCCGGGGATCGAACCCACTACCCTGGCGTTACAAGCACCATGCTCTACCAACTGAGCTACAGAAGGACCATGATGGCCAAACCTGGTCAATGCTGCGCCGTCCTTTTTAGAGAATATGGCTGTATGGCCAACCGGCCTCACAACCGCAGACCATTTGCACAACTGAAGCATAGAAACCATAAACCAAGCTCGTCGTCTTGACCTGACTGACGATGTTCAGCATCGTAACTGACTTCAGTGGGCAAATGCTCTGATGGCCACTGGCACACTGGATAGGTGTGCTGTTCACAGATTAATCCCGGTTTAAACTGTTTGCGATGCTCTGGATCGACGTGTACTACGGTTCCAGTTCTCGCTGATATTCAGCAACTTCACCATTGGAGGAGGAGTGGGACACCATCCCACAGCCAGTGGGACACCATCCCACAGCCAGTGGGACACCATCCCACAGCCAGTGGGACACCATCCCACAGCCATTGGGACAACATTCCACAGACCACAATCAACTCTGAGAAGATGTCACGCTGCATGAGGCACATGGTGGTCACACCAGATACCGGTTTACTGATCTAAGCACCTAACTTTGTTTTAAGGTATCTGTATTCCCAGTCTTGTGAAATCCATAGATTAGAGCCTAATTTATTTAAATTAACTGATTTCCTTATGAATTTGAACTCTGTAATATCTTCAGAAATTGTTGCATTGATATGGTTTGTTCAGTGTAGCTTGCTTTTTGTTCTAGGTGAGATAAATGTTCTTCTTGAGGTGCATTCAAGTTGAGTGCCACAAGCCGCACAACAGTCATTTAAAATAAACAGATGTATTAACCACTTCCCCCTCTTCTTGTTCTTATACAGGTTTTCATACACTGCCGGTCCAACGTTTGGACACACCTACTCATTGAAGGGTTTTTCTTTTCTTTTTTGCTATTTTCTACGTAGTTGATTTGTTCACTATGATTCTACTATGAAATTACACATGGCATCATGTAGTAATTAAAAGAAGTGTTAAACCAATCAAATCAAAATCAATTTTATATTTGAGATTCTTCAAATAGCCACCCGTTGCCTTGACAGCTTCGCACACTGTTGGCATTTTCTCAATGAGCTTCCCCTGGAATGCTTTTCCAACAGTCTTGAAAGAGTTCCCACATATGCTGAGCACTTGTTGGCTGCTTTTCCTTCACTCTGCGGTCCAACTCATCCCAAACCATCTCAATTTGGATGAGGTCAGGCGATTGTGGAGGCCAGGTCATCTGAAGCAGCACCTTCTTGGTCAAATAGCCCTTACACAGCCTGGAGGTGTGTTGGGTCATTGTCCTCTCAAAAAACAAAATGATAGTCCCACTAAGCCCAAATCAGATGGGATGGCGTATCGCTGCAGAATGTTGTGGTAGCCATGCAGGTTAAGTGTACCTTGAATTCTAAATCAATCGCTGACAGTGTCAACAGCAAGGCACCCCCACACCATCTCACCACCTCCTCCATGCTTTACGGTGGGAAATACACATGCGGAGATCATCCATTTACCCACACCACATCTCACAAAGACACTGCGGTTTGAATAAAAAATCTCCAAACTCCAGACCAAAGGACAGATTTCCACCAGTCTAATGTCCATTGCTTGTGTTTCTTGGCCCAAGCAAGTGTCTTCTGATTGGTGTCCTTTTAGAAGTGGTTTCTTTGCAGCAATTCGACCATAAAGGCCTGATTCACACACTCTCTCAGCCTTTGATTTTGAGATGTGTCTGTTACTTGATGTGTCTGTGAAGCTGGTAACTAATGAACGTATCCTCTGCAGCAGAGGTAACTCTGGGTCTCTCTTTCCTGTGGTGGTCCTCATGAGAGCCAGTTTCATCATAGCGCTTGATGGTTTTTGCAACTGCACTTGAAGAAACTTTCAGTTCTTGAAATGTTCCGGATTTACTGATCTTCATGTCTTAAAGTAATGATGGACTGTCATTTCTCTTTGCTTATTTGAGCTGTTCTTGCCATAATATGGACTTGGTCTTTTACCAAATAGGGCTATCATCTGTATACCCCCCTACCTTGGCACAGCACAACTGATTGGCTCAAATGCATCAAGAAGGGAAAGAAATTCCATAAATTAACTTTTAACAAGTCACACCTGTTAATTGAAATGCATTCCAGGTGACTACCTGATGAAGTTGGTAGACAGAATGCCAAGAGTGTGCAAAGCTTTGTCAAGGGTGGCTACTTTGCATAATTAAAAATATATTTTGATTTTGTTAACACTTTTTTGGTTACTACATGACTCCATAGTTTTGATGTGTTCACTATTATTCTGCAATGTAGAAAATAGTAAAAATAAACAAAAACCCTTGAATGAGTAGATGTTCTAGAACTGTTGACAAGTAGTGTACAGTATACATTTTTCATACATGGTACTGTTTTGTATACAGCAATCACATAACAATAATACATTACTGAACATAGGCAGCCCATCCCACCTATCACAATAGACCTCGTTTGGTATTTGTAAGGTTCATTTTAAGTGAATGTTGTGAATTATTAATTTTTTTCAAATAAATTCTGCCCAATTTTGTGATTACGATATTGTCTCATCGCTGCAACTCCCCGACGGGCGAGTCAGGTGTCCTTTAAAACATGACCCGCCAAACCGCACTGCTTAACACCTGCCCGCTTAACCTGGAAGCCAGTGGCACCAATGTGTCTGAGGAAACACCATTCAACTGACGACCGAGGTTAACCTGCAGGCGCCCGGCCCGCCACAAGGAGTCGCTAGAGCGCAATAAGCCCCCCCTGGATCATTGTTATTCTAACTTCCTGCAACGCGACTCCATTTTATTACTCCCAGCCTATAGATAGAAACTAAAACGGGAAGTGCCCGTGCTCAGGTCTGTTCAACGCTGGTCCGACCAATCAGATTCCACGCTTCAAGTTTGCTTCGATCACGTGGACTGGGATATGTTCCGCATAGCGTCGGACAACAACATTGATGAATACGCTGATTCGGTGAGTGAGTTTATTTGCAAGGGCATTGGTGATGTTGGACCCACAGTGTCTATTTAAACATTCCCCAGCCAGAAGCCGTGGATTGACTGCAGCATTCCCGCAAAACTGGGGCGAACCACTGCTTTTAATCAGGGCAAGGTGACCGGAAACATGACCGAATACAAACAGTGAAGCTATTCCCTCCAAGGCAATCAAACAAGCTAAGCGTCAGTATAGAGCCAAAGTAGAGTCGCAATTCAACGGCTCAGACACGAGAGGTATGTGACAGAGTCTACAGTCAGACTACAAAAAGAAAACCAGCCCTGTCACGGACCACGGTGTCTTGCTCCCAGACAAACTAAACAACTTCTTTGCCCGCTTTGAGGACAATACAGTGCCACTGACACGGCCCGCTACCAAAACCTGCGGGCTCTCCTTCACTGCAGCCAACATGAGTAAAACATTTAAACATGTTAACCCTTGCAGGGCTGCAGGCCCAGACTGCATCCCCAGCCGTGTCCTCAGAGCATGTGCAGACCAGCTGGCTGGTGTGTTTACGGACGTATTCAATCAATCCTTATCCTAGTCTGCTGTTCCCAAATGCTTCAAGAGGGCATTGTTCCTTTTCCCAAGAAAGCTAAGGTAACTAAGCTAAATGACTCCCGCCCCATAGCACTCACTTCCGTCATCTTGAAGTGCTTTGAGAAACAAGTCTAGGACCATATCACCTCCACCCTACCTGACACCCTAGACCCACTCCAATTTGCTTGCCGCCCTAATAGGTCCACAGATGATGCAATCACACTGCACACTGCCCTAACCCATCTGGACAAGAGGAATAACTATGTATGTTGTTCATCGACTGCAGCTCAGCATTTAACACCATAGTACCCTCCAAACTCGTCATTAAGCTCGAGACCCTGGGTCTCGACCCCGCCCTGTGCAACTGGGTCCTGGACTTCCTGACCGGCCACCCCCAGGTGGTGAGGGTAGGTAACAACATCTCCACCACGCTTAGCCTCAACACTGGGGCCCCACAAGGGTGCATTCTCAGCCCTCTCCTGTACTCCCTGTTCACCCACGTCTGCGTGGCCATGCACGCCTCCAACTCAATCATCAAGTGTGCAGACGACACTACAGTGGTAGGCTTGATTACCAACAACGACGAGACGGCCTACAGGGAGGAGGTGAGGGCCCTCGGAGTGTGGTGTCAGGAAAATAACCTCACACTCAATGTCAACAAAATAAAGGAGATGATCATGGACTTCAGGAAACAGCAGAGGGAACACCCCCCCTATCCACATTGACGGGACAGTAGTGGAGAAGGTGAATGTTTTTTTAAGTTCCTCGGCGTACACATCACGGGCAAACTGAAATGGTCCACCCACACAGACAGCGTGGTGAAGAAGGCGCACCACGCTGTCTGTGTGGGTGGACCACACAACCTCAGGAGGTTGAAGAAATTCGGTTTGTTACATTCGAGAACATCCTGTCGGGCTTGTATCACCGCCTGGTACGGCAACTGGTCCGCCCACAACAGCAAGGCTCTCCAGAGGGTAGTGAGGTCTGCACAACGCAACTACCTGCCCTCCAGGACACCTACACCACCTGATGTGACAGGAAGGACAAAAAAGATCATCAAGGACAACAACCACCCGAGCCACTGCCTGTTGACATCTCTTCTCTTCTCTCTTCCCTCTCTCTTATCTTTTGTACTTGTCCCTCCATTTTATCTTTTTCTATCCTTGTCCCTCCACCCCGCGCTATCATCCAGAAGGCGAGGTCAGTACAGGTGCATCAAAGCTGGGACCGAGAGACTGAAAAACAGCTTCTATCTCAAGGCCATCAGACTGTTAAACAGCCACCACTAACATTGAATGGCTGCTGCCAACATACTGACTCAACTCCAGCCACTTTAATAATGGACAAATTGATGTAATAAATGTATCACTAGCCACTTGAAACAATGCCACTTTATATAATGTTTACATACCCTACATTACTCATCTCATATGTATATACTGTACTCTTCCCTATGCAAGATGCAGTAGATGCCGTTAAGGTATTTTAACGGCATTTTTGCCAAATACATTTAAACTCAGTTTATCACAATTCCTGACATTTAATCATAGTAAAGATGTCTTAGGTCAGTTAGGATCACCACTTTATTTTAAGAATGTGAAATTTCAGAATAATAGTAGAGAGTGATTCATTTCAGCTTTTATTTCTTTCATCACATCCCCAGTGGGTCAGAAGATCGTTTGTTGACATCTCTTCTTCTTTCTCTCTCTTCCCCTCTCCTTTATCTTTTCTACTTCTTGTTTACATACACTCAATTAGTACTTGGTTGCTTTTAAATTGTTTAACTTGGGCCAAACGTTTTGGGTAGCCTTCCACAAGCTTCCCACAATAAGTTGGTTGAATTTTGGCCCATTCCTCCTGACAGAGCTGGTGTAACTGAGTCACGTTTGTAGGAGGCTGTGATATTCTTTGCCAGTTTTGCAGTCAGATTAGTCAATGACTTTCTTTGATGTCTCACTATTATAAGACATGGATCCAAATAACAGTAGTGTGTCTTGCAGAAGAAAGAACAGGATTTGACTGGAATTTTCTTTATCTTTTTATTTTGATTTTTATGCTTGATTTTGGTTCTCCAATGCTGACATTTGATTTTGTCCAATTTGTCACAGAAATGCGCTGACGGGTGAAAAGGTTTGTTGCTACATCCTCTACCTGTTGGAAGATATTCTTCCCCTCTCTATTCTCAGTTTTGATTGGCTGCTGCCTTCAACTAGTGTTGGTGACATGGTGACTATTGTACCAGGGTTTGTTTGTTGACATCTCTTCTTCTTTCTCTCTCTTCCCTCTCTCCTTTATCTTTTCTACTTGTCCCTCCATTTCCTCCCTCTCTCTCCCTCTATCCCTCTGTCCAGATCCGAAGGACCCTATAGCCATCGTTTGTTGACATCTCTTCTTCTTTCTCTCTCTTCCCTCTCTCCTTTATCTTTTCTACTTGTCCCTCCATTTCCTCCTCTACTCTCTCCCTCTATCCCTCTGTCCAGATCCGAAGGACCCTATAGCCATCGTTTGTTGACATCTCTTCTTCTTTCTCTCTCTTCCCTCTCTCCTTTATCTTTTGTACTTGTCCCTCCATTTCCTCCTCTACTCTCTCCCTCTATCCCTCTGTCCAGATCCGAAGGACCCTATAGCCATCGTTTGTTGACATCTCTTCTTCTTTCTCTCTCTTCCCTCTCTCCTTTATCTTTTGTACTTGTCCCTCCATTTCCTCCTCTACTCTCTCCCTCTATCCCTCTGTCCAGATCCGAAGGACCCTATAGCCATCGTTTGTTGACATCTCTTCTTCTTTCTCTCTCTTCCCTCTCTCCTTTATCTTTTGTACTTGTCCCTCCATTTCCTCCTCTACTCTCTCCCTCTATCCCTCTGTCCAGATCCGAAGGACCCTATAGCCATCGTTTGTTGACATCTCTTCTTCTTTCTCTCTCTTCCCTCTCTCCTTTATCTTTTGTACTTGTCCCTCCATTTCCTCCTCTACTCTCTCCCTCTATCCCTCTGTCCAGATCCGAAGGACCCTATAGCCATCGTTTGTTGACATCTCTTCTTCTTTCTCTCTCTTCCCTCTCTCCTTTATCTTTTCTACTTGTCCCTCCATTTCCTCCTCTACTCTCTCCCTCTATCCCTCTGTCCAGATCCGAAGGACCCTATAGCCATCGAGCGGTTGAATCTGATGAACATGGCTAAGCTGAGCATCAAGGGTCTGATTGAGTCGGCCCTGAACCTGGGCAGGACCCTGGACTCTGACTACGCTCCGTTACAGCAGTTCTTCGTGGTCATGGAGCACTGCCTCAAACACGGACTCAAAAGTACAGAGACGTGGGCTACCTACCTATGTTATTGTTTGTTTTTGTCCCAGATCTGTTTGTGCAGTCTTGTTTCACCAAACGTGACATAGGAGTGACCATAGGAGTTGGTTGGCAGAACAGATCTGGGACATGTTTGTATAGATGTAGGCTTCTTTCTCTTGTGTAACAAGAATCCTCAGTCATATCTTTGATAATAATAATTTGAGAACCATGCTCCCAAATTTTTTACCAACACATCTTACTCGTGGACTGTCTTACTCGTGGAAATTCTACTCTTGACCACTGCTACACGCCTTTTGGACACGGGGTATAAGGCCCGCTCTCGTCCTCCTTTTGGTGAATCCGACCATGACTCCATCTTGCTTCTTCCTACTTTCAAAACAAAGACTCAAGAGGGAAGTGCTGGTGGTGAGGTCGATACAGCGTTCGTCCGACCAATCAGAATTCTGGCTGACTGTTTTAATCACATGTCAGATTAAGTTAAAATGGCGCCGGAAGAAATGGAAGCAGTTTAGATTAGACGAGGTACGATCACAAATATCCTTACCAACGGGACATCAACAACTGTAATATCCTATGTATCACGGAATCATTGCTGAATGAGGACATGGATTTCAGCTATAGGGATATACGCTGCACTGGCAAGACAGAACAGCACAGAGGAGGGGGGGGCGGTCTGTGCATGTTTGTAAACAACAGCTGGTTCACAAAATCTAAGGAGGGTCTCGAGATTTTGCTCGCCTGGAGTAGAGTATATTGTGATAAATTGCAGGCCACACTATTTGCCTAGAGAGTTCTCAGCTATACTTTTCGTAGCTGTTTATTTACCACCACAGAGAGAAGCTGGCACTGACCACACTCAGTCAGCTGAAAAAGGAAATAAGCAAACAGGAAACCACTCACCCAGAGGCGGCGCTCCTAGTGGCCGGAGACTTTAATGCAGGGAAATCTAAATCAGTTCTGTTCTTCCAAATCTCTATCAACATGTTAAATGTGCAACCAGAGGGGAAAAAAATTCTAGATCATCTGTACTCCACACACAGAGACGCGTACAAAGCTCTCCCTCGCCCTCCATTTGGTAAATCCAACCACAACTCTATTCTCCTGATTCCTGCTTACAAGCACAAATGAAAGCAAGAAGAACCAGTGACTCGGTCTATAAAAAAGTGGTCAGATGAAGCAGATGCTAAACTACAGGACTGTTTTGCACAGACTGGAACATGTTCCAGGATTCCTCCGATGGCATTGAGGAGTACACCACATCAGTCACTGGCTTTATCAATAAGTGCATCGAGGACGTTGTCCCCACAGTGACTGTACATACATACCCCAACCAGAAGCCATGGATTACAGGCAACATTCACACTGAGCTAAAGGGTAGAGCTGCCACTTTCAAGGTGCGGGACTCTAACCCGGAAGCTTATAAGAAATCCTGCTATGCCCTACAACAAACCATCAAACAGGAAAAGCGTCAATACAGGGCTAAGATTGAATCATACTACACCGGCTCCGACGCTCGTCTTATGTGGCAGGGCCTGCAAACTATTACAGACTAAAAAGGGAAGCACAGCCGCGAGCTGCCCAGTGACACGAGCCTACCAGTCGAGCTAAATCACTTCTATGCTCGCCTCGAGGCAAGCAACACTGAGGCATGCATGAGAGCATCAGTTGTTCCGGACGACTGCGATCACGCTCTCCGTAGCCGATGTGAGTAAGACCTTTGAACAGGTCAACATACAGTGGGGCAAAAAAGTATTTAGTCAGCCACCAATTGTGCAAGTTCTCCCACTTAAAAAGATGAGAGGCCTGTAATTTTCATCATAGGTACACTTCAACTATGACAGACAAAATTAGGAAAATAAATCCAGAAAATTGCATTGTAGAATTTTTAATGAATTTATTTGCAAATTATGGTGGAAAATAAGTATTTGGTCACCTACAAACAAGCAAGATTTCTGGCTCTCACAGACCTGTAACTTCTTCTTTAAGAGGCTCCTCTGTCCTCCACACGTTACCTGTATTAATGGCACATTAGAATCCTCCCTAAGTTTTTTTTACTCACTGCTTTAGCACATTCTGCCAAGCCGGATGTCCTAGCCGTGTCTGAATCCTGCCTAAGGCCACCAACAATCCTGACATTTCCATCCCTAACTATAACATTTCCCGACAAGATAAATCTACCAAAGGGGGCAGAGTTAGCCTGCAGAGTTCTGTCTTACTATCCAGGTCTGTGCCCAAACAATTCGAGCTTCTACTTTAAAAAATCCACATTTCTAGAAACAAGTCTCTCACCGTTGCCGCTTGTTATTGACCCCCTTCAGCTCACAGCCCCACATGCCCTGGACACCATGTGATTTATCTTCAGAACTCGTGCTGCTAGGTGACCTAAACTGGGACATGCTTAACACAATCTCACACAAATTATCAAGAGCGTCTGCTAAATGACTTAAATGTAATGTAAATGTAACCTACCATTTACAACCCAAAATCTGTAACCATGGGCACCCTCATAGATATCATCCTGACGAACTGGCCCTCTAAATACACCTCTGCTGTCTTCAACCAGGATCTCAGCGATCACTGCCTCATTGCCTGCATCCGTAATGGGTCCGCGGTCAAACGACCACCCCTCATCACTGTCAAACGCTCCCTAAAACACTTCTGCAAGCAGGCCTTTCTAATCAACCTGGCCTGGGTATCCTGGAAGGATATTGACCTCATCCCGTCAGTAGAGGATGCTCTTCTAAAGTGCTTTCCTCTCCATCTTAAATAAGCATGCCCCATTCAATAAATGTAGAACTAAGATCCGATATAGCCCTTGGTTCACCCCAGACTTGACTGCCCTTGACCAGCACAAAAACATCCTGTGGCGTTCTGCATTAGTATTGAAAATCCCCAGCAATATGCAACTCTAAAGGGAAGTCAGGAACCAACATTACATTTACATTTAAGTCATTTAGCAGACGCTCTTATCCAGAGCGACTTACAAATTGGTGCATTCACCTTATGACATTCAGTGGAACAGTCACTTTACAATAGTGCATCTAAATCTTAAAGGGGGGGGTGAGAAGGATTACTTTATCCTATCCTAGGTATTCCTTAAAGAGGTGGGGTTTCAGGTGTCTCCGGAAGGTGGTGATTGACTCCGCTGTCCTGGCGTCGTGAGGGAGTTTGTTCCACCATTGGGGGGCCAGAGCAGCGAACAGTTTTGACTGGGCTGAGCGGGAACTGTACTTCCTCAGTGGTAGGGAGGCGAGCAGGCCAGAGGTGGATGAACGCAGTGCCCTTGTTTGGGTGTAGGGCCTGATCAGAGCCTGGAGGTACTGAGGTGCCGTTCCCCTCACAGCTCCGTAGGCAAGCACCATGGTCTTGTAGCGGATGCGAGCTTCAACTGGAAGCCAGTGGAGAGAGCGGAGGAGCGGGGTGACGTGAGAGAACTTGGGAAGGTTGAACACCAGACGGGCTGCGGCTTTCTGGATGAGTTGTAGGGGTTTAATGGCACAGGCAGGGAGCCCAGCCAACAGCGAGTTGCAGTAATCCAGATGGGAGATGACAAGTGCCTGGATTAGGACCTGCGCCGCTTCCTGTGTGAGGCAGGGTCGTACTCTGCGGATGTTGTAGAGCATGAACCTACAGGAACGGGCCACCGCCTTGATGTTAGTTGAGACCGACAGGGTGTTGTCCAGGAACACGCCAAGGTTCTTAGCGCTCTGGGAGGAGGACACAATGGAGTTGTCAACCGTGATGGCGAGATCATGGAACGGGCAGTCCTTCCCCGGGAGGAAGAACAGCTCCGTCTTGCCGAGGTTCAGCTTGAGGTGGTGATCCGTCATCCACGCTGATATGTCTGCCAGACATGCAGAGATGCGATTCGCCACCTGGTCATCAGAAGGGGGAAAGGAGAAGATTAATTGTGTGTCGTCTGCATAGCAATGATAGGAGAGACCATGTGAGGTTATGACAGAGCCAAGTGACTTGGTGTATAGCGAGAATAGGAGAGGGCCTAGAACAGAGCCCTGGGGGACACCAGTGGTGAGAGCGCGTGGTGAGGAGACAGATTCTCGCCACGCCACCTGGTAGGAGCGACCTGTCAGGTAGGACGCAATCCAAGCGTCATACACAGGCAGTTAGGAAAGCTAAGGATATCTTTTTCAAACTGAAATTTGCTTCCTGTAGCACTAATTCCCAAAAGTTTTGGGACACTGTAAAGTCCATGGAGAATAAGAGCACCTCCTCCCAGCTGCCCACTGCACTGAGGATAGGAAACACTGTCACCACCGAGAAATCTACGATAATCGATCATTTCAATAAGCATTTTTCCAAGGCTGGCCATACTTTCCACCTGGCTACCCCTACCCCGGTAAACAGCCCTGCACCCCCCATAGCAACCTGCCCAAGCCTCCCCCATTTCTCCTTCACACAAATCCAGATAGCTGATGTTCTGAAATCGCTGCCAAATCTGGACCCCTACAAATCAGCCGGGCTAGACAATCTGGACTCTCTCATCCGAAAATTATCCGCCGAAATTGTTGCAACCCCTATTACCAGCCTATTCAACCTTTTTGTATCATCTGAGATCCCCAAAGATTGGAAAGCTGCCGCGGTCATCCCCCTCTTCAAAGGGGTAGACGCCCTGGACCCAAACTGTTGTAGACCTATATCCATCCTGCCCTGCCTTTCTAAAATATTTGAAAGCCAAGTTAATAAACAGATCACCGGCCATTTCGAATCCCACTGTACCTTCTCCGCTGTGCAATCTGGTTTCTGAGCTGGTCATGGGTGCACCTCAGCCACGCTCAATGTCCTAAACGATATCATAACCGCCATCGATAAGTGACATTACTGTGCAGACGTTTTCTTCGACCTGGCCATGGCTTTCGACTCTGTCAATCACTGTATTCCTATCGGCAGAATCAATAGCCTTGGCTTCTCAAATGACTGCCTTGCCAGGTTCACCAACTATTTCTCTGATAGAGTTCAGTTGTCAAATCGGAGAGCCTGTTGTCCGGACCTCTGACAGTCTCTGTGGGGGTGCTACAGGGCTCAGTTCTTGGGCTGACTCTTTTCTCTGTATAGATCAATGATGTCGCTCTTGCTGCTGGAGTCTCTGATCCACCTCTATGCAGACGACACCATTCTGTATACTTCTGGCCCTTCTTTGGACACTGTGTTAACAACCCTCCAGGCAAGCTTCAATGCCATACAACACTCCTTCCATGGCCTCCAACTGATTTTAAATTCTACTAAAACTAAGTGCATGCTCTTCAACCAATTGCTGCCCGCACCCTCCTGCCCGGCTAGCATCACTACTCTGGAGGGTTCTGACCTAGAATATGTGGACAACTACAAATACCTAGGTGTCTGGTTAGACAGTAAACTCTCCTTCCAGACTCACATTAAGCATCTCCAATCCAAAATTAAATCTAGAATCGGCTTCCTATTTCGCAACAAATCCTTCTTCACTAATGCCGCCAATCATACCCTCGTAAAACTGACCATCCTACCGATCCTTGACTTCGCCGATGTCATTTACAAAATAGCCTCCAACACTCTACTCTAGTCCATCACAGTGCCATCCATTTTATCGCCAAACGCCATATACGACCCACCACTGTGACCTGTATGTTCTCGTTGGCTGGTCCTCACTTCATATTCGTCAACAAACCCACTCCAGGTCATCTATGTTTTTGCTAGGTAAAGCCCTGCCTTATCTCAGCTCACTGGTCACCATAGCAACACCCACCTGTAGCACGCGCTCCAACAGGTATATCTCACTGGTCATCCCCAAAGCCAACACTTCCTTTGGCCTCCTTTCCTTCCAGTTCTCTGCTGCCAATGACTGAAACGAATTGCAAAAATCTCTGAAGGTGAAGAATCTCTCTAACTTTAAGCATCAGCTGTCAGAGCTGCTTACCGATCACTGTACATGTACACAGCCAATCTGTAAATAGCACACCCAACTACCTCTTCCCCATATTAAATGACTTAAATGTAAATGTAAATATTAAATATTATTACTTATCCTCTTTTGCACCCCAGTATCTCTACTTGCACATCATCATCTGCACATACACTGCTCAAAAAAATAAAGGGAACTCTTAAACAACACAATGTAACTCCAAGTCAATTACACTTCTATGAAATCAAACTGTCCACTTAGGAAGCAACACTGATTGACAATAAATTTCACATGCTGTTGTGCAAATGGATTAGACAACAGGTGGAAATTATAGGCAAATAGCAAGACACCCCCAATAAAGGAGTGGTTCTGCAGGTGGTGACCACAGACCACTTCTCAGTTCCTATGCGTCCTGGCTGATGTTTTTGGTCACTTTTGAATGCTGGCGGTGCTTTCACTCTAGTGGTAGCATGAGACGGAGTCTACAACCCACACAAATGGCTCAGGTAGTGCAGCTCATCCAGGATGACACAACAATGCGAGCTGTGGCAAGAAGGTTTGCTGTGTCTGTCAGCGTAGTGTCCAGAGCATGGAGGCGCTACCAGGAGACAGGCCAGTACATCAGGAGATGTGGAGGAGGCCTTAGGAGGGCAACAACCCAGCAGCAGGACCGCTACCTCCGCCTTTGTGCAAGGAGGAGTACTGCCAGAGCCCTGCAAAATGACCTCCAGCAGGCCACAAATGTGCATGTGTCTGCTCAAATGGTCAGAAACAGACTCCATGAGGGTGGTATGAGGGCCCGACGTCCACAGGTGGGAGTTGTACTTACAGCCCAACACCGTGCAGGACGTTTGGCATTTGCCAGAGAACACCAAGATTGGCAAATTCACCACTGACGCCCTGTGCTCTTCACAGATGAAAGCAGGTTCACACTGAGCACATGTGACAGACGTGACAGAGTCTGGAGACGCCGTGGAGAACGTTCTGCTGCCTGCAACATCCTCCAGCATGGAGGATGTTTGGAGGTGGGTCAGTCATGGTGTGGGGTGGCATTTCTTTGGGGGGGTCGCACAGCCCTCCATGTGCTCGCCAGAGGTAGCCTGACTGCCATTAGGTACCGAGATAAAAATCCTCTGAGATCATATGCTGGTGCGGGTTGGCCCTGGTTTCCTCTTAATGCAAGACAATGCTAGACCTCATGTGGCTGGAGTGTGTCAGCAGTTCCTGCAAGAGGAAGGCATTGATGCTATGGACTGGCCTGCCCGTTCCCCAAACCTGAATCCAATTGAGCACATCTGGGACATCATGTCTCGCTCCATCCACCAACGCCACGTTGCACCACAGACTGTCCAGGAGTTGGCGGATGCTTTAGTCCAGGTCTGGGAGGAGATCCCTCAGGAGACCATCCACCACCTCATCAGGAGCATGCCCAGGCGTTGTAGGGAGGTCATACAGGCACGTGGAGGCCACACACACTACTTAGCCTAATTTTGACTTGTTTTAAGGACATCAAAGTTGGATCAGCCTGTAGTGTGGTTTTCCACTTTAATTTTGAGTGTGACTCCAAATCCAGACCTCCATGTGTTGATAAATGTTATTTCCATTGGTAATTTTTGTGTGATTTTGTTGTCAGCACATTCAACTATGTAAAGAAAAAAGTATTTAATAAGAATATTTCATTCATTCAGATCTAGGATGTGTTATTTTAGTGTTCCCTTTATTTTCTTGAAGGGTGTATATCACTCCAGTATTAATGCTAAGTTGTAATTATTTTTGCCTCTATGGCCTATTTATCCCTACTCTTCTACATTTGCACACACTGTATATAAATCGAAAAATCTTTATTTTCTATTGTGTTATTGACTGTGTGTTTGTTTATCCCATGTGTAACTCTGTGTTGTTGTTTTTGTTGCACTACTTTGCTTTATCTTGGCCAGGTCGCAGTTGTAAATGAGAACTTGTTCTCAACTGGCCTACTTGGTTAAATAAAGGTTAAATAAAAAAATACAAATTGTGGACTTCAGGATGAATCACCCTGGATACTCCCCTCCATGGAGACGGTCAGCGTACACCTCAGAGAATCTGAAATGGTCTAACCACATGGACATCATAGTGACAGCGACTCTTCAATATTCTGAAGAAATATTGCATTTCCCAGAGGGCTCTGTGTTCTACAGGAGTAACTTCGAAAGCATACTGTTGATCTGCATCCCAACCTGGTACAGACCACAAGGCGCGTCAGAGTGTGATACAGCCTAACGCAGTATTGGGTGCCCACTGCCTGCCCTACAGGACACCTACAACACCAGGTGTCGCAGGAAGGCCTAGAAGATCATCATGGACCCCAGCCACCAAGCCATGCCCTGTTCTCCCATCTTCAATCACTCAGACCGGGCAGCAAAGGAGCATCATGGGAAAAACTGGAAGGACTGGCTGCTGAATAGCCACCTGCAGCTACCTACAACCCCTTCCTCCCTGCTACTTCCCTTATGGTCTTTACTCTGCCTCTACCCCCAATGGACATTTTTTTCTATAGTTTTAATACCATTGGTCATTATCTCGTTTCACTCGTCCTGTATGTTGGAGCTCGGAACCTAAAAGTTTGACTGTACCTTGCAATCACACCTGTATCCCTGTACATGTGACGATTAAACACTCTAAATCTGATTATAATGATGTAAATGTGACAGATTTATAACCTACTGATTCTGTTCATTCAGGATGCTTAGAAGTGCCCTGTCAGGATGATCTTAGCATTGGTGTTGTGTAGTATTGTTGGCCTAACGTTCCCTCTACCGACCCCCTCAGCCAAGAAGACGTTCCTGGGGCAGAACAAGTCTTTCTGGGGGGCCCTGGAGCTGGTGGAGAAACTCACCCCTGAGGCTGGTGAGATCACCGCCAGCGTCAAAGATCTGCCAGGACTCAAGTAAGACCTGCGCCTGAATACCGCCGTCCTCTTCCTGTCTAATTCCGTCCCTAATATCCTCTTCCTGTCTAACGCTGTCTCTAATGTCCTCTTCCTGACTAACGCCGTCCCTAATGTCCTCTTCCTGAATACCGCCGTCCTCTTCCTGTCTAACGCCGTCCCTAATATCCTCTTCCTGAATACCGCCGTCCTCTTCCTGTCTAACGCCGTCCCTAATATCCTCTTCCTGTCTAACGCCGTCCCTAATGTCCTCTTCCTGACTAACGCCGTCCCTAATGTCCTCTTCCTGACTAACGCCGTCCCTAATGTCCTCTTCCTGACTGCCACCGTCCCTAATGTCCTCTTCCTGTCTAACGCTGTCCCTAATGTCCTCTTCCTGACTACCGCCGTCCCTAATGTCCTCTTCCTGACTAACGCTGTCCCTAATGTCCTCTTCCTGACTACCGCCGTCCCTAATGTCCTCTTCCTGACTAACGCTGTCCCTAATGTCCTCTTCCTGACTACCACTGTCCCTAATGTCCTCTTCCCGTCTAACGCTGTGCCTAATGTACTCTTCCTGTCTAACGCTGTGCCTAATGTACTCTTCCTGACTAACGCCGTCCCTAATGTCCTCTTCCTGACTAACGCCGTCCCTAATGTCCTCTTCCTGACTAACGCCGTCCCTAATGTCCTCTTCCTGACTAACACCGTCCCTAATGTCCTTTTCCTGACTACCACTGTCCCTAATGTCCTCTTCCTGACTACCACTGTCCCTAATGTCCTCTTCCTGACTACCACTGTCCCTAATGTCCTCTTCCCATCTAACGCTGTCCCTAATGTCCTCTTCCTGACTACCACTGTCCCTAATGTCCTCTTCCTGACTACCACTGTCCCTAATGTCCTCTTCCTGACTACCACTGTCCCTAATGTCCTCTTCCCGTCTAACGCTGTCCCTAATGTCCTCTTCCCATCTAACGCTGTCCCTAATGTCCTCTTCCCATCTAACGCTGTCCCTAATGTCCTCTTCCTGACTACCACTGTCCCTAATGTCCTCTTCCTGACTACCACTGTCCCTAATGTCCTCTTCCTGACTACCACTGTCCCTAATGTCCTCTTCCCGTCTAACGCTGTCCCTAATGTCCTCTTCCCATCTAACGCTGTCCCTAATGTCCTCTTCCTGTCTAATGCTGTCCCTAATGTCCTCTTCCTGAATACCGCTGTCCCTAATGTCCTCTTCCTGACTAACGCTGTCCCTAATGTCCTCTTCCCGTCTGAATAACCCCGTCCCTAATGTCCTCTTCCCGTCTGACTGACGCTGTCCCTAATGTCCTCTTCCCGTCTGACTGACGCTGTCCCTAATGTCCTCTTCCCGTCTAACGCTGTCCCTAATGTCCTCTTCCTGACTGACGCCGTCCCTAATGTCCTCTTCCCGTCTAACGCTGTCCCTAATGTCCTCTTCCCGTCTGAATAACTCCGTCCCTAATGTCTTCTTCCCGTCTGACTGACGCTGTCCCTAATGTCCTCTTCCCGTCTGAATAACCCCGTCCCTAATGTCCTCTTCCCGTCTGACTGACGCTGTCCCTAATGTCCTCTTCCCGTCTGACTGACACTGTCCCTAATGTCCTCTTCCCGTCTAACGCTGTCCCTAATGTACTCTTCCTGACTGACGCCGTCCCTAATGTCCTCTTCCTGTCTGACGCCGTCCCTAATGTCCTCTTCCCGTTTAACGCTGTCCCTAATGTCCTCTTCCCGTCTAACGCTGTCCCTAATGTCCTCTTCCCGTCTAACGCTGTCCCTAATGTCCTCTTCCTGACTGACTAACGCTGTGCCTAATGTCCTCTTCCCGTCTAACGCTGTGTCTAATGTCCTTTTCCCGTCTGACTAACGCTGTCCCTAATGTCCTCTTCCCGTCTAACGCTGTCCCTAATGTCCTCTTCCTGTCTAACGCTGTCCCTAATGTCCTCTTCCCGTCTAACGCTGTCCCTAATGTCCTCTTCCCTGTCCCTAATGTCCTCTTCCCGTCTAACGCTGTCCCTAATGTCCTCTTCCCGTCTAACGCTGTCCCTAATGTCCTCTTCCCGTCTAACGCTGTCCCTAATGTCCTCTTCCCGTCTAACGCTGTCCCTAATGTCCTCTTCCCGTCTAACGCTGTCCCTAATGTCCTCTTCCCGTCTAACGCTGTCCCTAATGTCCTCTTCCCGTCTAACGCTGTCCCTAATGTCCTCTTCCCGTGACTAACGCTGTCCCTAATGTCCTCTTCCCGTCTAACGCTGTCCCTAATGTCCTCTTCCCGTCTAACGCTGTCCCTAATGTCCTCTTCCCGTCTAACGCTGTCCCTAATGTCTCTTTCCTAATGTCCTCTTCCCGTCTAACGCTGTCCCTAATGTCCTCTTCCTGTCTAACGCTGTCCCTAATGTCCTCTTCCCGTCTAACGCTGTCCCTAATGTCCTCTTCCCGTCTAACGCTGTCCCTAATGTCCTCTTCCCGTCTAACGCTGTCCCTAATGTCCTCTTCCTGTCCCTAATGCTGTCCCTAATGTCCTCTTCCCGTCTAACGCTGTCCCTAATGTCCTCTTCCCGTCTAACGCTGTCCCTAATGTCCTCTTCCCGTCTAATGTTCTCTTCCGTCTAACGCTGTCCCTAATGTCCTCTTCCCGTCTAACGCTGTCCCTAATGTCCTAACGCTGTCCCTAATGTCCTCTTCCCGTCTAAAGCTGTCCCTAATGTCCTCTTCCCGTCTAACGCTGTCCCTAATGTCCTCTTCCTGACTAACGCTGTCCCTAATGTCCTCTTCCCGTCTAACGCTGTGCCTAATGTCCTCTTCCCGTCTGACTGAGGCTGTCCCTAATGTCCTCTTCCCGTCTAACGCTGTCCCTAACAACACCATTCCTCCATGAGAAATTCCCTCCTTTGTTTTGTTGATGGTGGTGGAAAATGCTGACACAAGTTTAGTTGTATAGGGTTGACATCTAGTGACACAAGTTTAGTTTTATAGGGTTGACATCTAGTGACACAAGTTTAGTTGTATAGGGTTGACATCTAGTGACACAAGTTTAGTTTTATAGGGTTGACATCTAGTGACACAAGTTTAGTTTTACTATCCTTGAGGGGACTATTGATTCCCATTTTAAAATCCTATTTTACCTTACCCTAATTCTAAACCTAACCCTAAGCCTGAAATTGCTTCTTCCCCCCCCCCCCCCCATGTGGGGACAGGCGAAATGTCCTGTCCCTACATGGGGGGGATAGTCTCATCCTTCAAGAGTGGTCATAATAGGCCTGTTGAAACGCGTTTTTGGGAGAAGACTGATTTTCAGGATGTCTCCTGGTCTGACAAACAGAGCTTTAGCTCTGCCACCTTCCTCAGCAGATGCTGAAGGGCGATATCGGTGGATGCATAGGCTTGAGAGACAGCCCGGGCAAAATAATATTTCTCTCACTTGAACCTACTGATTTTGATGGGGATTTTGTTATGTTGATTTCTGGGGTGCAGAAATTGTAGGCTAAGGGTTTTGAACCCCTCTATACTCCTTTGAGATCCGTCTTTGAAAGTCACTGAGATCTCTTCTATCCATGGTTGCCAACATAATGGGCAGCTGGGCATTTTTATACAGGGACCCTCCCAAAGCATGATGGGATGTTTTAAATGCTTAATTAACTCACGAACCACACCTGTGTGGAAGCACCTGCTTTCAATATACTTTCCCTCATGATTGGGAGTCCCATAGGACGGCGCACAATTGGCCCAGCGTCGTTCGGGGCAGGCCGTCATTGTAAATAGGAATTTGTTGGTAACTGACTTGCCTGGTTAAATTAAGGTTCCATTGGTGTAAGCCCCCCCAGTATTAGATGGAGTAACACTGTGGTTCGATTACGATGGTAGACACACGGTTCACTTGGTATCTGATTGGTGTAAACATGTCACACATTGTGTGTGACATGAATTGGCCTAATCCCCTGTTGACCAGTTGAGTTATGTGATTGGTGTAACTCCCCGTCCGTCACCAGAACCCCATTAGGAAGAGGGCGGGCCTGGCTGCGATTGGCCCTGATGCAGAAGAAGCTGTCAGATTACATGAAGACCATCATCAACAGAAAGGACCTGCTCGGTGAGTTCTACGAGTCCAACGCTCTCATGATGGAGGAGGAAGGAGCCGTGATCGCCGGACTGCTGGTTGGGTTGAACGTCATCGATGCTAATCTCTGTATGAAGGGAGAAGACCTCGACTCACAGGTTAGTACGATAGAATATATATGTGGCCCCCAGTACGCATTTACAGTGGCCCCCAGTATGCATTTACAGTGGCCCCCAGTATGCATTTACAGTGGCCCCCAGTACGCATTTACAGTGGCCCCCAGTACGCATTTACAGTGGCCCCCAGTACGCATTTACAGTGGCCCCCAGTATGCATTTACAGTGGCCCCCAGTACGCATTTACAGTGGCCCCCAGTACGCATTTACAGTGGCCCCCAGTACGCATTTACAGTGGCCCCCAGTACGCATTTACAGTGGCCCCCAGTACGCATTTACAGTGGCCCCCAGTACGCATTTACAGTGGCCCCCAGTATGCATTTACAGTGGCCCCCAGTACGCATTTACAGTGGCCCCCAGTATGCATTTACAGTGGCCCCCAGTACGCATTTACAGTGGCCCCAGTACACATTTACAGTGGCCCCCAGTATGCATTTACAGTGGCCCCCAGTACGCATTTACAGTGGCCCCCAGTACGCATTTACAGTGGCCCCCAGTACACATTTACAGTGGCCCCTAGTACGCAGTTACAGTGGCCCCCAGTATGCATTTACAGTGGCCCATCAGTGTAGCATCTGTTATTCTGTTATGTGGTCATACAAGTAAGTCTGTTGTATTTCCTGTGCAGGTCGGGGTGATAGATTTCTCCATGTATCTTAAGGATGGTCAAAGCAGCAAGACGGCAGAAGGGTGCGTTCCTCTTTTAATACCGCTAGCCCCTCCCCTTAACAATGATAGCCACTCCCCTTAACAATGATAGCCACTCCCCTTAACAATGATAGCCACTCCCCTTAACAATGATAGCCACACCCCTTAACAATGATAGCCCCTCCCCTTAACAATGATAGCCCTTCCCCTTGACAATGCTAGCCCCTCCCTTTAACAATGATAGCCCCTCCCCTTAACAACGCTTTCCCCTCCCCTTAATACCGCTAGCCCCTCCCCTTAATACCGCTAGCCCCTCACCTTAATACCGCTAGCCCCTCCCCTTAATACCGTTAGCCCCTCACCTTAACAACGCTAGCCCCTCACCTTAATACCGCTAGCCCCTCACCTTAACAACGCTAGCCCCTCACCTTAATACCACTAGCCCCTCACCTTAACAACGCTAGCCCCTACTAGCCCCTTTTTGCAATTCGTTCCAGTCGCAGGCAGCAGAGAACTGGAAGGAAAGACGGCCAAATTAGATTTTGGCTTTAGGGATGATCAGTGAGATACACCTGCTGGAGCGCGTGCTACGGTTGGGTGTTGCCATCGTGACCAGTGAACTGAGATAAGGTGGAGCTTTACCTAACATAGACTTGGCGACGAACATGTAGCGAGGGCCAACTGACTAGAGCATACAGGTCGCAGGTGTGGGTGGTATAAGGTGCTTTAGTAACCAAACGGATGGCACTGTGATAAACTGCATCCAGTTTGCTGAGTCGAGTATTGGAAGCTATTTTGTAGATGACATCGCCGAAGTCGAGGATCGGTAGGATAGTCAGTTTTACGAGGGTAAGTTTTGCGGTGTGAGTGAAGGAGGCTTTGTTGCGAAATAGAAAGCCGACTCTAGATTTGATTTTGGATTGGAGATATTTGATATGAGTCTGGAAGAAGAGTTTGCAGTCTAGCCAGACACCTAGGTACTTATAGATGTCCACATATTCTAGGTCGGAACCATCCAGTGTGGTGATGCTAGTCGGGCGTGCGGGTGCAGGCAGCGAACGGTTGAAAAGGATGCATTTGGTTTTGCTAGCGTTTAAGAGCAGTTGGAGGCCACTGAAGGAGTGTTGTATGGCATTGAAGCTCATTTGGAGGTTAGATAGCACAGTGACCAAGGAAGGGCCAAAAGTATACAGAATGGTGTCGTCTGCGTAGAGGTGAATCAGGGAATCGCCCGCGCAAGAGCAACATCATTGATATCTACAGAGAAAAGAGTCGGCCCGAGAATTGAACCCTGTGGCACCCCCATAGAGACTGCCAGAGGACCGGACAACATGCCCTCCGATTTGACACACTGAACTCTGTCTGCAAAGTAGTTGGTGAACCAGGCAAGGCAGTCATTAGAAAAACCGAGGCTACTGAGTCTGCCGATAAGAATATGGTGATTGACAGAGTCGAAAGCCTTGGCCAGGTCGATGAAGACGGCTGCACAGTACTGTCTTTTATCGTTGGCAGTTATGATATCGTTTAGTACCTTGAGCGTGGCTGAGGTGCACCCATGACCGGCTCGGAAACCGGATTGCACAGCGGAGAAGGTACGGTGGGATTTGAGATGGTCAGTGATCTGTTTGTTGACTTGGCTTTCGAAGACCTTAGATAGGCAGGGCAGAATGGATATAGGTCTGTAACAGTTTGGGGCCAGTGTGTCTCCCCCTTTGAAGAGGGGGATGACCGCGGCAGCTTTCCAATCCTTGGTGATCTCAGACGATATGAAAGAGAGGTTGAACAGGCTGATAATAGGGGTTGCGATAATGGCTGCGGACAGTTTCAGAAATAGAGGGTCCAGATTATCAAGCCCAGCTGATTTGTACGGGTCCAGGTTTTGCAGCTCTTTCAGAACATCTGCTATCTGGATTTGGGTAAAGGAGAAGCTGGGGAGGCGTGGGCGAGTAGCTGCGGGGGGGGCGGAGCTGTTGGCCGAGGTTGTAGTAGCCAGGAGGAAGGCATGGCCAGCCGTTGAGAAATGCTTGTTGAAGTTTTCGATTATCACAGATTTATCGGTGGTGACGGTGTTACCTAGCCTCAGTGCAGTGGGCAGCTGGGAAGAGGTGCTCTTGTTCTCCAAAGTCCCAAAACTTTTTGGAGTTTGAGCTACAGGATGCACATTTCTGCTTGAAAAAGCTGGCCTTTGCTTTCCTGACTGACTGCGTGTTTTGGTTCCTGACTTCCCTGAACAGTTGCATATCGCGGGGACTATTCGATGCTATTGCAGTCCGCCACAGGATGTTTTCGTGCTCGTCGAGGGCAGTCAGGTCTGGAGTGAACCAAGGTCTATATCTGTTTTTAGTTCTGCATTTTTTTGAATGGAGTATGCTTGTCTAAGATGGTGAGGAAGTTACTTTTAAAGAATGACCAGGCATCCTCAACTGATGGGATGAGGTCAATATCCTTCCAGGATACCCGGGCCAGGTCGATTAGAAAGGCCTGCGCGCCCTCCCAGCCCTAGTGCCGCACCCTCCCAGCCCTAGTGCCGCGCCCTCCCAGCCCTAGTGCCGCACCCTCCCAGCCCTAGTGCTGCACCCTCCCAGCCCTAGTGCTGCACCCTCCCAGCCCTAGTGCCGCGCCCTCCCAGCCCTAGTGCTGCACCCTCCCAGCCCTAGTTCCGCACCCTCCCAGCCCTAGTGCTGCACCCTCCCAGCCCTAGTGCCGCACCCTCCCAGCCCTAGTGCCGCGCCCTCCCAGCCCTAGTGTGAGATGAGCTGGCTTTTGCTTCCAAGTATTTCTCAATTCTTCCCCCCCCCACCAGGGATGGCCAGATCACAGCCATCCTGGACCAGAAGAACTACGTTGAGGAGCTAAACAGACACCTGAGTGCTTCCGTCAACAACCTGCAGGCCAAAGTGGACACTATGGAGAAGTCCAACACCAAGCTCACTGAAGAGGTTGGCTTATTTTTTTATTTGACCACAGTTTGATTTAACATGCAGTCTACAACTGGGTTGTGTAGAGGTTGTGTCGAGGTTAACAGAACGTTGTCTTAATGTCAAGTGAAATGCCATTCTTTCAAGCTCTAAACCCAACAATGCAGTAATCAATAGCCTTGGTTGTCTGAAAGTAAATCTGATATTTCTCCACTGGTGTGGAACATTTTACAGGTTTCTCTTGCAAAGTTGATTTTTATCTCAATGAGACAAACATGTATAAGTAAAGGTCAAATAGACTCAAACCTGGTGTGTCCAGCTTGCAGTAGCCAACAACAGGATCATCACCCTACAAGAGGATGTAGAACGAGTCAAGGAGGAGAGCTCCAACCAGTCCAGTCGCAAGGTAAAACAGACAACCACTGTTCATTTTGAAGTATTTTACCATTATTGAACTAGGCAAGTCAGTTAAGAACAAATGATTATTTACAACAACAACCTAGGAATAGTGGGTTAACTGCCTTATTTAGGGGCAGAACGACATATTGTACCTTGTCAGCTCTGGGATTCGATCCAGCAACCTTTCAGTTACTGGCCCAACGCTCTAACCACTAGGCTACCTGCTGGTTACTAGTACAACGCTCTAACCACTAGGCTACCTGCTGGTTCTGGTCCAACGCTCTGACCACTAGGCTACCTGCTGGTTTCTGGCCCAACACTCTAACCACTAGGCTACCTGCTGGTTACTGGCCCAACGCTCTAACCACTAGGCTACCTGCTGGTTACTGGCCCAACGCTCTAACCACTAAGCTACCTGCTGGTTTCTGGCCCAACGCTCTAACCACTAGGCTACCTGCTGGTTACTGTCCCAACGCACTAACCACTAGGCTACCTGCTGGTTACTGTCCCAACGCACTAACCACTAGGCTACCTGCTGGTTACTGGCCCAACGCTCTAACCACGAGGCTACCTGCTGGTTACTGCCCCAAAGCTAGATGACTAGCATTTCAGGCGGACAAACTCTTTCCTCACACGCTAGGAACGTATTTCCTCCAACGTGACGTTCCTAGCTTGTGAGGAACATAAAAAGGCGCCTCTCGCTCCCAAAACACACGTTTTCTGGAGACTTGAGGGCAGAGTGCTGATGACATCACCCACTGTATGTGTATCTGGTAGCTTGATTGATCCATACTGAGGAGAAATCCAATGTGTCCCTGACCACCTTCTGAACACAATCAGACCGCAACGCGACCCGTCTTTTCCATCTTCGTATACTGATCGCAGATATCACATGTAAATGTCAAGTGTGGACGAGGCCTGATATGTAGGATGAAGTAATTATGACGACTTTCCCAGGCATCGCGGGCAGGGGACAGCTTGGCAGACGGTCAGGTGCTGGGGGAGGCACGCAAACAGCTCAAGGAGGAAACACAGCTACGATTGGTCAGTTTGTCTCTCTCTCCCTAATCGCTGAGAAATATCATATCCCTCCCTCCATCCATCCATCCTGTATTAACCCATCCATCCATCCATCCATCCTGTATTAACCCCTCCATCCATCCTGTATTAACCCCTCCATCCATCCATCCTGTATTAACCCCTCCATCTATCCTGTATTAACCCCTCCATCCATCCATCCATCCATCCTGTATTAACCCCTCCATCCATCCATCCTGTATTAACCCCTCCATCCATCCATCCTGTATTAACCCCTCCATCCATCCATCCTGTATTAACCCCTCCATCCATCCATCCTGTATTAACCCCTCCATCCATCCATCCATCCTGTATTAACCCCTCCATCCATCCTGTATTAACCCCTCCATCCATCCATCCTGTATTAACCCCTCCATCTATCCTGTATTAACCCCTCCATCCATCCATCCATCCTGTATTAACCCCTCCATCCATCCATCCATCCTGTATTAACCCATCCATCCATCCATCCATCCATCCTGTATTAACCCATCCATCCATCCATCCATCCTGTATTAACCCCTCCATCCATCCATCCACCCTGTATTAACCCCTCCATCCATCCCTCCATCCTGTATTAACCCCTCCATCCATCCTGTATTAACCCCTCCATCCATCCATCCTGTATTAACCCCTCCATCCATCCATCCTGTATTAACCCCTCCATCCATCCTGTATTAACCCCTCCATCCATCCTGTATTAACCCCTCCATCCATCCTGTATTAACCCCTCCATCCATCCATCCTGTGTTAACCCCTCCATCTATCCTGTATTAACCCCTCCATCCATCCATCCATCCATCCATCCTGTATTAACCCCTCCATCCATCCATCCATCCATCCTGTATTAATCCCTCCATCCATCCATCCTGTATTAACCCCTCCATCCATCCATCCTGTATTAACCCCTCCATCCATCCATCCTGTATTAATCCCTCCATCCATCCATCCTGTATTAACCCCTCCATCCATCCATCCTGTATTAACCCCTCCATCCATCCATCCTGTATTAACCCCTCCATCCATCCTGTATTAACCCCTCCATCCATCCATCCTGTATTAACCCCTCCATCCATCCATCCTGTATTAACCCCTCCATCCATCCATCCATCCTGTATTAACCCCTCCATCCATCCATCCTGTATTAACCCCTCCATCCATCCATCCTGTATTAACCCCTCCATCCATCCATCCATCCTGTATTAACCCCTCCATCCATCCATCCTGTATTAACCCCTCCATCCATCCTGTATTAACCCCTCCATCCATCCATCCTGTATTAACCCCTCCATCCATCCATCCATCCATCCTGTATTAACCCATCCATCCATCCTGTATTAACCCATCCATCCATCCTGTATTAACCCATCCATCCATCCATCCTGTATTAACCCATCCATCCATCCATCCTGTATTAACCCCTCCATCCATCCATCCTGTATTAACCCCTCCATCCCTCCATCCTGTATTAACCCCCCATCCATCCATCCTGTATTAACCCCTCCATCCATCCATCCTGTATTAACCCCATCCATCCATCCTGTATTAACCCCTCCATCCATCCATCCTGTATTAACCCCTCCATCCATCCATCCTGTATTAACCCCTCCATCCATCCATCCTGTATTAACCCCTCCATCCATCCTGTATTAACCCCTCCATCCATCCTGTATTAACCCCTCCATCCATCCATCCTGTGTTAACCCCTCCATCTATCCTGTATTAACCCCTCCATCCATCCATCCATCCATCCATCCATCCTGTATTAACCCCTCCATCCATCCATCCATCCATCCTGTATTAACCCCTCCATCCATCCATCCATCCATCAATCCTGTATTAACCCATCCATCCATCCATCCTGTATTAACCCCTCCATCCATCCATCCTGTATTAACCCCTCCATCCATCCCTCCATCCTGTATTAACCCCTCCATCCATCCATCCATCCTGTATTAACCCCTCCATCCATCCATCCTGTATTAACCCTCCATCCATCCATCCTGTATTAACCCCTCCATCCATCCATCCTGTATTAACCCCTCCATCCATCCATCCTGTATTAACCCCTCCATCCATCCTGTATTAACCCCTCCATCCATCCATCCATCCTGTATTAACCCCTCCATCCATCTTGTATTAACCCCTCCATCCATCCATCCTGTATTAACCCCTCCATCCATCCATCCTGTATTAACCCCTCCATCCATCCATCCTGTATTAACCCCTCCATCCATCCATCCTGTATTAACCCCTCCATCCATCCTGTATTAACCCCTCCATCTATCCTGTATTAACCCCTCCATCCATCCATCCTGTATTAACCCCTCCATCCATCCTGTATTAACCCCTCCATCCATCTTGTATTAACCCCTCCATCCATCCATCTTGTATTAACCCATCCATCCATCCTGTATTAACCCATCCATCCATCCATCCTGTATTAACCCATCCATCCATCCATCCTGTATTAACCCATCCATCCATCCATCCATCCATCCTGTATTAACCCCTCCATCCATCCATCCTGTATTAACCCCTCCATCCATCCTGTATTAACCCCTCCATCCATCCATCCATCCTGTATTAACCCCTCCATCCATCCATCCATCCTGTATTAACCCATCCATCCATCCTGTATTAACCCATCCATCCATCCATCCAGTATTAACCCATCCATCCATCCTGTATTAACCCATCCATCCATCCATCCATCCATCCTGTATTAACCCCTCCATCCATCCATCCTGTATTAACCCCTCCATCCATCCTGTATTAACCCCTCCATCCATCCATCCTGTATTAACCCCTCCATCCATCCATCCATCCATCCATCCATCCATCCATCCATCCATCCATCCTGTATTAACCCATCCATCCATCCTGTATTAACCCATCCATCCATCCAGTATTAACCCATCCATCCATCCAGTATTAACCCATCCATCCATCCTGTATTAACCCATCCATCCATCCATCCATCCTGTATTAACCCCTCCATCCATCCTGTATTAACCCCTCCATCCATCCCTCCATCCTGTATTAACCCCTCCATCTATCCTGTATTAACCCATCCATCCATCCATCCTGTATTAACCCCTCCATCCATCCATCCATCCAGTATTAACCCATCCATCCATCCTGTATTAACCCATCCATCCATCCATCCATCCTGTATTAACCCCTCCATCCATCCATCCTGTATTAACCCCTCCATCCATCCTGTATTAACCCCTCCATCCATCCATCCTGTATTAACCCCTCCATCCATCCATCCATCCTGTATTAACCCCTCCATCCATCCATCCATCCATCCATCCATCCATCCATCCTGTGTTAACCCCTCCATCCATCCATCCTGTATTAACCCCTCCATCCATCCATCCTGTATTAACCCCTCCATCCATCCATCCTGTATTAACCCCTCCATCCATCCATCCATCCATCCATCCATCCATCCATCCATCCATCCATCCATCCATCCATCCATCCATCCATCCTGTATTAACCCATCCATCCATCCATCCATCCTGTATTAACCCATCCATCCATCCATCCTGTATTAACCCCTCCATCCATCCATCCATCCATCCATCCTGTATTAACCCCTCCATCCATCCATCCATCCTGTATTAACCCCTCCATCCATCCTGTATTAACCCCTCCATCCATCCATCCTGTATTAACCCCTCCATCCATCCATCCATCCTGTATTAACCCCTCCATCCATCCTGTATTAACCCCTCCATCCATCCATCCTGTATTAATCCCCATCCATCCATCCATCCATCCTCCATCCATTAACCCCTCCATCCATCCTGTATTAACCCCATCCATCCATCCATCCTGTATTAACCCCTCCATCCATCCATCCTAACCCCTCCATCCATCCATCCTGTATTAACCCCTCCATCCACCCCTCCATCCATCCTGTATTAACCCCCCATCCATCCATCCTGTATTAACCCATCCATCCATCCTGTATTAATCCATCCATCCATCCATCCATCCTGTATTAATCCATCCTCCATCCATCCATCCTGTATTAACCCCTCCATCCATCCATCCTGTATTAACCCATCCATCCATCCTGTATTAACCCCTCCATCCATCCATCCATCCTGTATTAACCCCTCCATCCATCCATCCTGTATTAACCCCTCCATCCCATCCTGTATTAACCCCTCCATCCATCCTGTATTAACCCATCCATCCATCCTGTATTAACCCCTCCATCCATCCTGTATTAACCCCTCCATCCATCCATCCTGTATTAACCCCTCCATCCATCCTGTATTAACCCCTCCATCCATCCATCCATCCTGTATTAACCCCTCCATCCATCCATCCTGTATTAACCCCTCCATCCATCCTGTATTAACCCCTCCATCCATCCCTCCATCCTGTATTAATCTCTCTCTCGTGTGTCTCTCTCTCTCTTGTCTCTCTCTCTCGTGTCTCTTTTGTCTCTCTCTCTCTCTTGTGTGTCTGTCTCTCTCGCTCTCACTGTCTCCATCTCTAGGATGTAGAGAAGGAGTTGGAGGTTCAGATTGGTATGAAGCAGGAGATGGAGCTGTCTATGAAGATGTTAGAGACGGATATGTGTGAGAAACAGGATGCTCTGGTTGAACTACGACAACAGCTAGAAGACCTCAGGTCCCTCAACCAGCAGCTAGCGCAGAAATCCCAGGTAGGCCTAAAAACACACTGTGTTTGTCATAGTCACCAGTGACTGGACTCCTCTACCCCTCCAGTATCATAGTGACTTGACTCCTCTACCCCTCCAGTATCATAGTGACTTGACTCCTCTACCCCTCTAGTATCATATTGACTTGACTCCTCTACCCCTCCAGTATCAGTGACCTTGACCCCTCTACCCCTCCAGTATCATAGTGACTTGACTCCTCTACCCCTCCAGTATCATAGTGACTTGACTCCTCTACCCCTCTAGTATCATATTGACTTGACTCCTCTACCCCTCCAGTATCAGTGACCTTGACCCCTCTACCCCTCCAGTATCATAGTGACTTGACTCCTCTACCCCTCCAGTATCATAGTGACTTGACTCCTCTACCCCTCTAGTATCATATTGACTTGACTCCTCTACCCCTCCAGTATCAGTGACCTTGACCCCTCTACCCCTCCATTATCATAGTGACGTGACCCCTCTACCCCTCCAGTATCATAGTGACTTGACTCCTCTACCCCTCCAGTATCATAGTGACTTGACTCCTCTACCCCTCCAGTATCACAGTGACTTGACTCCTCTACCCCTCCAGTATCATAGTGACGTGACCCCTCTACCCCTCCAGTATCATAGTGACTTGACTCCTCTACCCCTCCAGTATCATAGTGACTTGACTCCTCTACCCCTCCAGTATCATAGTGACTTGACTCCTCTACCCCTCTAGTATCATATTGACTTGACTCCTCTACTCCTCCAGTATCAGTGACCTTGACCCCTCTACCCCTCCAGTATCATAGTGACTTGACTCCTCTCCCCCTCCAGTATCATAGTGACTTGACTCCTCTACCCCTCCAGTATCATAGTGACTTGACTCCTCTCCCCCTCCAGTATCACAGTGACGTGACCCCTCTACCCCTCCAGTATCATAGTGACTTGACTCCTCTACCCCTCCAGTATCATAGTGACTTGACTCCTCTCCCCCTCCAGTATTACAGTGACTTGACTCCTCTACCCCTCCAGTATCATAGTGACTTGACTCCTCTACCCCTCCAGTATCATAGTGACTTGACTCCTCTACCTCTCCAGTATCATCGTGACTTGACTCCTCTCCCCCTCCAGTATCATAGTGACTTGACTCCTCTACCCCTCCAGTATCATAGTGACTTGACTCCTCTACCTCTCCAGTATCATAGTGACTTGACTCCTCTCCCCCTCCAGTATCATAGTGACTTGACTCCTCTACCCCTCCAGTATCATAGTGACTTGACTCCTCTACCCCTCCAGTATCATAGTGACTTGACTCCTCTCTCCCTCCAGTATCATAGTGACTTGACTCCTCTACCCCTCCAGTATCATAGTGACTTGACTCCTCTACCCCTCCAGTATCATAGTGACTTGACTCCTCTACCCCTCCAGTATCATAGTGACTTGACTCCTCTACCCCTCCAGTATCATAGTGACTTGACTCCTCTACCCCTCCAGTATCATAGTGACTTGACTCCTCTACCCCTCCAGTATCATAGTGACTTGACTCCTCTCCCCCTCCAGTATCATAGTGACTTGACTCCTCTCCCCCTCCAGTATCATAGTGACTTGACTCCTCTACCCCTCCAGTATCAGTGACTTGACTCCTCTATCCCTCCAGTATCATAGTGTATATCCCAGTGATATAAAGGGACCCTGTAGTAGTAGTGGTGGTAGTAGTAGTGGTAGTATTAGTAGTGGTGGTGGTGGTAGTAGTAGTAGTATTAGTAGTGGTGGTAGTAGTAGTAGTAGTAGTAGTAGTAGTAGTAGTAGTAGTGGTGGTAGTGCTGGTCGTAGTAGTGCTGGTAGTAGGGGTGGTAGTAGTAGTGGTGGTGGTAGTAGTGGTAGTAGTGGTAGTAGTAGTGGTGGTGGTGGTGGTAGTAGTAGTGGTACTGGTAGTTGTACAAGCAAGACAGACATTTCACTGTACTAGTGGACGTGACAAAAAGCTTTACACACACGTGCGCACACACAGCAAAAGGGTCTTGGTTTGATATGTGTCCACAGAACTTGGAGGCGGGCGCCGAGCAGAAGAGTGAGGTCATCAGTCGCTTGGAGGAGAAGACTAATCAGATGGCTGGAACTATAAAACAGCTGGAGAGCAGGTAGGAGGGAGGGACTATAAACAGCCTGGGAGGAGGGAGGGACTATAAAACAGCCTGGTAGGAGGGAGCGACTATAAACAGCCTGGTAGGAGGGAGGGACTATAAAACAGCCTGGTAGGAGGGAGGGACTATAAAACAGCCTGGGAGGAGGGAGGGACTATAAACAGCCTGGTAGGAGGGAGGGACTATAAAACAGCCTGGTAGGAGGGAGGGACTATAAACAGCCTGGTAGGAGGGAGGGACTATAAAACAGCCTGGTAGGAGGGAGGGACTATAAAACAGCCTGGGAGGAGGGAGGGACTATAAAACAGCCTGGTAGGAGGGAGGGACTATAAAACAGCCTGGTAGGAGGGAGGGACTATAAAACAGGTAGGTAGGAGGGAGGGACTATAAACAGCCTGGGAGGAGGGAGGGACTATTAAACAGGTAGGTAGGAGGGAGGGACTATAAACAGCCTGGGAGGAGGGAGGGACTATAAAACAGGTAGGTAGGAGGGAGGGACTATAAACAGCCTGGGAGGAGGGAGGGACTATAAAACAGGTAGGTAGGAGGGAGGGACTATAAAACAGGTAGGTGGGAGGGCGGGACTATAAAACAGGTAGGTGGGAGGGCAGGACTATAAAACAGGTAGGTAGAAGGGAGGGACTATAAAACAGGTAGGTGGGAGGGTGGGACTATAAAACAGGTAGGTAGAAGGGGGGGGCTATAAAACAGGTAGGTAGAAGGGAGGGACTATAAAACAGGTAGGTAGAAGGGAGGGACTATAACAGGTAGGTAGAAGGGAGGGACTATAAAACAGGTAGGTAGAAGGGAGGGACTATAAAACAGGTAGGTAGAAGGGAGGGACTATAAAACAGGTAGGTAGAAGGGAGGGACTATAAAACAGGTAGGTAGAAGGGAGGGACTATAAAACAGGTAGGTAGAAGGGAGGGACTATAAAACAGGTAGGTAGAAGGGAGGGACTATAAAACAGGTAGGTGGGAGGGCGGGACTATAAAACAGGTAGGTGGGAGGGCAGGACTATAAAACAGGTAGGTGGGAGGGCAGGACTATAAAACAGGTAGGTAGAAGGGAGGGACTATAAAACAGGTAGGTGGGAGGGAGGGACTATAAAACAGGTAGGTAGAAGGGAGGGACTATAAAACAGGTAGGTAGAAGGGAGGGACTATAAAACAGGTAGGTAGAAGGGAGGGACTATAAAACACGTAGGTAGAAGGGAGGGACTATAAAACAGGTAGGTAGAAGGGAGGGACTATAAAACAGGTAGGTAGAAGGGAGGGACTATAAAACAGGTAGGTAGAAGGGAGGGACTATAAAACAGGTAGGTAGAAGGGAGGGACTATAAAACAGGTAGGTAGAAGGGAGGGACTATAAAACAGGTAGGTAGAAGGGAGGGACTATAAAACAGGTAGGTAGAAGAGAGGGACTATAAAACAGGTAGGTGGGAGGGAGGGACTATAAAACAGGTAGGTAGAAGGGAGGGACTATAAAACAGGTAGGTAGAAGGGAGGGACTATAAAACAGGTAGGTAGAAGGGAGGGACTATAAAACAGGTAGGTAGGAGAGAGGGACTGTAAAACAGCTGGAGAGCAGGTAGGAGGAAACAATACCTTAACACTACCCTAGCACTAACCCCAACTCCGTTAATACAAGAACAAGGGAGGGTACGCATGTCATTTCACAAATTGGTTCACAAGTCAAGTCAGTTGGCATACAAATTCAAACCATCTCCCAGCTCAACTCAAATGTAAGGCTCAACAACAGAAATTAAATATAACTAAATGCTTTGAACAGCCATCAGTCTGTATTCTTCAAGGAAAGTCAATGCTCAATTCAGTACTGAATCCAAGTCAGATATCCTCAAACTATTCAGTCCAATTAATCCAAATGGGGAGATCTGACCAGTTCAGTAATGTAACCCACGAAGTACAACTATTCCATATAAATATCCTTCATGTTAATTTACCTGAGTCAGACAATCCACAAAGAGAAACCTCTTCTCAATTAATGCTCCTACACAAGTCTCACCTGTGCAGCATGAAAGAAAAGTATGCCTTCAAACATTTTCTCCGACCTCTATTCCCCTCAAACTAAACTCTGGACCACAAAGCCAGTTCCACTGTGTTTTAGGGACTGGTTTAGACTTGGGACACCAGGTGTGTGTAATTCATGGTCATGTAGAACAGAGAACTAGCAGGCACCTTGTACAGTAAGAGACCATTTATGCTTCATCCGATAATGTGGTTGAGAGTTTGTGCCGTATGTGTGACTCAATTGCTGAGCCTCCGGAGGAACTCGGAGGCCAAATTAAGCTCAGTGCCACACCGCCGTGTGCCTCAAATTTTGTAACAATGTGGAGGGCTCCATATAGCTCCTTATTGACATGATTGGTTGACGGTAGTTCAGCACGTCCTGCTGGTTCAGCAGGTCCTGTATAAACACAAACTCACTTCCTTGACGCTCTAACCACTAGGCTACGCTGCCGCCCCACTGGCCACTTTAATAATGGAACACTAGTCACTTTAATAATGGAACACTAGTCACTTTAATAATGGAACACTAGTCACTTTAATAATGGAACACTAGTCACTTTAATAATGGAACACTAGTCACTTTAATAATGGAACACTAGTCACTTTAATAATGGAACACTAGTCACTTTAATAATGTTTACATATCTTGCATTACTCATCTCATATGTAAAACTGTATTCTATTCTATTCTTAGTCTATGCTGCTAAGACATTGTTTGTCCAAATATTCATATATTCTAATTATTGCTGCACTGCTCTGCGAAGCACAATAAGTATGAATGCCCTGAATTCTGCAGAGGCCATATCACCGTAAATGCTGAACGGTCAATGGAGATGTCGGATTGACCATGCAGCGCCTTTAACAGTTGAAATACTCCTGCTCTATGCAGTCAAAATGCCCCCCTTTCACTTAACAAATCCAATTTTATTTGTCACATACACGTGTTTTAGCAATAATTAGAATATATGAATATTTGGACAAACAATGTCTTAGCAGCATAGACTAAGAATAGAATAGAATACAGTTTTACATATGAGATGAGTAATGCAAGATATGTAAACATTATTAAAGTGACCATTATTAAAGTGGCCTGTGATTACAAGTCTATGTATATAGGGCAGCAGCCTCTAATATGCTAGTGATGGCTAACAGTCTGATGGCCTTGATAGAAGCAGTCTCTCGGTCCCTGCTTTGATGCACCTGTATGTGTAGTCTTTATCTGAGTCCCAGAAAACGGCCCGGAGTGAATTAGGCTTTCTGGCTGTGTTCTGTTTTAGATCCCACTGAAACAAAGCTCTTGACAGCCTCAGACCAGTGTGTTTATCAGGTCTAGTCTGTCTAATAAACCTCACTAATGTGTTTATCAGGTCTAGTCTGTCTAATAAACCTCACTAATGTGTTTATCAGGTCTAGTCTGTCTAATAAACCTCACTAATGTGTTTATCAGGTCTAGTCTGTCTAATAAACCTCACTAATGTGTTTATCAGGTCTAGTCTGTCTAATTAACCTCACCAATGTGTTTCACTGTCTAATCAGGTTCTCTTCACAGGGAGTTACAGCCAGATCCTTTCCCTGCAATAACTACTGTCTTCCTCTTCTTCTTTCTGTCCTTTTTTCTCTCCATTTCTTTCATTTCTTGGTTCTCTTCTTCTCAGTGAGAAAGACTGTGTGAAGCAGGCCAGAAGCTTGAGTTCTAATGCAGGGAAACTGCTTCAGAAGCAACTATAGGACTCTCCTCTCTTCCCTTTCTCTCCCCACAATCACACCCACATCATAGTTTCAGAAATCTGATTCCCAATCGAAACATAAAACCAACCTTTGCATAATATAGAAGTGACTAAGCTAGGGTATTTATTTTGATATGATATCTGTTGCGGTTAAACCTTTTCATTTCTAACTGTTAAACAATCTTTTGTTTCCTAAAACTAAACTCTCCTTAAACAGTTTTCCTGACAGCATTATTTTGATTAGCAGCATGGACTGGAGACAGGCTAGAGGGGGCCAGAGAGAGTCTATCTTTCTGTTGTACTGAGACAGGCTAGAGGGGGCCATAGAGAGACTATCTTTCTGTTGTACTGAGACAGGCTAGAGGGGGCCAGAGAGAGACTATCTTTCTGTTGTACTGAGACAGGCTAGAGAGGGGCCAGGCTAGAGGGGGAGAGACTATCTTTCTGTTGTACTGAGACAGGCTAGAGGGGGCCAGAGAGAGACTATCTTTCTGTTGTACTGAGACAGGCTAGAGGGGGCCAGAGAGAGACTATATTTCTGTTGTACTGAGACAGGCTAGAGGGGGCCAGAGAGAGACTATATTTCTGTTGTACTGAGACAGGCTAGAGGGGGCCAGAGAGAGACTATATTTCTGTTGTACTGAGACAGGCTAGAGGGGGCCAGAGAGAGACTATCTTTCTGTTGTACTGAGACAGGCTAGAGGGGGCCAGAGAGAGACTATCTTTCTGTTGTACTGAGACAGGCTAGAGGGGCCAGAGAGAGACTATCTTTCTGTTGTACTGAGACAGGCTAGAGGGGGCCAGAGAGAGACTATCTTTCTGTTGTACTGAGACAGGCTAGAGGGGGCCAGAGAGAGACTATCTTTCTGTTGTACTGAGACAGGCTAGAGGGGGCCAGAGAGAGACTATATTTCTGTTGTACTGAGACAGGCTAGAGGGGGCCAGAGAGAGGCTATATTTCTGTTGTACTGAGACAGGCTAGAGGGGGCCAGAGAGAGACTATATTTCTGTTGTACTGAGACAGGCTAGAGGGGGCCAGAGAGAGACTATCTTTCTGTTGTACTGAGACAGGCTAGAGGGGGCCAGAGAGAGACTATATTTCTGTTGTACTGAGACAGGCTAGAGGACTGTTGGACTAGCAGTGCAGGGTGACTCCACTCACTGTACTACATCTTTCTGTGTTAATAAAGATAACAGACCCACAGCTGTAATAAATGTTCCCTGATAAGAGGTTTGGGATGTCTGCCATTTTAGTAAGAGAGAGGTTACTGTTCTGAAAACTCTAAATATTTGCTATTTCTTGAACATCAACACACCCAGACGCCCCTACAGTGGCATACCGTAGGTCCTTAGACCAGCCCAATGCTACGTACAGCTTGTCCTTAGACCATACAGACATACGTGCTTAACCAGCCACTGAGCAGCCCTCTTTCTCACCCCATGGTTAATAAAGGTCTGGCCTCCTGCACCGTTAAGTGATAATGCCTGAGAAGCCCGTGTTTGGAGGACATATTGGCACGGGTGTTGTTAGGCCCGAGACGAAGTTGAGGCAAACCGAGCTTCTCAGGCATTATCACTTTTATACAACAGGTTACCAACCTATTCAAATAACGATTGACATTTTCATTAGCTTTATTTTGATAAATGTATTCATACCGTTTCGTCTTTACACAAATCTAGGGTTACTATCCAAGCTGGCTGGTCGTTGGTTCTATCAGTTCGGTTACCAGAGACGCGACTCAGTCCTTCAGTCGTTCTGTATCTATGGATGCAACACAGTCGTTCGTTCTCAATTTTCTATTGACTGGCTTGGCAACGTTCTTGTCCTTTGCTTGCTAGCTAGCCAACTACGGCTAACTTAGTCACATCAAAAAGTGCAGCCAGATAACAGCAAAGTAGCTGTATTTGCTTGTTTGAGTAGTTTTCTAGTGACCGTTATTTGGATACATTCATAAGAATTAGCAAAAGAAGCGCGATTTCGCCTGGCAAGGAAAATGTGCTCACTCATCAGGACACTGTTGTTCAAAGGAGCTAGCCAAAAACACAGCGAACATAATCACTTCAAACTGAAGCTGGAAAGACTGCGAACTAGCTGCACTTCGTTTGACCCGTTTTATATTAACATTTGTTTGTATATATCCATAAGAATCATGCGGATTCATGACTTGGACTGGCTGAGTCCCTACACTTTCATTACAATGGGTCAGCTGGAGATGGAATTTCAATATTGAAACAATGTTGCAAATGTCAAAGAGACAGACAGCAAGGTTTATTAAATCTCCGCTGTTGAAAACCAATTGTTAGTTTAAAAGAAGTGGGAGATAATGTCTTGATGCTTTTTACAGTGGAGATCGGGTTTATAAATTACCTGGCTGGGCTGATGAGACAGTGGATTGTGCAGTCAGATGGAACAGAGTAAATAAGCATTTTAACATCATAGATTTAACCGGTGGTAACTTGTGGAAGAGACACCGCCTGGAATGTGGTTTTAACCAATCAGCATTTGGCCCAACCCTAATGTCATGGTACGGTATAAAGTACCGTACCATGACATCTGGACCATACAGCACACACAATTTGTAGCTGTGCTTCCTTCGCTAGTCTGACTCCATACAGCTTTCTGTGGTACCATGCTGTTGGCCACTCACTGCTGTATGGAGCAGTGGCCTGGTCCCAGATCAGTCTGTGCTGTATGGAGCAGTAGCCTGGTCCCAGATCAGTCTGTGCTGTATGGAGCAGTGGCCTGGTCCCAGATAAGTCTGTGCTGTATGGAGCAGTGGCCTGGTCCCAGATCAGTCTGTGCTGTATGGAGCAGTAGCCTGGTCTCAGATCAGTCTGTGCTGTATGGAGCAGTAGCCTGGTCCCAGATCAGTCTGTGCTGTATGGAGCAGTAGCCTGGTCTCAGATCAGTCTGTGCTGTATGGAGCAGTAGCCTGGTCTCAGATCAGTCTGTGCTGTATGGAGCAGTAGCCTGGTCCCAGATCAGTCTGTGCCCTATGGAGCAGTAGCCTGGTCCCAGATCAGTCTGTGCTGTATGGAGCAGTAGCCTGGTCCCATATCAGTCTGTGCCCTATGGAGCAGTAGCCTGGTCCCAGATCAGGCTGTGCTGTATGGAGCAGTAGCCTGGTCCCAGATCAGTCTATGCTGTATGGAGCAGTAGCCTGGTCTCAGATCAGTCCGTGCTATATGGAGCAGTAGCCTGGTCCCAGATCAGTCTGTGCCCTATGGAGCAGTAGCCTGGTCCCAGATCAGTCTGTGCCCTATGGAGCAGTAGCCTGGTCCCAGATCAGTCTGTGGCTAAAATAACAAGTCGGAGCGCGGAGCACACTTAAACGCATCTATCATGTCAGGGTCTATAATATGTCCTGGATCAACCATAACCTTGACTGAAAATGTGAAGGGTCAGTCCAGGACAGCATGCCGATAAAGCAGACCCAGAGCACAGCAAGGCTAAATGACGTGTCTGTGGACGTCAACTGTAGTCAATACGAGCATAATAAAAACGATTCAATCAAACTTCTTCTACTGGTCTGCTTCTCCTGGATGATTGGAAGGGGAGCGCCTGTCGTTCTCCCGGGTGATTGGAATGGGGAGCGCCTGTCGTTCTCCCGGGTGATTGGAGGGGAGCGCCTGTCGTTCTCCTGGATGATTGGAGGGGAGCGCCTGTCGTTCTCCCGGATGATTGGAGGGGAGCGCCTGTCGTTCTCCCGGGTGATTGGAATGGGGAGCGCCTGTCGTTCTCCCGGGTGATTGGAATGGGGAGCGCCTGTCGTTCTCCCGGGTGATTGGAGGGGAGCGCCTGTCGTTCTCCCAGGTGATTGGAGGGGAGCGCCTGTCGTTCTCCCAGGTGAGCGCCTGTCGTTCTCCCAGGTTGGAGGAGCGCCTGTCGTTCTCCCAGGTGATTGGAGGGGAGCGCCTGTCGTTCTCCCAGGTGATTGGAGGGGAGCGCCTGTCGTTCTCCCAGGTGATTGGAGGGGAGCGCCTGTCGTTCTCCCGGGTGATTGGAGGGGAGCGCCTGTCGTTCTCCCAGGTGATTGGAGGGGAGCGCCTGTCGTTCTCCCGGGTGATTGGAGGGGAGCGCCTGTCGTTCTCCCAGGTGATTGGAGGGGAGCGTCTGTTGTTCTCTTTATGTTCATCCTAGCTTTGTTTTCCCTGTTTATCTTCTTTTGAAAAAAAGGTTTCTCCCTGTCTTGTCCTTTACTTTTCATTTTATCTTAAGTTCATGACGTCTTCTGTAGTTTTCATCCCCTCCCACCCCTGGTTCAGATCCCGTCAGGCGGAGACCGAGAGGGACCAGGCAGGGGAGGATAATAGAATGTTCAAACAGGAGTTTGGAGAGAAGATAGACGCTCTACAGCTGGAGGTGGAACATCTCAGGAAACACAGGTAACTAGAGGGGGGTGACGCAAGACTGGCCCACTCTGCCGTTCTGTATTCTCCAGGCTGTCGCTATAGCAACTCTTATTGTGTCTGCTGTTCTGTATCCTCCAGGCTGTCGCTATAGCAACTCTTATCGTGTCTGCTGTTCTGTATCATCCAGGCTATCGCCATAGCAACTCTTATTGTGTGTGTGGTGTTCTGTATCCTCCAGGCTATCGCTATAGCAACTCTTATTGTGTGTGTGGTGTTCTGTATCCTCCAGGCTGTCGCTATAGCAACTCTTATTGTGTCTGCTGTTCTGTATCCTCCAGGCTGTCGCTATAGCAACTCTTATTGTGTCTGTTGTTCTGTATCCTCCAGGCTGTCGCTATAGCAACTCTTATTGTGTCTGCTGGTCTGTATCCTCCAGGCTGTCGCTATAGCAACTCTTATTGTGTCTGCTGTTCTGTATCCTCCAGGCTGTCGCTATAGCAACTCTTATTGTGTCTGCTGTTCTGTATCCTCCAGGCTATCGCCATAGCAACTCTTATTGTGTGTGGTGTCAGGTCATGTTTGGAGCTGGAGCTGAGGAGAGGGAGGGGTAGTGGTGGAGGTAGCCAGTATATAGAGCCTGTGTGTGGGGAGAAGATGACCTCTGCCCCCCAGAGAGACCTGAAACACCTGGAAGACATCTGGAAGGTACAGCACCCTGCTCCTAGCTCCTTCACAGGGAATTTAAAAAACATCTTCAACAATCATATTTTCAAGCTCATCAAATCAAATCAAATCAAATTTTATTTGTCACACATACAAATTTTTATTTGTCACATACACATGGTTAGCAGATGTTAATGCGAGTGTAGCGAAATGCTTGCATCTGAACATGTTCAAAGTATCCCCCACTAATAATGATGTTTGTTATAGGAACTGGAGGCAGTGAAGAAGGAGAATCATCAACTATGTGCTGTGGTAGATGACGCGAGCGGTCCAGGGTCCAACATGTAAGTAATGGTTTAGTTAGGTTTAACTTGTGAAGGGTTGAGTAAAGTTTAGTCATTTTAATCAGTGTAGTCTCACTGCCTTGCTTAATTAAGGTTTAATCAGTGTAGTCTCATTGCCTTGCTTAATTAACGTTTAATCAGTGTAGTCTCATTGCCTTGCTTAATTAACGTTTAATCAGTGTAGTCTCACTGCCTTGCTTAATTAACGTTTAATCAGTGTAGTCTCACTGCCTTGCTTAATTAACGTTTAATCAGTGTAGTCTCACTGCCTTGCTTAATTAACGTTTAATCAGTGTAGTCTCACTGCCTTGCTTAATTAACGTTTAATCAGTGTAGTCTCACTGCCTTGCTTAATTAACGTTTAATCAGTGTAAAAGTCTCACTGCCTTGCTTAATTAACGTTTAATCAGTGTAGTCTCACTGCCTTGCTTAATTAACGTTTAATCAGTGTAGTCTCACTGCCTTGCTTAATTAAGGTTTAATCAGTGTAGTCTCACTGCCTTGCTTAATTAACGTTTAATCAGTGTAGTCTCACTGCCTTGCTTAATTAACATTTAATCAGTGTAGTCTCACTGCCTTGCTTAATTAACGTTTAATCAGTGTAAAAGTCTCATTGCCTTGCTTAATTAACATTTAATCAGTGTAGTCTCATTGCCTTGCTTAATTAACGTTTAATCAGTGTAGTCTCACTGCCTTGCTTAATTAACGTTTAATCAGTGTAGTCTCACTGCCTTGCTTAATTAACGTTTAATCAGTGTAGTCTCACTGCCTTGCTAAATTAACGTTTAATCAGTGTAGTCTCATTGCCTTGCTTAATTAACGTTTAATCAGTGTAGTCTCATTGCCTTGCTTAATTAACGTTTAATCAGTGTAAAAGTCTCATTGCCTTGCTAAATTAACGTTTAATCAGTGTAGTCTCACTGCCTTGCTTAATTAACGTTTAATCAGTGTAGTCTCACTGCCTTGCTTAATTAACGTTTAATCAGTGTAGTCTCACTGCCTTGCTAAATTAACGTTTAATCGTTTAATCAATGTAGTCTCATTGCCTTGCTTAATTAACGTTTAATCAGTGTAGTCTCACTGCCTTGCTTAATTAACGTTTAATCAGTGTAAAAGTCTCATTGCCTTGCTTAATTAACGTTTAATCAGTGTAGTCTCACTGCCTTGCTTAATTAACGTTTAATCAGTGTAAAAGTCTCACTGCCCTTAATTAACGTTTAATCAGTAGTCTCACTGCCTTGCTTAATTAACGTTTAATCAGTGTAGTCTCACTGCCTTGCTTAATTAACGTTTAATCAGTGTAGTCTCATTGCCTTGCTTAATTAACGTTTAATCAGTGTAGTCTCATTGCCTTGCTTAATTAACGTTTAATCAGTGTAGTCTCATTGCCTTGCTTAATTAACGTTTAATCAGTGTAGTCTCATTGCCTTGCTTAATTAACATTTAATCAGTGTAGTCTCATTGCCTTGCTTAATTAACGTTTAATCAGTGTAGTCTCACTGCCTTGCTTAATTAACGTTTAATCAGTGTAGTCTCACTGCCTTGCTTAATTAACGTTTAATCAGTGTAGTCTCACTGCCTTGCTAAATTAACGTTTAATCAGTGTAGTCTCATTGCCTTGCTTAATTAACGTTTAATCAGTGTAGTCTCATTGCCTTGCTTAATTAACGTTTAATCAGTGTAAAAGTCTCATTGCCTTGCTAAATTAACGTTTAATCAGTGTAGTCTCACTGCCTTGCTTAATTAACGTTTAATCAGTGTAGTCTCATTGCCTTGCTTAATTAACGTTTAATCAGTGTAGTCTCATTGCCTTGCTTAATTAACGTTTAATCAGTGTAGTCTCATTGCCTTGCTTAATTAACGTTTAATCAGTGTAGTCTCATTGCCTTGCTTAATTAACGTTTAATCAGTGTAGTCTCATTGCCTTGCTTAATTAACGTTTAATCAGTGTAGTCTCACTGCCTTGCTTAATTGACGTTTAATCAGTGTAGTCTCACTGCCTTGCTTAATTAACGTTTAATCAGTGTAGTCTCACTGCCTTGCTTAATTAAGGTTTAATCAGTGTAGTCTCATTGCCTTGCTTAATTAAGGTTTAATCAGTGTAGTCTCATTGCCTTGCTTAATTAAGGTTTAATCAGTGTAGTCTCATTGCCTTGCTTAATTAAGGTTTAATCAGTGTAGTCTCATTGCCTTGCTTAATTAACGTTTAATCAGTGTAGTCTCACTGCCTTGCTTAATTAACGTTTAATCAGTGTAGTCTCACTGCCTTGCTTAATTAACGTTTAATCAGTGTAGTCTCACTGCCTTGCTTAATTAACGTTTAATCATTGTAGTCTCACTGCCTTGCTAAATTAACGTTTAATCAGTGTAGTCTCATTGCCTTGCTTAATTAAGGTTTAATCAGTGTAGTCTCACTGCCTTGCTTAATTAACGTTTAATCAGTGTAGTCTCACTGCCTTGCTTAATTAACGTTTAATCAGTGTAGTCTCACTGCCTTGCTAAATTAACGTTTAATCAGTGTAGTCTCACTGCCTTGCTAAATTAAGGTTTAATCAGTGTAGTCTCACTGCCTTGCTAAATTAACGTTTAATCAGTGTAGTCTCACTGCCTTGCTAAATTAACGTTTAATCAGTGTAGTCTCACTGCCTTGCTAAATTAAGGTTTAATCAGTGTAGTCTCACTGCCTTGCTAAATTAGGTTTAATTAGTCTCACTTGCTAAATTTAATCAGTGTAGTCTCACTGCCTTGCTAAATTAACGTTTAATCAGTGTAGTCTCATTGCCTTGCTTAATTAAGGTTTAATCAGTGTAGTCTCATTGCCTTGCTTAATTAAGGTTTAATCAGTGTAGTCTCATTGCCTTGCTTAATTAACGTTTAATCAGTGTAGTCTCACTGCCTTGCTTAATTAACGTTTAATCAGTGTAGTCTCACTGCCTTGCTTAATTAACGTTTAATCAGTGTAGTCTCACTGCCTTGCTAAATTAACGTTTAATCAGTGTAGTCTCACTGCCTTGCTAAATTAAGGTTTAATCAGTGTAGTCTCATTGCCTTGCTTAATTAACGTTTAATCAGTGTAGTCTCACTGCCTTGCTTAATTAACGTTTAATCAGTGTAGTCTCACTGCCTTGCTTAATTAACGTTTAATCAGTGTAGTCTCACTGCCTTGCTAAATTAACGTTTAATCAGTGTAGTCTCACTGCCTTGCTAAATTAAGGTTTAATCAGTGTAGTCTCACTGCCTTGCTAAATTAAAGTTTAATCAGTGTTGTCTCATTGCCTTGATAAATTAAAGTTTAATCAGTGTAGTCTCACTGCCTTGATAAATTAAGGTTTAATCAGTGTAGTCTCATTGCCTTGATAAATTAAGGTTTAATCAGTGTAGTCTCACTGCCTTGCTAAATTAAAGTTTAATCAGTGTTGTCTCATTGCCTTGATAAATTAAAGTTTAATCAGTGTAGTCTCACTGCCTTGCTAAATTAAGGTTTAATCAGTGTTGTCTCATTGCCTTGATACATTAAAGTTTAATCAGTGTTGTCTCACTGCCTTGCTTAAATTAACGTTTAATCAGTGTTGTCTCACTGCCTTGCTTAATTAACGTTTAATCAGTGTAGTCTCACTGCCTTGCTAAATTAAGGTTTAATCAGTGTAGTCTCATTGCCTTGCTAAATTAAAGTTTAATCAGTGTTGTCTCATTGCCTTGATAAATTAAAGTTTAATCAGTGTAGTCTCACTGCCTTGATAAATTAAGGTTTAATCAGTGTAGTCTCATTGCCTTGATAAATTAAGGTTTAATCAGTGTAGTCTCACTGCCTTGCTAAATTAAAGTTTAAAAGTCTAACCTTGATTTAAAGTTTAATCAGTGTTGTCTCACTGCCTTCTCGTTTAATCAGTGTTGTCTCATTGCCTTGCTAAATTAAAGTTTAATCAGTGTTGTCTCATTGCCTTGATAAATTAAAGTTTAATCAGTGTTGTCTCATTGCCTTGCTTAATTAAAGTTTAATCAGTGTAGTCTCAGCTTAATTAACGTTTAATCAGTGTAGTCTCATTGCCTTGCTAAATTAATTTTAATCAGTGTAGTCTCACTGCCTTGGTTAATTAACGTTTAATCAGTGTAATTGCCTTGCTTAATTAAGGTTTAATCAGTGTAGTCTCATTGCCTTGCTTAATTAAGGTTTAATCAGTGTAGTCTCATTAATTAACGTTTAATCAGTGTAGTCTCATTGCCTTGCTTAATTAAGGTTTAATCAGTGTAGTCTCATTGCCTTGCTTAATTAACGTTTAATCAGTGTAGTCTCACTGCCTTGCTTAATTAACATAGGTAATCAGTGTAGTCTCACTGCCTTGCTTAATTAACATTTAATCAGTGTAGTCTCACTGCCTTGCTAAATTAACGTTTAATCAGTGTAGTCTCACTGCCTTGCTAAATTAACGTTTAATCAGTGTAGTCTCATTGCCTTGCTTAATTAAGGTTTAATCAGTGTAGTCTCATTGCCTTGCTTAATTAAGGTTTAATCAGTGAGTCTCATTGCCTTGCTTAATTACATTTAATCAGTGTAGTCTCACTACTTCGTTTAATCAGTGTAGTCTCACTGCCTTGCTTAATTAACGTTTAATCAGTGTAGTCTCACTGCCTTGCTAAATTAACGTTTAATCAGTGTAGTCTCACTGCCTTGCTAAATTAAGGTTTAATCAGTGTAGTCTCACTGCCTTGCTAAATTAAAGTTTAATCAGTGTTGTCTCATTGCCTTGATAAATTAAAGTTTAATCAGTGTAGTCTCACTGCCTTGATAAATTAAGGTTTAATCAGTGTAGTCTCATTGCCTTGATAAATTAAGGTTTAATCAGTGTAGTCTCACTGCCTTGCTAAATTAAAGTTTAATCAGTGTTGTCTCATTGCCTTGATAAATTAAAGTTTAATCAGTGTAGTCTCACTGCCTTGCTAAATTAAGGTTTAATCAGTGTTGTCTCATTGCCTTGATAAATTAAAGTTTAATCAGTGTTGTCTCACTGCCTTGCTTAATTAACGTTTAATCAGTGTTGTCTCACTGCCTTGCTTAATTAACGTTTAATCAGTGTAGTCTCACTGCCTTGCTAAATTAAGGTTTAATCAGTGTAGTCTCACTGCCTTGCTAAATTAAAGTTTAATCAGTGTTGTCTCATTGCCTTGATAAATTAAAGTTTAATCAGTGTAGTCTCACTGCCTTGATAAATTAAGGTTTAATCAGTGTAGTCTCATTGCCTTGATAAATTAAGGTTTAATCAGTGTAGTCTCACTGCCTTGCTAAATTAAAGTTTAATCAGTGTAGTCTCATTACCTTGATAAATTAAAGTTTAATCAGTGTTGTCTCACTGCCTTGCTAAATTAACGTTTAATCAGTGTTGTCTCATTGCCTTGCTAAATTAAAGTTTAATCAGTGTTGTCTCATTGCCTTGATAAATTAAAGTTTAATCAGTGTTGTCTCATTGCCTTGCTTAATTAAAGTTTAATCAGTGTTGTCTCATTGCCTTGCTAAATTAAAGTTTAATCAGTGTTGTCTCATTGCCTTGCTAAATTAACGTTTAATCAGTGTTGTCTCATTAATTAAAGTTTAGCATCTCTCTCCGTCTTGATAAATTAAAGTTTAGCATCTCTCTCTCATTACCTTGATAAATTAAAGTTTAGCATCTCTCTCTCGTCTTGAAGGTCAATGTCACAAAATGAGGATGAGCAGGTAAGTTAAAACTATTTTAAACTGATTCATACTTTGGTTCTAGTCTATACTCAGATTAATACATCTACATAGGATCTATACTCAGATGAATACATCTACATAGGATCTATACTCAGATTAATACATCTACATAGGATCTATACATCTACATAGGATCTATACATCTACATAGGATCTATACTCAGATTAATACATCTACATAGGATCTATACTCAGATCAATACATCTACATAGGATCTATACTCAGATTAATACATCTACATAGGATCTATACATCTACATAGGATCTATACATCTATACTCAGATTAATACATCTACATAGGATCTATACTCAGATTAATACATCTACATAGGATCTATACATCTACATAGGATCTATACATCTATACTCAGATTAATACATCTACATAGGATCTATACTCAGATTAATACATCTACATAGGATCTATACTCAGATGAATACATCTACATAGGATCTATACTCAGATAAATACATCTACATAGGATCTATACATCTACATAGGATCTATACATCTACATAGGATCTATACTCAGATTAATACATCTACATAGGATCTATGCATCTACATAGGATCTATACATCTACATAGGATCTATACATCTATACTCAGATCAATACATCTACATAGGATCTATACATCTACATAGGATCTATACTCAGATTAATGCATCTACATAGGATCTAAACTCAGATTAATACATCTACATAGGATCTATACATCTACATAGGATCTATACATCTACATAGGATCTATACATCTACATAGGATCTATACTCAGATTAATACATCTACATATGATCTATACATCTACATAGGATCTATACATCTATACTCAGATTAATACACCTACATAGGATCTATACATCTATACTCAGATTAATACACCTACATAGGATCTATACTCAGATTAATACATCTACATAGGATCTATACATCTACATAGGATCTATACATCTACATAGGATCTATACTCAGATTAATACATCTACATAGGATCTATACTCAGATTAATACATCTACATAGGATCTATACATCTACATAGGATCTATACTCAGATCAATACATCTACATAGGATCTATACATCTACATAGGATCTATGCATCTACATAGGATCTATACATCTACATAGGATCTATACATCTACATAGGATCTATACACCTACATAGGATCTATACTCAGATTAATACATCTACATAGGATCTATACTCAGATCAATACATCTACATAGGATCTATACATCTACATAGGATCTATACATCTATATTCAGATTAATACATCTACATAGGATCTATACATCTACATAGGCTCTATACATCTACATAGGATCTATACTCAGATTAATACATCTACATAGGATCTATACATCTACATAGGCTCTATACATCTACATAGGATCTATACTCAGATTAATACATCTACATAGGATCTATACATCTACATCTATACTCAGATTAATACATCTACATAGGATCTATACATCTACATAGGATCTATACATCTACATAGGATCTATACATCTATACTCAGATTAATACATCTACATAGGATCTATACTCAGATCAATACATCTACATAGGATCTATAAATCTATATAGGATCTATACTCAGATTAATACATCTACATAGGATCTATACATCTACATAGGATCTATACATCTACATAGGATCTATACATCTATACTCAGATCAATACATCTACATAGGATCTATACATCTACATAGAATCTATACATCTACATAGGATCTATACATCTACATAGGATCTATACACCTACATAGGATCTATACACCTACATAGGATATATACATCTACATAGGATCTATACATCTACATAGGATCTATACATCTACATAGGATCTATACACCTACATAGGATCTATACATCTACATAGGATCTATACATCTACATAGGATCTATACACCTACATAGGATCTATACTCAGATTAATACATCTACATAGGATCTATACTCAGATTAATACATCTACATAGATTAATACATCTACATAAGATCTATACTCAGATCAATACATCTACATAGATTAATACATCTACATAGGATCTATACATCTACATAGGATCTATACTCAGATTAATACATCTACATAGGATCTATACATCTATACTCAGATCAATACATCTACATAGGATCTATACTCAGATTAATACATCTACATAGGATCTATACATCTACATAGGATATATACATCTATACTCAGATCAATACATCTACATAGGATCTATACTCAGATCAATACATCTACATAGGATCTATACTCAGATCAATACATCTACATAGGCTCTATACATCTACATAGGATCTATACATCTATACTCAGATTAATACATCTACATAGGATCTATACTCAGATTAATACATCTACATAGGATCTATACATCTACATAGGATCTATACATCTACATAGGATCTATACACCTACATAGGATCTATACATCTACATAGGATCTATACACCTACATAGGATCTATACATCTACATAGGATCTATACACAGATCAATACATCTACATAGGATCTATACATCTACATAGGATCTATACATCTACATAGGCCTGAGAGAGACGCCCTGCCTGAGAGAGACACCCAGCCCTGCCTGAGAGAGACGCCCTGCCTGAGAGAGACACCCAGCCCTGCCTGAGAGAGACACCCAGCCCTGCCTGAAAAAGACACCCAGCCCTGCCTGAGAGAGACACCCAGCCCTGCCTGAGAGAGACACCCAGCCCTGCCTGAGAGAGACACCCAGCCCTGCCTGAGAGAGACACCCAGCCCTGCCTGAGAGTGACACCCAGCCCTGCCTGAGAGACACCCAGCCCTGCCTGAGAGGCACCCAGCCCTGCCTGAGAGAGACACCCAGCCCTGCCTGAGAGAGACACCCAGCCCTGCCTGAGAGAGACACCCAGCCCTGCCTGAGAGACACCCAGCCCTGCCTGAGAGAGACACCCAGCCCTGCCTGAGAGAGACACCCAGCCCTGCCTGAGAGAGACACCCAGCCCTGCCTGAGAGAGACACCCAGCCCTGCCTGAGAGAGACACCCTGCCTGAGAGAGACACCCAGCCCTGCCTGAGAGAGACACCCAGCCCTGCCTGAGAGGCACCCAGCCCTGCCTGAGAGAGACACCCAGCCCTGCCTGAGAGAGACACCCAGCCCTGCCTGAGAGAGACACCCAGCCCTGCCTGAGAGAGACACCCAGCCCTGCCTTGGTAGAAAGGGTATATTTTTATACGGCGTCCCGGCAAAAGAAATACCAGTAATCCATCAATATTTTTTTTTTTTATAATTCAAAAATGTAGGCTATAACACAATTATTTCTCATTACCACGTCAGAGGAGAAGAAATGGCTTTGGAAATGGGTGATATAGTCTACTTGAAAGCATGTGATATAGCCTACTTGGAAATGGGTGATATAGTCTACTTGCGTTGTGTTTCCAATGGAGTAAACAGACATTTTGCCACGGCAGAGATGAGTGTCCGAGACGCACGCGGACAGCAGCGGACGAGGACATTCTGGCCTAATGAAAAATGTCATTACACTTTGGGGTGTTTCTTTCCATTCACTCCTGTTCGGATGCTGGAAATATGTCTCAAGTGGATGAACGTGTGCGGGTGGCCTCGTAAAGGGTCCTTTTGAAGTAATTATTTGACAAGTGGGTGAAAACATCATGACTGGTTATGTTTATGCCACAATAAAAGTTCAATGACAAATCTTTACACCGAGCGACCGTGCTTCTACACCTGCATTGCTTGCTGTTTGGGGTTCTAGGCTGGGTTTCCGTACAGCACTATATCAGCTGATGTAAGAAGGGCTATATAAATACATTTGATTTGATTTGACCTAGGCCCTCAGAGATTCTATGAGCACCACATTATGAGACATAAAACCTAGCGGTCAAACAAAAAGCAACATTGAATATACTGTGTATATACTCCTACTGTGAGCGGACCAAGTAATTGGGCGTCACTCTAAAGCTGGAAGGTGGAATAAACGAGTCAGGAGTAGGTTTTCTCTATTGAGGGCATTTGGTCAACACAAACACTCCAACATAATCAATGAAAATCTTCCAAGGAAAAACATACATCTTCTTCTCCAGATGAAACAGGAACACAATAGGATTATCTTTAAACTACAACAAAAGGTCACGGGTTTGTCACCGTCTTAGTGATTCTTCCTGGATAGCTCCTCTGTCTCGGTGGCCATTCTTAGTGGTTCTTCCTGGATAGCTCCTCTGTCTCGGTGGCCATTCTTAGTGGTTCTTCCTGGATAGCTCCTCTGTCTCGGTGGCCATTCTTAGTGGTTCTTCCTGGATAGCTCCTCTGTCTCGGTGGCCATTCTTAGTGGTTCTTCCATTCTGTCTCGGTGGCCATTCTTAGTGGTTCTTCCTGGATAGCTCCTCTGTCTCGGTGGCCATTCTTAGTGGTTCTTCCTGGATAGCTCCTCTGTCTCGGTGGCCATTCTTAGTGGTTCTTCCTGGATAGCTCCTCTGTCTCGGTGGCCATCTTCCAGAGATAGTTTTCCCCTTCCTCTCTACTGGTTCCATTCTCTCTCTTATAGGGGAAGGAGAATATGTCATTAGTACCATCAGCTGAGCTTAATTGCCTCTGGTTACCTTGTCTCCCATGCCTTGTTGGGCTACTATCCGTGAGCCCAGCCTGCCCTCTGGTTACCTTGTCTCCCATGCCTTGTTGGGCTACTATCCGTGAGCCCAGCCTGCCCTCTGGTTACCTTGTCTCCCATGCCTTGTTGGGCTACTATCCCTGAGCCCAGCCTGCCCTCTGGTTACCTTGTCTCCCATGCCTTGTTGGGCTACTATCCTGCCCTCTGAGCCCAGCCTGCCTATCCCTGAGCCCAGCCTGCCCTCTGGTTACCTTGTCTCCCATGCCTTGTTGGGCTACTATCCGTGAGCCCAGCCTGCCCTCTGGTTACCTTGTCTCCCATGCCTTGTTGGGCTACTATCCCTGAGCCCAGCCTGCCCTCTGGTTACCTTGTCTCCCATGCCTTGTTGGGCTACTATCCGTGAGCCCAGCCTGCCCTCTGGTTACCTTGTCTCCCATGCCTTGTTGGGCTACTATCCCTGAGCCCAGCCTGCCCTCTGGTTACCTTGTCTCCCATGCCTTGTTGGGCTACTATCCGTGAGCCCAGCCTGCCCTCTGGTTACCTTGTCTCCCATGCCTTGTTGGGCTACTATCCCTGAGCCCAGCCTGCCCTCTGGTTACCTTGTCTCCCATGCCTTGTTGGGCTACTATCCGTGAGCCCAGCCTGCCTTCTGGTGGTCCTTCCACAATACATTTTTACTATTGATCTGGCAGCTCATAGACATCAAGGCCAGACAGGTTGGGTTCTACGTCGTTGTGTTCTACGTCCTCATGTGTTGGGTTCCTACGTCCTCGTGTTGGGTTCTACGTTCTCGTGTGTTGGGTTCTACGTTCTCATGTGTTCTACGTCCTCGTGTGCTGAGTTCTACGTTCTCGTGTTGGGTTCTACGTCCTCGTGTGTTGGGTTCTACGTCCTCGTGTGTTGGGTTCTACGTTCTCATGTGTTCTACGTCCTCGTGTGTTGGGTTCTACGTTCTCGTGTGTTGGGTTCTACGTTCTCATGTGTTGGGTTCCTACGTCCTCGTGTTGGGTTCTACGTCCTTGTGTGCTGGGTTCTACGTTCTCGTGTTGGGTTCTACGTCCTTGTGTGCTGGGTTCTACGTCCTCGTGTGTTGGGTTCTACGTTCTCATGTGTTCTACGTCCTCATGTGTTCTACGTCCTCATGTGTTGGGTTCTACGTCATAATTATCTTCATGAAAAATACAAATTATTGTTTCGTTGATACTTTAAAGAAACACTGGACCAGACGTAAATGTTTCCTTGCTCAATAATAAACTTTGATCCAGTTTACTAAATGTGTTCTGGTTTTATTTATGGTGAAATGGGATCTACTGTAAGTTCCTGTTCTGTACCCGCTACACCTTGCTTCTTCATCCCACTATTGGGATCCTTTTTCAACTCAGTGACACAATTTCAACACTTCACTACCGGCTCCATAGTGACATAGCCCCACTCTTTATTATAAACCTGTTTCATAGTGACATAGCCCCACTCTTTATTATAAACCTGTTCCATAGTGACATAGCCCCACTCTTTATTATAACCCTGTTCCATAGTGACATAGCCCCACTCTTTATTATAAACCTGTTCCATAGTGACATAACCCCACTCTTTATTATAAACCTGTTCCATAGTGACATAGCCCCACTCTTTATTATAAACCTGTTCCATAGTGACATAGCCCCACTCTTTATTATAACCCTGTTCCATAGTGACATAACCCCACTCGTTATTATAAACCTGTTCCATAGTGATATGGCACATGGCTTGCTGTTGGACAGTAGTCCCTGCCCATCTTCCACCAGAGTATGAAAACATCAGACACCACCTGCAAAAGAGCCTGAGTCTCCACTAAAATATCAATGTAATGGAATAGATTGAAAACGGCTACCAACGATGGCTTCGGCAGGAAGGTATTGATGGTGTGGCGACCGCGCCATCCACAGAACAACACCAATACAGAGAGCAGAACTCCAGTCATTCTGATACCGATCGTTCAGCCTTGGAGAGGACAGCCCTCCTAGTCATTCTGATACCGATCGTTCAGCCTTGGAGAGGACAGCCCTCCTAGTCATTCTGATACCGATCGTTCAGCCTTGGAGAGGACAGCCCTTCTAGTCATTCTGATACCGATCGTTCAGCCTTGGAGAGGACAGCCCTCCTAGACATTCTGATACCGATCGTTCAGCCTTGGAGAGGACAGCCCTCCTAGTCATTCTGATACCGATCGTTCAGCCTTGGAGAGGACAGCCCTCCTAGTCATTCTGATACCGATCGTTCAGCCTTGGAGAGGACAGCCCTCCTAGTCATTCTGATACCGATCGTTCAGCCCTGGAGAGGACAGCCCTCCTAGTCATTCTGATACCGATCGTTCAGCCCTGGAGAGGACAGCCCTCCTAGTCATTCTGATACCGATCGTTCAGCCCTGGAGAGGACAGCCCTCCTAGTCATTCTGATACCGATCGTTCAGCCCTGGAGAGGACAGCCCTCCTAGTCATTCTGATACCGATCGTTCAGCCCTGGAGAGGACAGCCCTCCTAGTCATTCTGATACCGATCGTTCAGCCCTGGAGAGGACAGCCCTCCTAGTCATTCTGATACCGATCGTTCAGCCTTGGAGAGGACAGCCCTCCTAGTCATTCTGATACCGATCGTTCAGCCTTGGAGAGGACAGCCCTCCTAGTCATTCTGATACCGATCGTTCAGCCTTGGAGAGGACAGCCCTTCTAGTCATTCTGATACCGATCGTTCAGCCTTGGAGAGGACAGCCCTCCTAGTCATTCTGATACCGATCGTTCAGCCTTGGAGAGGACAGCCCTCCTAGTCATTCTGATACCGATCGTTCAGCCTTGGAGAGGACAGCCCTCCTAGTCATTCTGATACCGATCGTTCAGCCCTGGAGAGGACAGCCCTTCTAGTCATTCTGATACCGATCGTTCAGCCTTGGAGAGGACAGCCCTTCTAGTCATTCTGATACCGATCGTTCAGCCCTGGAGAGGACAGCCCTCCTAGTCATTCTGATACCGATCGTTCAGCCTGGAGAGGACAGCCCTCCAGGTGGAACCACCTGCAGACACAAACACAACCAAATACAGTTCTGATCCTAAATCAGTAAGCCAATATTATCCAGGGTTGATCCTAAATCAGTTTCATATTACAATATTTCATGTTTAATCGAACCTAGAACTTTAAATTCAGACCAACCTTACGAACTTAATTTCCCCTCATCTGTTGATGCTAAATTCAGGAACAGCTCAATGCATCTCTCTTCTGCACGGAAAACAAAAAAGGGTTTAGGGTGGCATTCTGCCTCTAAGAGTAAACAGGAATATATAGAGTATAGAGAAGGAGTCATAAACTCAGCAAAAAAATAAACATCCCTTTTTCAGGACCCTGTCTTTCCAAGATAATCTGTAATAATCCAAATAACTTCACAGATCTTCATTGTAAAGGGTTTAAACACTGTTTCTCATGCTTGTTCAATGAACATAAACAATTAATAAACATGCACCTGTGGAACGGTCGTTAAGATGACAGCTTACAGATGGTAGGCAATTAAGGTCACATTTATGAAAACTTAGGACACTAAAGAGGCCTTTCTACTGACTCTGAAAAACACCAAAAGAAAGATGCCCAGGGTCCCTGCTCATCTGAGTGAACGTGCCTTAGGCATGCTGCAAGGAGGCATGAGGACTGCAGATGTGGCCAGGGCAATACATTGCAATGTTCATACTCTGCAACAACTGCCCGAGTTACACCAGGAATGCACAATCCCTCCATCAGTACTCAGACTGTCCTCAATAGGCTGAGAGAGGCTTGACTGAGGGCTAGGCCTGTTGTAAGGCAGGTCCTCACCAGACATCACCGGCAACAACGTCGCTGGACCAGACAGGACTGGCAGAAAGGGCTCTTCAGTCACGAGTCACGGTTTTGTCTCACCAGGGGTGATGGTCGGATTTGCGTTTATCGTCGAAGGAATGAGCCTTACACTGAGGCCTGTACTCTGGAGCAGGATCAATTTGGTGGAGGTGGAGGGTCCGTCATGGTCTGGGGCGGTGTGTCACAGCATCATCAGACTGAGCTTGTTGTCATTGCAGGCAATCTCAACACTGTGCGTTACAGGGAAGACATCCTCCTCCCTCATGTGGTACCCTTCCAGCAGCCCCCACCCCCCCTTTGTTCAGGGACACATTATTCCATTTCTGTTAGTCACATGTCTGTGGAACTTGTTCAGTTTATGTCTCAGTTGTTGCATCTTATGTTCATACAAATATTTACACGTTAAATTTGCTGAAAATAAACACAATTGACAGTGAGAGGATGCTTTTCTTCCTGAGTTTCTATGGACAGACATGTATGCCTTGTCCCGGATTATGGCTGAGACAGGGTCTTGGTGTGATGTGAAGAAAACATCAGCCTCTCCGCTGGCCCTCCAGTGTGGTCTGAACTCTACCAAAATCCTAGACAGCCCAAGAGGACAGAAGAAGTGACAGAACACTATGAATCCTAGACAGCGCTAGAGGACAGAAGAAGTGACAGAACACTATGAATCCTAGACAGCCCTAGAGGACAGAAGAAGTGACAGAACACTATGAATCCTAGACAGCCCTAGAGGACAGAAGAAGTGACAGAACACTATGAATCCTAGACAGCGCTAGAGGACAGAAGAAGTGACAGAACACTATGAATCCTAGACAGCGCTAGAGGACAGAAGAAGTGACAGAAGGCTATCAAAGTTCTGAATCTTTTTTTTTTTTTTTTACATTTAATTATATATATTTAACTACTCAAGTCAGTTAAGAACAAATTATTATTTACAATGACAGCCTACACCGGCCAAAGCCGGACGACGCTGGGCCAATTGTGCGCCGCCCTATGGGACTCCCAATCATAGCCGGTTGTGATACAGCCTGGATCTTGAGTGTGGATGTTACAGAAAGTCATTATTTGTTCAAAGTTCTCTGACGCTAGTTAGCATGGTCTCGCTCTGAGACAGCACGGTGGTGGAAACCATGATAATAGTATCTGAAGGATGTCTCCTGTGGCTTGGAAGGGCAGTGTCACGCTCTGACCTATCTCTGTTTTCTTTATAATTTGGTTAGGTCAGGGTGTGACTAGGGTGGGTACGCTAGTTTTTGTATTGTCTAGGGTTTTTGTATGTCTAGGGTTGTTGTAAATCTAGGGGGTTTTGTATATCTATGTTGGCCTGATATGGTTCCCAATCAGAGACAGCTGTTTATCGTTGTCGCTGATTGGGGATCATATTTAGGTAGCCATTTCCTTTTGGTGTTTGTGGGATCTTGTCCATGCCAGTGACACACCCCTCCTAGGGACAGCATTCAAATTTCTTCTGAAATTTGTGAATCATGTTATACGGATTATTTTTTACATTCTCTCTACCACAGCATAATATTACTGCAACCACAAACTGTTTCCATTAGTTACCACAGCTACAAAGTCAAATGGAATTTATGGTAAAAATTGGTCTTTTGGTCTTCATTAAAGGTTCGGTCTAGGCATAATGTTAGCAGTGTGGTTAGATTAAGAAATTAGATTTTAGAGAAGCGAAATGGTAGAAATAGGCGGGGTGTTTGACTTTTACTGTGGTTAACTACTGACGACAGCCACAAACCCACGACGCGAGACATAATTGGCTCAACGCTGCTGTCAATCAAATCAGCAACGATTGCATCAGTTAGTGACGCAATATCCGGGACACGATCTTGCCGGTGAGCTGGCTGAACTGATTCACTTAACACAATTGAAACAATATATTTACCGGTATAGTATTCGTATAATGGCGGAAAAGAGCATGGCGGAGAAAATGGAGGAGTTGAAAGTTGACGACGGGAAAAAGGTAGCGTGGCAGCTGTCAGCATTGTTGACCTGAAGCTAAGCTAACTAGATAGCTAACTGTTAGCTTGCTATCATATATGTATGAGTAAAGCAAGGGCTTTTCTCCTCAATATATAATCACAGCTTTTCAAAGGATATTCCTTGTCTTAAACATTCCACTTAACTATTTAATACTCTTCAAATTAGCTAGCTATAGGCTTTTTATTGTAGCTTTAGTTACAGTAGCTAGCTATAGTAGTGTACTGTCTCCCGTGTGAATGTTATTTTTCTACTATTATTGCATCGTTTTCTGTATTGATGCCCTATATGCCATGTGTTATATGTTTATTCCTTGATTAGGACTCATCTGTTACACATAGCTAAGTTGTTGGACGAAGGCGTCTTGGTGAAATAAGTTTCTGATGAAGTTCACTAACATTGTGGTCTCCAGCTCCTACAACATCAACTTAATATATTATAATTACGAAATGCCCACCTTGTACCTATGTTTGTCCTCTTGTTGCGTGCCTTTTTGTTTGCTGAAACAGTTATTCAATAAACGTTGATCAAATACCACTACCGATTCGCCTTATTGAATTAAATGAGCACATGCGCAGAGTTGCGGTTTTAGAGCAACAGCAATGAGCAAACCCGGCGGTGGTTATATTTGATTAACGGTTATTGAAAGAGATTTATGCAAAGAAAGATACGCAACTAAAGGACAAACACATGTGCAAAGTGGACATTTCATGATTGAAATGTTTGCGTTTTGACCTTTGGCTAATCGTTGTAGTCGGAGTTCCTCAACGCCTCGTTCATAATGAACGTACCTTTGGTAGGATGCCGCCTACAGTTTGAGGCTGTGTTCGTCGTCCTAACTAGTCGTGTCAACAACAGTCTCAAACTTGTTTGCACAGCAGGTTTGGCTGCTCTGTGTGGCCTAGACAATGTAGTTAAATACTCTGTTTCTGTCGCACTGCTTTGCTTTTTAAATATTTTTTTTGCTTTATCTTGGCCAGGTCGCAGTTGTAAATGAGAACTTGTTCTCAACTGGCCTACCTGGCTAAATAAAGGTGTTTTAAAAATGGTTAGTTATGACTAATGGTCAGTGTTTTATTAAGGAGCTAACCACACCCATTATCTGACTTCTGTTCAGGGAGGAGGAGCCAAAGATGGAGAGAAGAAGAAGAAGAAGGTTGCAGCCGGAGACGCTGGTGGAAAGACGGAGGTAAGTGGCGGAGTAGATTGCAGTCACTGTCTCAATCTCTTTTTGTCCGTCTTTCCTCCCTCTAGTGGTCCCCTCCACAGTAGATTGAAGGGCTGTCTTGGTACACACAGCTGAAGACTACTCTCCTATCCCATCTATCTAGCTGTCTGTTCACTACTTACACACTCTCACCACTCTCCTATCCCATCTATCTAGCTGTCTGTTCACTACTTAGCTCTCTCTCCTTCCCCATCTAGCTGTCTGTTCACTACTTAGCTCTCTCTCCTTTCCCCTCCAGCCGTCTGTTCACTACTTACACTCTCACCTCTCTCCTTTCCCCTCCAGCTGTCTGTTCACTACTTACACTCTCACCTCTCTCCTTTCCCCTCCAGCTGTCTGTTCACTACTTACTCTCACCTCTCTCCTTTCCCCTCCAGCTGTCTGTTCACTACTTACACTCTCACCTCTCTCCTTTCCCCTCCAGCTGTCTGTTCACTACTTACTCTCACCTCTCTCCTTTCCCCTCCAGCTGTCTGTTCACTACTTACACTCTCACCTCTCTCCTTTCCCCTCCAGCTGTCTGTTCACTACTTACTCTCACCTCTCTCCTTTCCCCTCCAGCTGTCTGTTCACTACTTACACTCTCACCTCTCTCCTTTCCCCTCCAGCTGTCTGTTCACTACTTACACACTCTCACCTCTCTCCTTTCCCCTCCAGCTGTCTGTTCAATACTTAGTCTCTCCACCCCCCCTGTCCATTCTCACTCTCCCCCTCTATCTGTTTTAGTTTAGTTTATTTTATTTTTACAGGGACAGTGCACATTAATCAACGTTTCAGTAAAAGTGCCGGTTTTAGCCAGCCGGCTAATTTTCAACCGCAGTCCCTGGGCAGGTTATTAAAAACAATTACAATATAGACAATAGCACCATAGACATAGCAACATAGGACAAGCAAGACATAGCATACAGACAGAGCAACATAGAACAAAAAGCAGCAAGACAATTTCTCTCCATTCCTCTCCTGTGGATAGTGGAGCATCTCTCTCTGTTCACCAGACTCACTCTTCATTCTTCCCCCTCTAGCTGTCCCCTCCTCCCGGGTACATGGAGGAGCGTCTGTCCCTGTACACTAAACTGAAGGAGGAGCATGATGCTCTGATGGCAGAGAGGGCAGAGAAGGACAGTAAATCCATCAAGGTGACTCTGCCAGATGGGAAGGTGGTGGAGGCTGAGTCCTGGAAGACCACACCCTACCAGGTGGCTGCTGGCATCAGGTGAGACAGTCCCCTTACCTACCTTAACCCTACCATAGGGCAGGGCTATGTGGCCTAAAAATTATATCTAGATTTTTTTTTACAAACCTATGGGCTGTTTTTGATACATCTTTGATTTTTGAAAAGTTCTAAATACATTTTGTTGCACAATGTAAAGATCAAGACATTGCATTTCCAATAGTCCAATGAATGGAGTGCTTGTATTCATACCTAGTATAAATATAAGCTTTCCACAACCATAAGACCCATAACTAATGTCATTATTTTATCAAAATAGTTTACCTGGATTTTTGCAATCGTTGATCTGGTTTTCAAGTCTATATCAAAATGCCCTTTTTTGATACAAATTTAACCAGATCCATGCACATCCACTGACTCTGTTGGTTCAAACCTCAACTGCATAAAGAGAGTTGAAACGGCTTGCTGTCAGAGAGGAAGTGATATTTATTCTTCCTGAGTGGCAGGAGGAGGGGGGCTTGGGGTCTGTCTGTGAGTGGCAGGAGGAGGAGGGGCTTGGGGTCTGTCTGTGAGTGGCAGGAGGAGGAGGGGCTTGGGGTCTGTCTGTGAGTGGCAGGAGGAGGAGGGGCTTGGGGTCTGTCTGTGAGTGGCAGGAGGAGGAGGGGCTTGGGGTCTGTCTGTGAGTGGCAGGAGGAGGAGGGGCTTGGGGTCTGTCTGTGAGTGGCAGGAGGAGGAGGGGCTTGGGGTCTGTCTGTGAGTGGCAGGAGGAGGAGGGGCTTGGGGTCTGTCTGTGAGTGGCAGGAGGAGGAGGGGCTTGGGGTCTGTCTGTGAGTGGCAGGAGGAGGAGGGGCTTGGGGTCTGTCTGTGAGTGGCAGGAGGAGGGGGGCTTGGGGTCTGTCTGTGAGTGGCAGGAGGAGGAGGGGCTTGGGGTCTGTCTGTGAGTGGCAGGAGGAGGAGGGGCTTGGGGTCTGTCTGTGAGTGGCAGGAGGAGCCAAGGTGACGAGAACAAAAAATTAAACTTGATTCTTGCAATACAGGTATTTGGAACATCCTGCTAAAACATTTTAATGAATGAATGTGTTTTAATAAAATTGTCTATATGCACTGAGCTTGTCTAATGCTTTAAGCACACTGTTTGATGAAATAATCTTTCACCAGCTGGCTTTCGCCGATTCTGTTAAGCTCCTGAAGTTGCCGGTAACAGGCTAAACCCAGGGTCTGCAACCTTTTAAATGTGCAGTGCCAATTTACAATTGTTTATTTTTTTTATGTCACCTTTATTTAACCAGGTCGGCTAGTTGAGAACACCTTTATTTAACCAGGTAGGCTAGTTGATAACAAGTTCTCATTTACAACTGAGACCTGGCCAAGATAAAGCAAAGCAGTGCGACACAAACAACAACACAGAGTTACACATGGAATAAACAAGCATACAGTCAATAACACAATAGAAACATCTATATACAGTGTGTGCAGATGTAGTAAGATTAGGGAGGTGAGGCAATAACTAGTAGCAAAGTGATTACAATTGAGCAGATTAACACTGGAGTGAGAGATGAGCAGATGGTGTGTAAGTAGTGATACTGGTGTGCAAAAGAGCAGAAAAGTGAATAAGAACAATATGGGGATGAGGTAGATTGGGTGGCCTATTTACAGATAGACTGTACAGCTGCAGCGATCGGTTAGCTGCTCAGATAGCTGATGTTTAAAGTTAGTGAGGGAAATGTAAGTACATTTCTACCGATCTCCGTGTAATGATTTTCATATGAACATTTACATTATAACGTGCTTTTGTTCTATTGCCAACTAGGTAAAATAGCCCACATAAAATAGCCCAAAAATAAATCTGGCCAACAAACTTGCAGCATTGTACCAACTGTTCTGGCCCCTCAGGCACCAGTGAGCTCTGGACAGAAACCGTTGTATTTCCACAAGGGATAACACACGAATCAGGCATTTTATGAGCCTCGGCGGTATCGGTGGTTATCAAAATCGGAGAGAGCTCGAACAATTTTTCGAGTAACTGAGTAACTTGTAATATAATAATAATAATATATGCCATTTAGCAGACTCTTTTATCCAAAGCGACTTACAGTCATGTGTGCATACATTCTACATATGGGTGGTCCCGGGGATCGAACCCACTACCCTGGCGTTACAAGCGCCATGCTCTACCAACTGAGCTACAGAAGGACCACCAACTTGTCATTCGATGTTGATTTGAGGTGAAGAATACAATACAGTTCATTAGTGGTGGTGAGTATTTGATTGTCTTAACAGACATCCCAAATGGACACATTTCTACATTTGCGTGCAGGCCAGGTAGCCTGCTTCTATCTGTAATCCGTTACGCGACATTACTCAACGTACTTTATTACCCAACTCATTTGCATATTTTGTTTAAACCCCAGAAATGTGCAGAGTTGTTGATAATAGAAAAATAATTTGTTTGTCTACATTCAACTGGTAAAAGTTCATTTTGATATATTGTGGGAAAATATTAGGGTGTGGTGACTGGCCTGGTATGCTATTCAGTAGGATGGGTGGTACTCGGATGTTCATACCGTTCTTCTCATCCTGGGATTTATGGTTTTACCGGCATGGCACACAAGGATTGCAAAAGTGTGCATTCTATTGTAAGAATGCTAACAAAATTTGCACAAACTTAATAGAGAAATCACACAAACTTAATAGAGAAATCACACATTCTTAGCAAAATGCTAATGAGTGAAAACAAACTATATGCAAAGAGGCAAATCCAGTTTTATAAAGGTATAGAACAATAGCTAGTAGCTTCCTTGTCATCTTCGGTGAGTGTGGACATTTACAAGCGAAAGTGAACGAGAGATATTTGCAAATTAAACCAGTTGTGATGGATGCTTATCTGAAGGAAGAGCTGCATCTGTACACGGAGCTGAGGGGGGAAGAACGGAGGAGGAAGAGCAGCATCTGTACACGGAGCAGAGGGGGGAAGAACGGAGGAGGAAGAGCAGCATGTGTACACTGAGCAGAGGGGGGAAGAACGGAGGAGGAAGAGCAGAGGGGGGGAAGAACGGAGGAGGAAGAGCAGCATGTGTACACGGAGCAGAGGGGGAAGAACGGAGGAGGAAGAGCAGCATGTGTACACGGAGCAGACGGAGGGGAAGAACGGAGGAGGAAGAGCAGCATGTGTACACTGAGCAGAGGGGGGGAAGAACGGAGGAGGAAGAGCAGAGGGGGGGGAAGAACGGAGGAGGAAGAGCAGAGGGGGGGAAGAACGGAGGAGGAAGAGCAGCATGTGTACCATTGGTTCAAGCAGATGGGAGTCATTTTCAGCAGCATGTGTCATCAAACACATGGTATTATTTCACTAGATTAACAAGAATTTAAGCCTTCCTAATATCACGTCACAATTTAGATTAATCAAATTAGGCCACTAGATGGCAGCAGTGCATGTGCAAAGTTTTAGACTGATCCAATGAACCATTGCATTTCTGTTCAAACTGTTGTATGATGACTCTGTAATAACACAGCTATCGCTGTATTCTAATGATGACTCTGTAATAACACAGCTATCGCTGTATTCTAATGATGACTCTGTAATAACACAGCTATCCCTATATTTAGGCTCTTGCAGACAACCTGGACAGGCCTCTATTATAACAGATTAATTTGAATAGTTATAACTTTATAATGTGTGTGTCTCACTCTCTCATAGTCAGGGTCTAGCTGACGCCACAGTGATAGCTAAGGTGAACAGCTCTGTGTGGGACCTGGACCGACCTCTAGAGGAAAACTGCAGTCTGCAGCTACTCAAGTTTGATGACGACGAGGCTAAAGCTGTAAGTACAACCTCCAGGTCTTTTAAAGACTTACAGGGACAGTTTCTCCTGAGTTTAATCTATGTCTGGGAAACTGGCCTTAAGTCTGTAAAATAATGCTATTTGGATGTAACCTTCTAGATAAAGACACTAATTTAGCTAACCTAGCTAGTGTTTTTTAACTGAGCTAACCTAGCTAGTGCTTTTTAACTGAGCTAACCTAGCTAGTGCTTTTTAACTGAGCTAACCTAGCTAGTGCTTTTTAACTGAGCTAACCTAGTTAGTGCTTTTTAACTGAGCTAACCTAGCTAGTGCTTTTTAACTGAGCTAACCTAGCTAGTGCTTTTTAACTGAGCTAACCTAGCTAGTGCTTTTTAACTGAGCTAACCTAGCTAGTGCTTTTTAACTGAGCTAACCTAGCTAGTGCTTTTTAACTGAGCTAACCTAGCTAGTGTTTTTTAACTGAGCTAACCTAGCTAGTGCTTTTTAACTGTGCTAACCTAGCTAGTGCTTTTTAACTGTGCTAACCTAGCTAGTGCTTTTTAACTGAGCTAACCTATCTAGTGCTTTTTAACTGAGCTAACCTAGCTAGTGCTTTTTAACTGAGCTAACCTAGCTAGTGCTTTTTAACTGAGCTAACCTAGCTAGTGCTTTTTAACTGAGCTAACCTAGCTAGTGCTTTTTAACTGAGCTAACCTAGCTAGTGCTTTTTAACTGAGCTAACCTAGCTAGTGCTTTTTAACTGAGCTAACCTAGCTAGTGCTTTTTAACTGAGCTAACCTAGCTAGTGCTTTTTAACTGAGCTAACCTAGCTAGTGCTTTTTAACTGTGCTAACCTAGCTAGTGCTTTTTAACTGTGCTAACCTAGCTAGTGCTTTTTAACTGTGCTAACCTAGCTAGTGCTTTTTAACTGTGCTAACCTAGCTAGTGCTTTTTAACTGAGCTAACCTAGCTAGTGCTGTTTAACTGTGAGATTATAAACAGTATATAGTTAGAGCCAAGTTTGTTTATTGGCAAATAATGACATGAACTGTTTTAAGTCCTTCACAGTGGAACTTTGAAACCAAATGACCCCCCCCCCGCCATCCTCCCCACTCTCTTTCCCCCGCCATCCTCCCCACTCTCTTTCCCCCCCGCCATCCTCCCCACTCTCTTTCCCCCCCGCCATCCTCCCCACTCTCTTTCCCCCCGCCATCCTCCCCACTCTCTTTCCCCCCCGCCATCCTCCCCACTCTCTTTCCCCCCCGCCATCCTCCCCACTCTCTTTCCCCCCCGCCATCCTCCCCACTCCCCCCCTGCCATCCTCCCCCTCCCCCCCCTGCCATCCCCCCGCCATTCTCCCCCCCGCCATCCTCCCCCTCTCTTTCCCCTCCCGCCATCCTCCCCACTCTCTTTCCCCTCCCCGCCATCCTCCCCACTCTCTTTCCCCTCCCCACTCTCTTTCCCCCTCCCCGCCATCCTCCCCCCCCCCCCGCCATCCTCCCCCTCCCCCCCCCCATCCCCCCCCCCCCCCCCCCCCCGCCATTCTCCATCCTCCCCACTCTCTTTCCCCTCCCCGCCATCCTCCCCACTCTCTTTCCCCCCCCGCCATCCTCCCCACTCTCTTTCCCCCCCCACTCTCTTTCCCCTCCCCACTCTCTTTCCCCCCCGCCATCCTCCCCACTCTCTTTCCCCTCCCCGCCATCCTCCCCACTCTCCCCCCCGCCATCCTCCCCACTCTCTTTCCCCTCCCCCTCCTTTCCCCTCCCCTCCTCTTTCCCCCCCGCCATCCTCCCCACTCTCTTTCCCCCCCGCCATCCTCCCCACTCTCTTTCCCCTCCCCGCCATCCTCCCCACTCTCTTTCCCCTCCCCACTCTTTCCCCCCCATCCTCCCCACTCTCTTTCCCTCGCGTCAGGTGTACTGGCACTCCAGTGCCCACATAATGGGTGAGGCAATGGAGAGGGTCTACGGAGGCTGCTTGTGTTACGGTCCGCCCATTGAGAACGGCTTCTACTACGACATGTTCCTGGACCAGGAGTGAGTAACGCCTCGTCTCATTGGCCAGTTTCAGCTGGGTAAAGACTTGTGTAATTGGTCTAGCTGGCTGAGAGGGAATGAGTAGAAAGCGTGAGCGCAACAGGAAGAATGTTACAATCATCTAAACACTGGATGTTCACCCAATCCCAATGTACTTTCATCATCTAAGTTGAGTGTTTGGGTCAATTCAGGATACTCAATTAATAGAAAACGAATTCCTAGAAATCCAATTTAAATGTAGCGTCCTCAATTGACGGAACTGACTCTTCACTCAGGTTATGTTGATGCCAGTTGGCTTTGAAAGCGTTTACGAACTCTGGGGACGGAAGCCCCCCAAGTCTACCACTCGTTCTCTCTGCCAGCCAGCACTCCTTTTCTTCCATCCCTGTACTCACTCAGTCTCTTCCTCTGTCGCCTCCTTCCCCACCTCCTCCACTCTTCCACCTCTCCAGGGGGGTGTCCAGTAATGACTTCCCCTGCTTGGAGAACTTGTGTAAGAAGATCATCAAGGAGAAGCAGCCCTTCGAGAGGCTGGAGATCAAGAAGGAGACTCTCCTGGAGATGTTCAAGGTAGATCTCTCTCTCAAGGGGCTTTATTGGGAAACATGTTTACATTTCTAGAAAACTAGAAAATAAACAATACTGTTTAAAAGTAAACATTACACTCACAAGTTACAAATAATGAATACATTTCAAATGTCATATGTGCGAATGGTTAAAAGTACAAAAGGGAAAATAAATAAGCAAAAATATGGGTTGTATTTACAATGGCGTTTGTTCTTCACTGGTTGCCCTTTTCTTGTGGCAACAGGTCACAACTCTAGCTGCTGTGATGTCACACACTGTTATTTAACCCAGTAGATATGGGAATTTTTCAAAGTCTGGTTTGTTTTATAATTCTTTGTGGATCTGTGTAATCTGAGGGGAAATGTATGTGTCTAATATGGTCATACATTTGGCAGGAGGTTAGGAAGTGCAGCTCAGTTTCCACCTCATTTTGTGGGCAGTTTTAAAACAGAGCCCCCACTCCCTAGAAAGGCCAAAGCCTGGTTCCTCTAGGTTTCTTCCTAGGTTATGTGGGGTGGCCAGTCCTCTTCTGGCTGTGCCGGGTGGAGATTATAACAGAACATGGCCAAGATGTTCAAATGTTCATAAATGACCAACATGGTCAAATAATAGTAAGGCAGAACAGTTGAAACTGGAGCAGCAGCATGGCCAGGTGGACTGGGGACAGCAAGGAGTCATCATGTCAGGTAGTCCTGGGATGCAACTTGGACTCAGTGAGCATAGCCTTGCTATTGAGAAAGGCTGCCGTAGTCAGACCTGGCTCTCAAGCGAAGACAGGCTATGTGCCGTTTGTGAACAGAGCCCCAGGACCAGCTTGCTTAGGGGACTCTTCTCCAGGTTCATCTCTCTGTAGGTGATGGCTTTGTTATGGAAGGTTTCGGAATCGCTTCCTTTTAGGTGGTTGTAGAATTTAATGGCTCTTTTATTATCAAAATCCAGAAGTGGGTATCTGCCTAATTCTGCTCTGCATGCATTATTTGGTGTTCTACGTTGTACACAGAGGGTATTTTTGCAGAATTCAGCTTAGTCTTCATTTGGTGTTTGTCCCATTTTGTGAATTCTTAGTTGGTGAGCGGACCCCAGACCTCACAACCATAAAGGGCAATGGGTTCTTGATAGAGGAATTTTAAATTCCCTTATGTTTTATTGCCAAAACCAATTAAATTCGCACTCATTTCTAATTCATGATAAGTTGTAAGTTTATCATTTGCATGAATTAGCAAGAGACCAGTCTTAAAAAACAAGTTCAGCATTTATTCTTGATGAGTACTGACCCAAAATACAAAGAACATTACATTTTAAATCTGAAGAAGACATAAAATGACGTCATCAGTTACACCCCCTCTCCCAGTCTTACAATGGCGTAGTATACGGTCCTGGAGATAGTTTCACTCCCCTCATAAACTACATTCCAACCTGCCTAAAGGATATACTTCTCTCTGCTAATGGAATCCAACCAACACATTCTTATCTGTTTGAAGTACTATCTTATCTCTGCTTTAAAACTTTCCCAGGAGACACAGACACAATTAATTTCTGCTTACATTTTCAGTAACAGTACAATTAAGAACCCATACTTTTCAAATCATAACATAATAGTATTAGCATGAATGGTTCTAATCATTAAAGTATACATAATTGATCATCTAAACTATATTTTCCTCTATCAGTTCTATAACTGATTCAAGTATCTTTAGCCAGACACTGCAGACTGTTCTAGGATAGGATAGGATAAGTAATCCCTCTCACCCCCCTTTAAGATTTAGATGCACTATTGTAAAGTGACTGTTCCACTGTATGTCATAAGGTGAATGCACCAATTTGTAAGTCGCTCTGGATAAGAGCGTCAGCTAAATGACTTAAATGTAAATGTTCTAATGCCCTTGCGAATTTGTATGTTTGTAGGTTGAAGAGGGTGGGGCTTAAGCTGCATCCCTGTCTCACCCCATGGCCCTGTGGAAATATATTTTTTCGTTGTGAATTTTAACTATACACTTGTTTGTGTAATTTGATTTTAGAATCTCATAGCCCCCCCCCCCCCCCCAACACCACTTTCCATCAATTTGTATAAGAGACCCTCCAGCTAAATTGAGTCTAAAGCTTTTTTGAATTGAACAAAGCATGAGAAGACTTTGTTTTGGTTTGTTTGTCAATTAGGGTGTGCAGGGTGAATACGTGGTCTGACGTACGGTAATTTGGTAAAAAGACAATTTGATATTTGTTCTGTACATTGTGTTCACTGAGGAAATGTACGAGTCTGCTGTTAATAATAATGCAGAGGATTTTCCCAAGGCTGCTGTTGACGCATATCCCACAGTTATTATTGGGGTCAAATTTGTCTCCACTTTTGTGGATTTGGGTGATCAGTCCTTCCCCAATATTTGGAACCAAGATGTCAGAGTGAAGGATGATGTTAGTTTTAGTATAGCCAATAGAAATTTGTCTGTATATTTCATTCAGGATACAATAAACATCACAGGCCTTTTTGGGTTGAAGGGTTTGTATTTTGTCCTGTAGTTCATTCACTATAATTGGAGAAGCCAGTGGAATTGTAATTTGAGAACCTGTATGGTAGTGCCATGTTACTGTCTCTCCCTGTCTCAAATTGAAATGCAAGCTGCTTTATTGGCATGAAAAACATTATCAATATTGCCAAAGCAACACTATATATATATATATATATAATATACATTGTAATAAATCATTTTGCTTTGCAATATTCTGTCTGGTCTCTTGGTCTCTCTCTCTCTGTCCTCTCTCTTCATGTCTGGTCTCTGTCATATGTAGTGTGATGTATTTCTGCTGTTCCAAGACTGATCTGAACATCTCTCTCCTCTGCAGTACAACAAATTTAAGTGCCGGATCCTGAATGAGAAAGTGACCACCCCAACCACTACTGTGTACAGGTGAGCTGCATCCCGACCCGGTCATTCTGGAATGGGTGTTTGGGCCGATCCAGATTCCCTGTGTATTTATCCTGTCTGTGCTGACTAGGTGTGGTCCGCTGATTGACCTGTGCCGAGGACCCCATGTCCGACACACTGGAAAGATCAAGGCTCTGAAGATCCACAAGGTAAAGCTTCAGTTTTTGTCTCCGCTATGTTTTCATTCTTCTATTTAGTTTCTTTTGAATGATCTTTAATTCTCTTGATGGTTCTCTGAAGTCGTCCCAGTTTTACATGTCCTACCACTCTAAGGTTTCCATGGCCACATTTACACCCCAACATCCCGGTATTATTCGGGATTCAAGTATTCGGTCTTGATGTTGTCTCATATAAACATATCCTGTTTTACAATAACCTGAATCGGCTCCTTTCCCAGTTATGAGAGTGCTGAAAAAGATGCCTGGGATATACTGATCTTAGACTGGATACCTTGATATGCTGACCTTAGACTGGATACCTTGATATGCTGACCTTAGACTGGATACCTTGATATGCTGACCTTAGACTGGATACCTTGATATGCTGACCTTAGACTGGATACCTTGATATGCTGACCTTAGACTGGATACCTTGATATGCTGACCTTAGACTGGATACCTTGATATGCTGACCTTAGACTGGATACCTTGATATGCTGACCTTAGACTGGATACCTTGATATGCTGACCTTAGACTGGATACCTTGATATGCTGACCTTAGACTGGATACCTTGATATGCTGACCTTAGACTGGATACCTTGATATGCTGATCTTAGACTGGATACCTTGATATGCTGATCTTAGACTGGATACCTTGATATGCTGATCTTAGACTGGATACCTTGACGTGTTTTATTCCATTTCCTGTTTGTTGTGGTCTCCCAGGCTCAGTTGATATCACCTTTTGAAGTTCAGGTTTCCTTCGGCCAGATTTAAACTGTATGGTTTCCCTAGTTGTAGTGGAGCACCATGCCATCAAGTTTACTGCGTTTCTACCGCCATTTCTCCCAGAATTCATTTTAGACACTAAAAGATCCCTTATTAACCTCTTGTTACTACCATCCCGGATCCGGGAGCGTAATCATCAACTGACACTAATTAGCATAACGCAACGGACATAAATATTACTAGAAAATATTCATATTCATGAAATCACAAGTGAAATATATTGAAACACAGCTTAGCCTTTTGTTAATCACCCTGTCATCTCAGATTTTGAAAATATGCTTTACAGCCAAAGCAAGACAAGCATTTGTGTAAGTTTATCGATAGCCTAGCATAGCATTTTGTCCAGCTAGCAGCAACAAACTTGATCACGAAAATCAGAAAAGCAATCAAATTAAATCGTTAACCTTTGATAAACTTCGGATGTTTTCACTCGAGACTCCCAGTTAGAAAGCAAATGTTCCTTTTTTCCAAAAATATTATTTTTGTAGCCGAAATAACGGTCACGATAACGCCAAAATTGGCTCCATAATATCGACAGAAACATGGCAAACGTTGTTTATAATCGATCCTCAAGGTGTTTTTCAAATATCTATTCGATAATATATCCACCGGGACTCGTGGCTACTTAGTAGGATAGAGAGAGAAAATGGCCGCATTTGTCCCTTAGGCACCAAACACTCTGAGAGACTCCAGCTGACCACTGAAGCAATGTTGACGTTCAGGCTCGTTTTTCAAAATAAAAGCCTGAAACTATGTATTGTGACACTAGACACATTAGGGAAGCCATAGAAAAAGGAATCTGGTTGATATCTCATTCACTGCTCAATAGGGACGCATAGGAACGCAGAGCCTTCTAAATAAGAGTCCCTTCCTGTTTGGATTTTTCTCAGGCTTTCGCCTGCAATATCAGTTATACTCACAGACAGTATTTTTACAGTTTTGGAAACTTTATAGTGTTTTCTATCCTAAGGTGTCAATTATATGCATATTCTAGCATCTGGTCCTGACAAAAGTCTGTTTACTTTGGGAACGTTATTTTTCCAAACATGAAAACCTGAAATTCAACAGGTTGTTAAACAAACAAATATCCTTTTTCCATCACAGCTGTCAATTTAGTTTTATTTATTCGGTATGACTTGCATAAAAACTGTGGATGGAAACGTGGTTAGTATTTAACTTTCATCCAAGATGGACTGAAATACTAGCAGAAATATGTTGATTGTTTTTACAGCTTTTAAGTTCCTTAAAACCAAATTGTGCACATAATCTCTACCTACTGGGAGGGCAAGGCTGACATGGAGCGTGTTTTAAACTCTTCTAGTCTGCTTCTCTAACCTCCAGAACTCCTCTACCTACTGGGAGGGCAAGGCTGACATGGAGCGTGTTTTAAACTCTTCTAGTCTGCTTCTCTAACCTCCAGAACTCCTCTACCTACTGGGAGGGCAAGGCTGACATGGAGCGTGTTTTAAACTCTTCTAGTCTGCTTCTCTAACCTCCAGAACTCCTCTACCTACTGGGAGGGCAAGGCTGACATGGAGCGTGTTTTAAACTCTTCTAGTCTGCTTCTGTAACCTACAGAACTCCTCTACCTACTGGGAGGGCAAGGCTGACATGGAGCGTGTTTTAAACTCTTCTAGTCTGCTTCTCTAACCTCCAGAACTCCTCTACCTACTGGGAGGGCAAGGCTGACATGGAGACTCTTCAGAGGATCTACGGCATCTCCTTCCCTGATCCTAAGATGCTAAAGGAGTGGGAACGCTTCCAGGAGGAGGCCAAGAACAGGGACCACCGCAAACTGGGACGGGTACGGGACTGTTATTCAAATCACTCAAATGGTATTTGTCAAATGCTTTATAAACAACAGGTGGAGATGAACAGTGAAATGATTACTTACAGACCCTTCCCAACAATGCAGAGAGAAGAATGTAATAAAGATGACACAAGGAATAAATGCACAATTAGTAACAATAATATGGCTATATACAGGGAGTGCCAGGTAATAACGTGGCTATGTGCAGGGAGTACCGGGTAATAACGTGGCTATGTGCAGGGAGTACCGGGTAATAACGTGGCTATGTGCAGGGAGTACCGGGTAATAACGTGGCTATGTGCAGGAAGTACCGGGTAATAACGTGGCTATGTGCAGGGAGTACCGGGTAATAACGTGGCTATGTGCAGGGAGTACCGGGTAATAACGTGGCTATGTGCAGGGAGTACCGGGTAATAACGTGGCTATGTGCAGGGAGTACCGGGTAATAACGTGGCTATGTGCAGGGAGTACCGGGTAATAACGTGGCTATGTGCAGGGAGTACCGGGTAATAACGTGGCTATGTGCAGGGAGTACCGGGTAATAACGTGGCTATATTAGAGGGGTAGGGAATAACGTGGCTATATACAGGGAGTACCAGGTAATAACATTACTGGGTCCTCTGTCTTTAGAGGGGTAGGGAATAACGTGGCTATGTGCAGGGATTTCCTCCTGGCTATGTAGTATCTGGCTATGTGCAGGGAACCGGGTAATAACGTGGCTATGTGCAGGAACAGGATCTGTGGCTATGTGCAGGGATCTGTCTAACCAGGCTAGCTGTGGCTTGTGCAGGAGTACCCGTGGCTATGTAACCGGGTAATAACGTGGCTATGTGCAGGGATACCGGGTAATGCTATGTGCAGGAGTGGAGTACCGGGTAATGGGAACGTGGCTATGTGCTGGAGTACCGGGTAATAACGTGGCTATGTGCAGGGAGTACCGGGTATATATCTAACCGGGTGGCTATGTGCAGGAGTACCAGGGGTAATAACAGTTAGGGCTATATAACTGGTGGCTCTGTGCTTAATAACTGGGTCCTCTGTCTTTGGGACCAGGGAACTGATCAGTGACGTGGTGCAGATTTCCTCCTGGTTAGTATCTGCTGTAGGGTAACACTGATCATTCAACTCTCTCCTACAGGAACAGGATCTGTTCTTCTTCCATGATCTGTCTCCAGGCAGCTGTTTCTTCCTACCTAAAGGATCCTACATCTACAACAGTCTGGTGGACTTTATCAGGGTGAGTAGTCATTGCGATAAGATGGGCAGCCCCTGTAGAATGGGAACTTTGTCTGTTCTATGTCTGATAGCCCTAGAGTGAGCGCTGTAATTATCTCTATAGGTACGGTATCTCTCCCTATGGGTTAGGTACAGTATATATCTAACCCTATAGAGAACTGTGAGGCTTCCAGGCGGTGGTAACAGTACCTTTGGACCAGGGCTATATAACTGGTGGCCAGATGCAGTACCCTGGGACCAGGGCTATATAACTGGTGGCCAGATGCAGTACCCTGGGACCAGGGCTATATAACTGGTGGCCAGATGCAGTACCCTGGGACCAGGGCTATATAACTGGTGGCCAGATGCAGTACCTTTGGACCAGGGCTATATAACTGGTGGCCAGATGCAGTACCTTTGGACCAGGGCTATATAACTGGTGGCCAGATGCAGTACCCTGGGACCAGGGCTATATAACTGGTGGCCAGATGCAGTACCCTGGGACCAGGGACCATGCAGTACCTTTGGGCTATATAACTGGTGGCCAGATGCAGTACCTTTGGACCAGGGCTATATAACTGGTGGCCAGATGCAGTACCTTTGGACCAGGGCTATATAACTGGTGGCCAGATGCAGTACCTTTGGACCAGGGCTATATAACTGGTGGCCAGATGCAGTACCTTGGGACCAGGGCTATATAACTGGTGGCCAGATGCAGTACCTTTGGACCAGGGCTATATAACTGGTGGCCAGATGCAGTACCTTTGGACCAGGGCTATATAACTGGTGGCCAGATGCAGTACCTTTGGACCAGGGCTATATAACTGGTGGCCAGATGCAGTACAGTTTGGACCAGGGCTATATAACTGGTGGCCAGATGCAGTACCCTTGTTTGGGACCAGGGCTATATAACTGGTGGCCAGATGCAGTACCCTGGGACCAGGGCTATATAACTGGTGGCCAGATGCAGTACCTTTGGACCAGGGCTATATAACTGGTGGCCAGATGCCCAGTACCTTTGGACCAGGGCTATGATAACTGGTGGCCAGATGCAGTACCTTGGGACCAGGGCTATATAACTGGATGGCCAGATGCAGAACCTTTGGACCAGGGCTATATAACTGGTGGCCAGATGCAGTACCTCTTGGACCAGTGGGCTATATAACTGGTGGCCAGATGCAGTACCTTTGGACCAGGGCTATATAACTGGTGGCCAGATGCAGTACCTTTGGACCAGGGCTATATAACTGGTGGCCAGATGCAGTACCTTTGGACCAGGGCTATATAACTGGTGGCCAGATGGAGTACCTTTGGACCAGGGCTATATAACTGGTGGTGGCCAGATGCAGTACCTTTGGACCAGGGCTATATAACTGGTGGTGGCCAGATGCAGTACCTTTGGACCAGGGCTATATAACTGGTGGCCAGATGCAGTACCTTGGGACCAGGGCTATTTAACTGGTGGCCAGATGCAGTACCTGTGGACCAGGGCTATATAACTGGTGGCCAGATGCAGTACCTTGGGACCAGGGCTATATAACTGGTGGCCAGATGCAGTACCTTTGGACCAGGGCTATATAACTGGTGGCCAGATGCAGTACCTTTGGACCAGGGCTATATAACTGGTGGCCAGATGCAGTACCTTTGGACCAGGGCTATATAACTGGTGGCCAGATGCAGTACCTTTGGACCAGGGCTATATAACTGGTGGCCAGATGCAGTACCTTGGGACCAGGGCTATATAACTGGTGGCCAGATGCAGTACCTTTGGACCAGGGCTATATAACTGGTGGTGGCCAGATGCAGTACCTTTGGACCAGGGCTATATAACTGGTGGCCAGATGCAGTACCTTTGGACCAGGGCTATATAACTGGTGGCCAGATGGAGTACCTTTGGACCAGGGCTATATAACTGGTGGTGGCCAGATGCAGTACCTTTGGACCAGGGCTATATAACTGGTGGTGGCCAGATGCAGTACCTTTGGACCAGGGCTATATAACTGGTGGTGGCCAGATGCAGTACCTTTGGACCAGGGCTATATAACTGGTGGCCAGATGCAGTACCTTGGGACCAGGGCTATTTAACTGGTGGCCAGATGCAGTACCTGTGGACCAGGGCTATATAACTGGTGGCCAGATGCAGTACCTTGGGACCAGGGCTATATAACTGGTGGCCAGATGCAGTACCTTTGGACCAGGGCGATATAACTGGTGGCCAGATGCAGTACCTTTGGACCAGGGCTATATAACTGGTGGCCAGATGCAGTACCTTTGGACCAGGGCTATATAACTGGTGGCCAGATGCAGTACCTTTGGACCAGGGCTATATAACTGGTGGCCAGATGCAGTACCTTGGGACCAGGGCTATATAACTGGTGGCCAGATGCAGTACCTTGGGACCAGGGCTATATAACTGGCGGCCAGATGCAGTACCTTTGGACCAGGGCTATATAACTGGTGGTGGCCAGATGCAGTACCTTTGGACCAGGGCTATATAACTGGTGGCCAGATGCAGTACCTTTGGACCAGGGCTATTTAACTTATTAATCCAGACTGGCCCTTTCTGAACATGAATAATAATCCGCTGTTCCGTGCCAAAATAACAAGCACTGTGGTGGTTTATATAGGGGGCTTTCTAGCCCCTATGAGACGGTGATGTGTTTTTCTTCTAATGAAGTTGGTTCTAGCGTTTGAGCGGTTTAAGCTACAAAAGGTTTTAGTTACATTCCTGAAAGCTATGGTTCTCAGCTACACAGACCTGCTGTTTCCTCTGATGCTCTCAAGGACTTGTTTAGAAGTGACCAAAGAAACACCTAATGACTGAGGGCAATTCATTCAAAGGACTCTCTCAGGGACTCGTTTAGAAATGGCCAAAGAAACACCTAATGACTGAGGGAAATCCATTCAAAGGACTCTCTCTCAAGGACTCGTTTAGAAATGGCCAAAGAAACACCTAATGACTGAGGGAAATCCATTCAAAGGACAATCTCTCAAGGACTCGTTTAGAAATGGCCAAAGAAACACCTAATGACTGAGGGAAATCCATTCAAAGCGTTCTTCCTTCAGACTGGAATTGAACCTGATTTAACATGTCTTTATTTATTGAGACACTTAGTTTCTTATTGTTTCAGAATTTAACATAATAACCTTTGAAGCTTTTTAAAAGTTTAAATAAATGATGGTGCGTGAGTGCCTTTTTCAATGATGTATTTTTGTTGCAGCTCGACTTTAATTGGTTGAGTGCCCTCCGGTTGGTTCCCTAATTACTTTAAGCAACATTTATTTTTAAGGGAAGTGCTTTATTGGTGTGTTGCTTCTTTATACAGTTCCTAGAATAATCGCATGTGGAGAATCTCTGCCCCCGTAAGAATATCGTTGAATAGACCCCTAACATCTGGGCTCTCGCAAGGCACTGCATCTCAGTGTTTGGCTGGTGTAGGCTGTCAATGTAAATAATAATTGGTTCCTAACTGACTTGCCTAGTTTAAATTAAAAAAATATATAGAAAATAATCTGTACTGAACAATAACATAAATGCAACATGTAAAGTGTTGCATTTAACCCTACCAGCCCGAAAGCATAGTGCCAACTGTAAAGTTTGGTGGAGGAGGAATAATGGTCTGGGGCAGTTTTATGGTTCAGGCTCCTTAGTTCCAGTGAAGGAAAATCTTAACGCTACAGAATACAATGATATTCTAGATGATTCTGCAAACTTTGTGGCAACAATTTGGTGAAGGCACTTTCCTGATTCAGAATGACAACGCCCCCATGCACAAATTGAAGTCCATACAGAAGTGGTTGGTTGAACAGTGTGGCAGAACTTAACTGGCCCACACAACCCTGACCTCAACTCCATCGAACACCTTTGGGATGAATTGGAAGGCCGACCGTTAGCCAGGACTAATCACCCAACATCAGTGCCCGACCTCACTAATGCTGTTGTGGCTGAATGGACGCAAGGGGGGGACCAACTCTATATTAATGACTTAGCAGAAGAGTGGAGGCTGTTATAGCAGCAAAGGGGGGGACCAACTCTATATTAATGACTTGGCAGAAGAGTGGATGCTGTTATAGGGGGGACAAACTCCATATTAATGACTCAGCAGAAGAGTGGAGACTGTTATAGAGGGGGACCAACTCCATATTAATGACTTAGCAGAAGAGTGGAGGCTGTTATAGCAGCAAAGGGGGGACCAACTCCATATTAATGACTTGGCAGAAGAGTGGATGCTGTTATAGGGGGGACCAATTCTATATTAATGTCCAGGATTTTGTAATAAGATGTTGGACTAGCAGGTGTCCACATGCGTTTAGTCATGTAGTGTCTCTGTCTCTAGTCTGAGTACCGTAAGCGAGGCTTCCAGGAGGTGGTAACCCCTAACATCTATAACAGTAAGCTGTGGCAGACATCAGGCCACTGGCAGCACTACAGCGACAACATGTTCTCCTTCGAAGTGGAGAAGGAGGTGTTCGCCCTCAAACCTATGAACTGCCCAGGACATTGGTGAGTACAGCTTTAGGGCTTTTCATACTACTGAGCTACTGGTGAGTTATGCTGTACTGAGCTGGCCTGGTTACCCATAATTACCCTGGTTACCAATCTATTTAGAAGAAGAATAAGCGCCAGCACAGTTTGGTTCAGGTTCACCCTGCCTCTTTCTCTCACGGTGACTCTTCTCCCCCCCCCCCCCCCCCCCACATTTCTAGTCTGATGTTTGACCACCGACCGCGGTCCTGGAGGGAGCTGCCTCTGCGAATGGCTGACTTCGGCGTGCTGCATCGTAACGAGCTGTCTGGCGCTCTGACTGGGCTGACCCGTGTACGACGCTTCCAGCAGGACGATGCCCACATCTTCTGCACCATGGACCAGGTAGGCATTATGGGGACTGGACCAGGTAGGCATTATGGGGACTGGGCCAGGTAGGCATTATGGGGACTGGGCCAGGTAGGCATTATGGGGACTGGGCCAGGTAGGCATTATGGGGACTGGGCCAGGTAGGCATTATGGGGACTGGGCCAGGTAGGCATTATGGGGACTGGGCCAGGTAGGCATTATGGGGACTGGGCCAGGTAGGCATTATGGGGACTGGGCCAGGTAGGCATTATGGGGACTGGGCCAGGTAGGCATTATGGGGACTGGGCCAGGTAGGCATTATGGGGACTGGGCCAGGTAGGCATTATGGGGACTGGGCCAGGTAGGCATTATGGGGACTGGGCCAGGTAGGCATTATGGGGGCTGGGGCCAGGTAGGCATTATGGGGGCTGGGCCAGGTAGGCATTATGGGGGCTGGGCCAGGTAGGCAGGTAGGCATTATGGGGGGCTGGGCCAGGTAGGCATTATGGGGGGCTGGGCCAGGTAGGCATTATGGGGGGCTGGGCCAGGTAGGCATTATGGGGGCTGGGCCAGGGTAGGCATTATGGGGGGCTGGGCCAGGGTAGGCATTATGGGGGGCTGGGCCAGGGTAGGCATTATGGGGGGCTGGGCCAGGGTAGGCATTATGGGGGGCTGGGCCAGGGTAGGCATTTTGGGGGGCTGGGCCAGGGTAGGCATTTTCGGGGAGCTGGGCCAGGGTAGGCATTTTCGGGGGCTGGGCCAGGGTAGGCATTTTCGGGGAGCTGGGCCAGGGTAGGGGGCTGGGCCAGGGTAGGCATTTTCGGGGGGCTGGGCCAGGGTAGGCATTTTCGGGGCTGGGCCAGGGTATGCAGGTATGCGAAGGGAGTTTGATACATCGTAAAACCCCCCCCCCAAATCACTTGTGGAGCAGTCAGACTGACCTTAACCCTCCTGCGGGTCAGGCCTTATCCCTCCTGCAGGTCAGGCACACTCCGCTTCTCCATGTAGCGCCACACGGCATGGGTCAGTTAGCGAGTTCACCTCCTGGGATAATCTTCCAGTGGACCATGTCAGCTGTCACACTATTTTAGACACCATGAAGCCTTGACTAAGGCTGAAGGAAAATTGTGTGGTTTTGTCTTTTCCTCAACCTCCAGATTGAGGCGGAGATTAAGGGTTGTCTGGACTTCCTGCGTACAGTCTACGACTGTTTTGGTTTCTCCTTCAAACTCAACCTGTCCACCCGGCCTGAGAAGTTCCTGGGAGAGCCTGCGGTCTGGGATCAGGCTGAGAAGGTAACGTTATAAACCCTTTATAAAGTCTGAGTTTCAATGTCACAGGCCCATGTACAGTGAAATGCCACTTACAGCTCGAACCAAACAATGTCACAGGCCCATGTACAGTAAAATGCCACTTACAGCTGTAATACTACAAATAACAAGGGAGAACAATAACACACAAGATATAAAAATAACTTAAAGTAAGCAAGAATAAAAGTTAATATCATACTATATACAGGGTCAGTTAATACCATACTATATACAGGGTCAGTTAATACCATACTATATACAGGTTCAGGTTAATACCATACTATATACAGGGTCAGGTTAATACCATACTATATACAGGGTCAGGTTAATACCATACTATATACAGGGTCAGGTTAATACCATACTATATACAGGGTCAGGTTAATACCATACTATATACAGGGTCAGGTTAATACCATACTATATACAGGGTCAGGTTAATACCATACTATATACAGGGTCAGGTTAATACCATACTATATACAGGGTCAGGTTAATACCATACTATATACAGGGTCAGGTTAATACCATACTATATACAGGGTCAGGTTAATACCATACTATATACAGGGTCAGTTAGTACCATACTATATACAGGGTCAGGTAATACAACACTATATACAGGGTCAGGTAATGCCACACTATATACAGGGTCAGTTAATGCTTTTACACCTGCATTGTTTGCTGTTTGGGGTTTTAGGCTGGGTTTCTGTACAGCACTTTGAGATATCAGCTGATGTACCAAGGGCTATATAAATAAATTTGATTTGATTTGACTATATACAGGGTCAGTTAATGCCACACTATATACTGAGCTTCGGATGTTTTCACTCATGAGACTCCCAGTTAGCCAATATTCATTTTTTCCCAAAATATTATTTTACACAGCTTAGCCCTTTGTTAATCAAACTGTCATCTCAGATTTTCAAAATATGCTTTACAGCCAAAGCAAGACAAGCATTTGTGTAAGTTTATTGATAGCCTAGCATAGCATTTTGTCCAGCTAGCAGCAGCTAACTTGGTCACGGAAATCAGAAAAGCAATCAAATTAAATCGTTTACCTTTGAGCTTCGGATGTTTTCACTCATGAGACTCCCAGTTAGATAACCAATATTCCTTTTTTCCCTAAATATTATTTTTGTAGGTGAATTAGTTCCGTTTGTTCTTCACGATTGGCTGAGAAATCGCCCGGAAATTGCAGTCACGAAAACGCTGAAAAATATTCAAAATTGGCTCCATAATATCGACGGAAACATGGCAAGCGCTGTTTATAATCAATCCTCAAGGTGTTTTTCAAATCTATTCAATATCCACCGGGACAATTGGTTTTTCAGTAGGACCGATTGGAATAATGGCTACCTCTGTATTTTACCCTCGAGAATCACTCTGGGAGCCATCAGGTGACCAGTTGCGCAATGTAGCCGATTACTGTATTCTTCAACATAAATGCGTAAAACTACGTCACAATGCTGTAGACACCTTGGGGAATACGGAGAAAGAGTAATCTGGTTGATAGCCCATTCACTGCTCAATATGGACGCATTGGAACGCAGCACTTTCAAAACATGGGGCACTTCCGGATTGGATTTTTCTCAGGCTTTCGCCTGCAACATCAGTTCTGTTATACTCACAGACAATATTTTTACAGTTTTGGAAACTTCAGTGTTTTCTATCCTAAGCTGTCAATTATATGCATATTCTAGCATCTTATCCTGACAAAAAAAAACGTTTACTACGGGAATGTTATTTTTCCAAAAATGAAAATACTGCCCCCTAGTCACAAGGTTAAGTACTTTTTTCTTTACTTAGTTGAATGTGCTGACAACAACATCACACAAATTATCAATGGAAATCAAATGTATCAACCCATGGAGGTCTGGATTTGGAAAAGCTCTGTGACACGTCAGGGTCCACACATTCAGACTGGTCTTACTCCCTCATTCATAAGAATACAAGCCTGAAACAATTTCTAAAGACTGGACATCTAGTGGAAGGCATAGGAACTGCAAATTGAGTCCTAAGTCAATGGATACTGTAATGGCATTGAATAGAACTACAAAACCAAAAAATACAACTACTTCCTGAATTGATTTTTCTCAGGTTTTCGCCTGATAAATCAGTTCTGTTATACTCAGACACTATTTTAACAGTTTTGGAAACTTTAGTGTTTTCTATCAAGATCTACCAGTTATATGCATTTCATATCTTCTGGGCCTGAGTAGCAGGCGGTTTAATTTGGGCATGCTTTTCATCCAAAATTCCGAATGCTGCCCCTTGCCTAGAGAGGTTAAGACACTAACAGTTTACAGACGGTAGGCAATTAAGGTCACAGTTATGAAAACTTAGTAGGCTTCTTTAGTGTCCTGACTGAAAAACACCAGAAGAAAGATGCCCAGGGTCCCTGCTCATCTGCGTGAACATGCCTTAGGCATGCTGCAAGGAGGCTTGAGGACTGCAGATGTGGCCAGGGCAATAAATGTCAATGTCCTAACTGAGACGCCTAAGACAGCGCTACAGGGAGACAGGATGGACAGCTGATTGTCCTCGCAGTGGCAGAACGAACACGTGTAACATCACACCTGCGGGACAGGTACAGGATGGTAACCACTGCCCGAGTTACACCAGGAACGCACAATCCCTCCATCAGTGCTCAGACTGTCCGCAATAGGATGAGATAGGCTGGACTGAGGGCTTGTAGGCTTGTTGTAAGGCAGGTCCTCACCAGACATCACTGGCAACAACGTCACCTATGGGCATAACCCACTGTCGCTGGACCAGACAGGACTGGTAAAAGGTGCTCTTCACTGATGAATCACGGTTTTGTCTCACCAGGGGTGATGGTCGGATTCACGTTTTTCGTCGAAGGAATGAGCGTTACACCGAGGCCTGTACTCTGCAGCAGGAATTTGGAGGTGGAGGGTCCGTCATGGTCTGGGGCAGTGTGTCACATCATCATCGGACTGATCTTGTTGTCATTGCTGCCAATCTCCACGCTGTGCGTTACAGGAAAGAGATCCTTCTCCTTCATGTGGTACCCTTCCTGCATGACCCTCCAGCATACTGCTCATTCTGTGTGTGATTTCCTGCAAGACAGGAATGTCAGTGTTCTGCCATGGCCAGCAAAGAGCCTGGACCCACTTCTGGGACCTGTTGGATCAGAGGTTGAGGGCCAGCCCCCCCCCCCAGAAATGTCCGGGATCTTGCAGGTGCCTTGGTAGAAGAGTGGGGTAACATCTCACAGCAAGAACTGGTAAATCTGGTGCAGTCCAAGATGAGGAGATGCACTGCAGTTTTTAATGCAGCTGGTGGCCACACCAGATGCTGACTGTTACTTTTGACCACTCCTTTTATTCAGGGACACATTATTCCATTTGTTAGTCACATGTCTGTGGAACTTGTTCAGTTTGTCTGTTATTGAATCTTGTTATGTTCATACAAATATTTACCAATGTTAAGTTTGCTGAAAATAAACGCAATTTACAGTGAGGGTGTCTTATATACAGGGTCAGTTCCGTGACGGCGTGTAGGGCCCTGTCGGAGTGCATAGAGTGCAAAAATAAGAATCCAATACAAAAATCAAATCATATAGTCAGTGTAGCTATTTAAGTCTTATGGCTTGGGGATAGGAACTGTTCAGGAGCCTGTTGGTGTCAGACTTGATGCATTAGTACCGCTTTCCGTGCGGAAGCAGAGAGAACAGTTTATGGCCTGGTTGTTGGTAGTCTTCCTTTCACACCGCCTGATAAGGAGGGCTGGATGTCAGGGAGCTCGGCCCCAGTGATATCCTGGGTTGTCCTCACCACCCTCTGATAAAGAGGGCTGGTTGTCAGGGAGCTCAGCCCCAGTGATATCCTGGGTTGTCCTCACCACCCTCTGATAAAGAGGGCTGGATGTCAGGGAGCTCAGCCCCAGTGATATCCTGGGTTGTCCTCACCACCCTCTGATAAAGAGGGCTGGATGTCAGGGAGCTCAGCCCCAGTGATATCCTGGGTTGTCCTCACCACCCTCTGATAAAGAGGGCTGGATGTCAGGGGGCTCAGCCCCAGTGATGTACTGAGTTGTTTATGAAGGGTTAATGTAAAGTTAAGTGTATACTGTTATATATGGTTATATACTGGTGATATGTGGTTGTTATGGATAAGAGTCTCTGCTAAATGACAAATGTAAGTTGGTCATTTAGCAAACCTCCCAACTCTGTTCTCTCCTGTGTGATTGCAGCAACTGGAGAACAGTCTGAATGAGTTTGGCGAGAAGTGGGTCCTCAACCCTGGAGACGGGGCCTTCTACGGACCGAAGGTAAGACCGACCGATGTTGTCATGTTGTATTGAACTTTATAAGGATCAAAAGGGAATATGGTGTCTCATCGAACTCATCATGGAGGAATGGAAACATTACTTATACGCCAAGCTGTAGTGACGCCATGCTGTGTGTTGTACCCGGTTGTAGATTGACATCCAGATCAAGGATGCTATTGGTCGATACCATCAGTGTGCCACCATCCAGCTGGACTTCCAGCTACCAATCCGCTTCAACCTCACCTTTGTCAGGTAACACTTCCTCTGACATCTCCGTAACACAGTTTGCGATTGGTTGCTAGACAGGAGTTTGTTGACATTTTTTCTAATGGTTTTCTGTAGTTGGTTTGTCAACTGGCAAGAAATGGGGAGAACAGGGTCACTGTGTGGAACTACTTTGAAGACTTATTTTTATGCTAGATGTGTCTGATGGAAATGTGTGTGTGTGTGTAGCCATGATGGAGACGATAAGCAGAGGCCAGTCATCATCCACAGAGCCATCCTGGGATCAGTAGAGAGGATGATCGCTATCCTCACTGAGAACTACGGAGGGAAATGGTGAGGGGCTATATTAGTACTGATACTACTACTCTCTAATCTACTGTAGCTGGTAATACTGATACTACTACTCTCTAATCTACTGTAGCTGGTAATACTGTCTAATCTACTGTAGCTGGTAATACTGTCTCTACTACTATCTAATCTACTGTAGCTGGTAATACTGTCTCTACTACTATCTAATCTACAGTAGCTGGTAATACTGTCTCTACTACTCTCTAATCTACTGTAGCTGGTAATACTGATACTACTACTCTCTAATCTACTGTAGCTGGTAATACTGTCTCTACTATCTAATCTACTGTAGCTGGTAATACTGTCTCTACTACTATCTAATCTCCTGTAGCTGGTAATACTGTCTCTACTACTATCTAATCTCCTGTAGCTGGTAATACTGTCTCTACTACTATCTAATCTACTGTAGCTGGTAATACTGTCTCTACTACTATCTAATCTACTGTAGCTGGTAATACTGTCTCTACTACTCTCTAATCTACTGTAGCTGGTAATACTGTCTCTACTACTATCTAATCTCCTGTAGCTGGTAATACTCTCTAATCTACTGTAGCTGGTAATACTGTCTCTACTACTATCTAATCTACTGTAGCTGGTAATATTGTCTCTACTACTATCTAATCTCCTGTAGCTGGTAATACTGTCTCTACTACTATCTAATCTCCTGTAGCTGGTAATACTGTCTCTACTACTATCTAATCTACTGTAGCTGGTAATATTGTCTCTACTACTATCTAATCTACTGTAGCTGGTAATACTGTCTCTACTACTATCTAATCTACTGTAGCTGGTAATATTGTCTCTACTACTATCTAATCTACTGTAGCTGGTAATACTGTCTCTACTACTATCTAATCTACTGTAGCTGGTAATACTGTCTCTACTACTATCTAATCTCCTGTAGCTGGTAATATTGTCTCTACTACTATCTAATCTCCTGTAGCTGGTAATACTGTCTCTACTACTATCTAATCTCCTGTAGCTGGTAATATTGTCTCTACTACTATCTAATCTACTGTAGCTGGTAATACTGTCTCTACTACTATCTAATCTCCTGTAGCTGGTAATATTGTCTCTACTACTATCTAATCTACTGTAGCTGGTAATACTGTCTCTACTACTATCTAATCTACTGTAGCTGGTAATACTGTCTCTACTACTATCTAATCTCCTGTAGCTGGTAATACTGTCTCTACTACTATCTAATCTCCTGTAGCTGGTAATATTGTCTCTACTACTATCTAATCTACTGTAGCTGGTAATACTGTCTCTACTACTATCTAATCTCCTGTAGCTGGTAATACTGTCTCTACTACTATCTAATCTCCTGTAGCTGGTAATATTGTCTCTACTACTATCTAATCTACTGTAGCTGGTAATACTGTCTCTACTACCATCTAATCTACTGTAGCTGGTAATACTGTCTCTACTACTATCTAATCTCCTGTAGCTGGTAATACTGTCTCTACTACTATCTAATCTCCTGTAGCTGGTAATATTGTCTCTACTACTATCTAATCTACTGTAGCTGGTAATACTGTCTCTACTACTATCTAATCTCCTGTAGCTGGTAATACTGTCTCTACTACTATCTGATCTGTAGCTGGTAATACTGTCTCTACTACTATCTAATGTCCTGTAGCTGGTAATACTGTCTCTACTACTATCTAATGTCCTGTAGCTGGTAATACTGTCTCTACTACTATCTAATGTCCTGTAGCTGGTAATACTGTCTCTACTACTATCTAATGTCCTGTAGCTGGTAATACTGTCTCTACTACTATCTAATCTCCTGTAGCTGGTAATACTGTCTCTACTACTATCTAATGTCCTGTAGCTGGTGATATTGTCTCTACTACTATCTAATGTCCTGTAGCTGGTGATATTGTCTCTACTACTATCTAATGTCCTGTAGCTGGTAATACTGTCTCTACTACTATCTAATGTCCTGTAGCTGGTAATATTGTCTCTACTACTATCTGATCTGTAGCTGGTAATACTGTCTCTACTACTATCTAATGTCCTGTAGCTGGTAATACTGTCTCTACTACTATCTAATCTACTGTAGCTGGTAATACTGTCTCTACTACTATCTAATCTCCTGTAGCTGGTAATACTCTCTAATCTACTGTAGCTGGTAATACTTTCTCTACTACTATCTGATCTCCTGTAGCTGGTAATACTGTCTCTACTACTATCTAATCTCCTGTAGCTGGTAATATTGTCTCTACTACTCTCTAATCTCCTGTAGCTGGTAATACTGTCTCTACTACTATCTAATGTCCTGTAGCTGGTAATACTGTCTCTACTACTATCTAATCTCCTGTAGCTGGTAATATTGTCTCTACTACTATCTAATCTACTGTAGCTGGTAATACTGTCTCTACTACTATCTAATCTCCTGTAGCTGGTAATATTGTCTCTACTACTATCTAATCTACTGTAGCTGGTAATACTGTCTCTACTACTATCTAATCTACTGTAGCTGGTAATACTGTCTCTACTACTATCTAATCTCCTGTAGCTGGTAATACTGTCTCTACTACTATCTAATCTCCTGTAGCTGGTAATATTGTCTCTACTACTATCTAATCTACTGTAGCTGGTAATACTGTCTCTACTACTATCTAATCTCCTGTAGCTGGTAATATTGTCTCTACTACTATCTAATCTACTGTAGCTGGTAATACTGTCTCTACTACTATCTGATCTGTAGCTGGTAATACTGTCTCTACTACTATCTAATGTCCTGTAGCTGGTAATACTGTCTCTACTACTATCTAATCTCCTGTAGCTGGTAATACTGTCTCTACTACTATCTAATGTCCTGTAGCTGGTAATATTGTCTCTACTACTATCTAATGTCCTGTAGCTGGTGATATTGTCTCTACTACTATCTAATGTCCTGTAGCTGGTAATACTGTCTCTACTACTATCTAATGTCCTGTAGCTGGTAATATTGTCTCTACTACTATCTAATCTACTGTAGCTGGTAATACTGTCTCTACTACTATCTAATGTCCTGTAGCTGGTAATATTGTCTCTACTACTATCTGATCTGTAGCTGGTAATACTGTCTCTACTACTATCTAATGTCCTGTAGCTGGTAATACTGTCTCTACTACTATCTAATCTACTGTAGCTGGTAATACTGATACTACTACTCTCTAATCTACTGTAGCTGGTAATACTGTCTCTACTATCTAATCTACTGTAGCTGGTAATACTGTCTCTACTACTATCTAATTTACTGTAGCTGGTAATACTGTCTCTACTACTATCTAATCTACTGTAGCTGGTAATACTGTCTCTACTACTCTCTAATCTACTGTAGCTGGTAATACTGTCTCTACTACTATCTAATCTCCTGTAGCTGGTAATACTCTCTAAGCTACTGTAGCTGGTAATACTTTCTCTACTACTATCTGATCTCCTGTAGCTGGTAATACTGTCTCTACTACTATCTAATCTCCTGTAGCTGGTAATATTGTCTCTACTACTCTCTAATCTCCTGTAGCTGGTAATACTGTCTCTACTACTATCTAATCTCCTGTAGCTGGTAATACTGTCTCTACTACTATCTAATCTACTGTAGCTGGTAATATTGTCTCTACTACTATCTAATCTACTGTAGCTGGTAATACTGTCTCTACTACTATCTAATCTACTGTAGCTGGTAATACTGTCTCTACTACTATCTAATCTCCTGTAGCTGGTAATATTGTCTCTACTACTATCTAATCTACTGTAGCTGGTAATACTGTCTCTACTACTATCTAATCTCCTGTAGCTGGTAATATTGTCTCTACTACTATCTAATCTACTGTAGCTGGTAATACTGTCTCTACTACTATCTAATCTACTGTAGCTGGTAATACTGTCTCTACTACTATCTAATCTCCTGTAGCTGGTAATACTGTCTCTACTACTATCTAATCTCCTGTAGCTGGTAATATTGTCTCTACTACTATCTAATCTACTGTAGCTGGTAATACTGTCTCTACTACTATCTAATCTCCTGTAGCTGGTAATATTGTCTCTACTACTATCTAATCTACTGTAGCTGGTAATACTGTCTCTACTACTATCTAATCTCCTGTAGCTGGTAATACTGTCTCTACTACTATCTAATCTCCTGTAGCTGGTAATATTGTCTCTACTACTATCTGATCTGTAGCTGGTAATACTGTCTCTACTACTATCTAATGTCCTGTAGCTGGTAATACTGTCTCTACTACTATCTAATGTCCTGTAGCTGGTAATACTGTCTCTACTACTATCTAATCTCCTGTAGCTGGTAATACTGTCTCTACTACTATCTAATGTCCTGTAGCTGGTAATATTGTCTCTACTACTATCTAATGTCCTGTAGCTGGTAATATTGTCTCTACTACTATCTAATGTCCTGTAGCTGGTAATACTGTCTCTACTACTATCTAATGTCCTGTAGCTGGTAATATTGTCTCTACTACTATCTAATGTCCTGTAGCTGGTAATACTGTCTCTACTACTATCTAATGTCCTGTAGCTGGTAATATTGTCTCTACTACTATCTAATGTCCTGTAGCTGGTAATATTGTCTCTACTACTATCTAATGTCCTGTAGCTGGTAATACTGTCTCTACTACTATCTAATGTCCTGTAGCTGGTAATATTGTCTCTACTACTATCTGATCTGTAGCTGGTAATACTGTCTCTACTACTATCTAATGTCCTGTAGCTGGTAATACTGTCTCTACTACTATCTAATGTCCTGTAGCTGGTAATACTGTCTCTACTACTATCTAATCTCCTGTAGCTGGTAATACTGTCTCTACTACTATCTAATCTCCTGTAGCTGGTAATACTGTCTCTACTACTATCTAATCTCCTGTAGCTGGTAATACTGTCTCTACTACTATCTAATGTCCTGTAGCTGGTAATATTGTCTCTACTACTATCTAATGTCCTGTAGCTGGTAATATTGTCTCTACTACTATCTAATGTCCTGTAGCTGGTAATACTGTCTCTACTACTATCTAATGTCCTGTAGCTGGTAATATTGTCTCTACTACTATCTAATGTCCTGTAGCTGGTAATACTGTCTAATCTACTGTAGCTGGTAATACTGTCTCTACTACTATCTAATCTACTGTAGCTGGTAATACTGTCTCTACTACTATCTAATCTACAGTAGCTGGTAATACTGTCTCTACTACTCTCTAATCTACTGTAGCTGGTAATACTGATACTACTACTCTCTAATCTACTGTAGCTGGTAATACTGTCTCTACTATCTAATCTACTGTAGCTGGTAATACTGTCTCTACTACTATCTAATCTCCTGTAGCTGGTAATACTGTCTCTACTACTATCTAATCTCCTGTAGCTGGTAATACTGTCTCTACTACTATCTAATCTACTGTAGCTGGTAATACTGTCTCTACTACTATCTAATCTACTGTAGCTGGTAATACTGTCTCTACTACTCTCTAATCTACTGTAGCTGGTAATACTGTCTCTACTACTATCTAATCTCCTGTAGCTGGTAATACTCTCTAATCTACTGTAGCTGGTAATACTTTCTCTACTACTATCTAATCTCCTGTAGCTGGTAATATTGTCTCTACTACTCTCTAATCTCCTGTAGCTGGTAATACTGTCTCTACTACTATCTAATCTCCTGTAGCTGGTAATACTGTCTCTACTACTATCTAATCTACTGTAGCTGGTAATATTGTCTCTACTACTATCTAATCTACTGTAGCTGGTAATACTGTCTCTACTACTATCTAATCTACTGTAGCTGGTAATATTGTCTCTACTACTATCTAATCTACTGTAGCTGGTAATACTGTCTCTACTACTATCTAATCTACTGTAGCTGGTAATACTGTCTCTACTACTATCTAATCTCCTGTAGCTGGTAATATTGTCTCTACTACTATCTAATCTCCTGTAGCTGGTAATACTGTCTCTACTACTATCTAATCTCCTGTAGCTGGTAATATTGTCTCTACTACTATCTAATCTACTGTAGCTGGTAATACTGTCTCTACTACTATCTAATCTCCTGTAGCTGGTAATATTGTCTCTACTACTATCTAATCTCCTGTAGCTGGTAATACTGTCTCTACTACTATCTAATCTACTGTAGCTGGTAATACTGTCTCTACTACTATCTAATCTCCTGTAGCTGGTAATACTGTCTCTACTACTATCTAATCTCCTGTAGCTGGTAATATTGTCTCTACTACTATCTAATCTACTGTAGCTGGTAATACTGTCTCTACTACTATCTAATCTCCTGTAGCTGGTAATATTGTCTCTACTACTATCTAATCTACTGTAGCTGGTAATACTGTCTCTACTACTATCTAATCTACTGTAGCTGGTAATATTGTCTCTACTACTATCTAATGTCCTGTAGCTGGTAATACTGTCTCTACTACTATCTAATGTCCTGTAGCTGGTAATATTGTCTCTACTACTATCTGATCTGTAGCTGGTAATACTGTCTCTACTACTATCTAATGTCCTGTAGCTGGTAATACTGTCTCTACTACTATCTAATCTACTGTAGCTGGTAAAACTGATACTACTACTCTCTAATCTACTGTAGCTGGTAATACTGTCTCTACTATCTAATCTACTGTAGCTGGTAATACTGTCTCTACTACTATCTAATTTACTGTAGCTGGTAATACTGTCTCTACTACTATCTAATCTACTGTAGCTGGTAATACTGTCTCTACTACTCTCTAATCTACTGTAGCTGGTAATACTGTCTCTACTACTATCTAATCTCCTGTAGCTGGTAATACTCTCTAATCTACTGTAGCTGGTAATACTTTCTCTACTACTATCTGATCTCCTGTAGCTGGTAATACTGTCTCTACTACTATCTAATCTCCTGTAGCTGGTAATATTGTCTCTACTACTCTCTAATCTCCTGTAGCTGGTAATACTGTCTCTACTACTATCTAATCTCCTGTAGCTGGTAATACTGTCTCTACTACTATCTAATCTACTGTAGCTGGTAATATTGTCTCTACTACTATCTAATCTACTGTAGCTGGTAATACTGTCTCTACTACTATCTAATCTACTGTAGCTGGTAATACTGTCTCTACTACTATCTAATCTACTGTAGCTGGTAATACTGTCTCTACTACTATCTAATCTCCTGTAGCTGGTAATATTGTCTCTACTACTATCTAATCTACTGTAGCTGGTAATACTGTCTCTACTACTATCTAATCTCCTGTAGCTGGTAATATTGTCTCTACTACTATCTAATCTACTGTAGCTGGTAATACTGTCTCTACTACTATCTAATCTCCTGTAGCTGGTAATATTGTCTCTACTACTATCTAATCTACTGTAGCTGGTAATACTGTCTCTACTACCATCTAATCTACTGTAGCTGGTAATACTGTCTCTACTACTATCTAATCTCCTGTAGCTGGTAATACTGTCTCTACTACTATCTAATCTCCTGTAGCTGGTAATATTGTCTCTACTACTATCTAATCTACTGTAGCTGGTAATACTGTCTCTACTACTATCTAATCTCCTGTAGCTGGTAATACTGTCTCTACTACTATCTGATCTGTAGCTGGTAATACTGTCTCTACTACTATCTAATGTCCTGTAGCTGGTAATACTGTCTCTACTACTATCTAATGTCCTGTAGCTGGTAATACTGTCTCTACTACTATCTAATGTCCTGTAGCTGGTAATACTGTCTCTACTACTATCTAATGTCCTGTAGCTGGTAATACTGTCTCTACTACTATCTAATCTCCTGTAGCTGGTAATACTGTCTCTACTACTATCTAATGTCCTGTAGCTGGTAATATTGTCTCTACTACTATCTAATGTCCTGTAGCTGGTGATATTGTCTCTACTACTATCTAATGTCCTGTAGCTGGTAATACTGTCTCTACTACTATCTAATGTCCTGTAGCTGGTAATATTGTCTCTACTACTATCTGATCTGTAGCTGGTAATACTGTCTCTACTACTATCTAATGTCCTGTAGCTGGTAATACTGTCTCTACTACTATCTAATCTACTGTAGCTGGTAATACTGTCTCTACTACTATCTAATCTCCTGTAGCTGGTAATACTCTCTAATCTACTGTAGCTGGTAATACTTTCTCTACTACTATCTGATCTCCTGTAGCTGGTAATACTGTCTCTACTACTATCTAATCTCCTGTAGCTGGTAATATTGTCTCTACTACTCTCTAATCTCCTGTAGCTGGTAATACTGTCTCTACTACTATCTAATGTCCTGTAGCTGGTAATACTGTCTCTACTACTATCTAATCTCCTGTAGCTGGTAATATTGTCTCTACTACTATCTAATCTACTGTAGCTGGTAATACTGTCTCTACTACTATCTAATCTCCTGTAGCTGGTAATATTGTCTCTACTACTATCTAATCTACTGTAGCTGGTAATACTGTCTCTACTACTATCTAATCTCCTGTAGCTGGTAATACTGTCTCTACTACTATCTAATCTCCTGTAGCTGGTAATATTGTCTCTACTACTATCTAATCTACTGTAGCTGGTAATACTGTCTCTACTACTATCTAATCTCCTGTAGCTGGTAATATTGTCTCTACTACTATCTAATCTACTGTAGCTGGTAATACTGTCTCTACTACTATCTGATCTGTAGCTGGTAATACTGTCTCTACTACTATCTAATGTCCTGTAGCTGGTAATACTGTCTCTACTACTATCTAATCTCCTGTAGCTGGTAATACTGTCTCTACTACTATCTAATGTCCTGTAGCTGGTAATATTGTCTCTACTACTATCTAATGTCCTGTAGCTGGTGATATTGTCTCTACTACTATCTAATGTCCTGTAGCTGGTAATACTGTCTCTACTACTATCTAATGTCCTGTAGCTGGTAATATTGTCTCTACTACTATCTAATCTACTGTAGCTGGTAATACTGTCTCTACTACTATCTAATGTCCTGTAGCTGGTAATATTGTCTCTACTACTATCTGATCTGTAGCTGGTAATACTGTCTCTACTACTATCTAATGTCCTGTAGCTGGTAATACTGTCTCTACTACTATCTAATCTACTGTAGCTGGTAATACTGATACTACTACTCTCTAATCTACTGTAGCTGGTAATACTGTCTCTACTATCTAATCTACTGTAGCTGGTAATACTGTCTCTACTACTATCTAATTTACTGTAGCTGGTAATACTGTCTCTACTACTATCTAATCTACTGTAGCTGGTAATACTGTCTCTACTACTCTCTAATCTACTGTAGCTGGTAATACTGTCTCTACTACTATCTAATCTCCTGTAGCTGGTAATACTCTCTAATCTACTGTAGCTGGTAATACTTTCTCTACTACTATCTGATCTCCTGTAGCTGGTAATACTGTCTCTACTACTATCTAATCTCCTGTAGCTGGTAATATTGTCTCTACTACTCTCTAATCTCCTGTAGCTGGTAATACTGTCTCTACTACTATCTAATCTCCTGTAGCTGGTAATACTGTCTCTACTACTATCTAATCTACTGTAGCTGGTAATATTGTCTCTACTACTATCTAATCTACTGTAGCTGGTAATACTGTCTCTACTACTATCTAATCTACTGTAGCTGGTAATACTGTCTCTACTACTATCTAATCTCCTGTAGCTGGTAATATTGTCTCTACTACTATCTAATCTACTGTAGCTGGTAATACTGTCTCTACTACTATCTAATCTCCTGTAGCTGGTAATATTGTCTCTACTACTATCTAATCTACTGTAGCTGGTAATACTGTCTCTACTACTATCTAATCTACTGTAGCTGGTAATACTGTCTCTACTACTATCTAATCTCCTGTAGCTGGTAATACTGTCTCTACTACTATCTAATCTCCTGTAGCTGGTAATATTGTCTCTACTACTATCTAATCTACTGTAGCTGGTAATACTGTCTCTACTACTATCTAATCTCCTGTAGCTGGTAATATTGTCTCTACTACTATCTAATCTACTGTAGCTGGTAATACTGTCTCTACTACTATCTAATCTCCTGTAGCTGGTAATACTGTCTCTACTACTATCTAATCTCCTGTAGCTGGTAATATTGTCTCTACTACTATCTGATCTGTAGCTGGTAATACTGTCTCTACTACTATCTAATGTCCTGTAGCTGGTAATACTGTCTCTACTACTATCTAATGTCCTGTAGCTGGTAATACTGTCTCTACTACTATCTAATCTCCTGTAGCTGGTAATACTGTCTCTACTACTATCTAATGTCCTGTAGCTGGTAATATTGTCTCTACTACTATCTAATGTCCTGTAGCTGGTAATATTGTCTCTACTACTATCTAATGTCCTGTAGCTGGTAATACTGTCTCTACTACTATCTAATGTCCTGTAGCTGGTAATATTGTCTCTACTACTATCTAATGTCCTGTAGCTGGTAATACTGTCTCTACTACTATCTAATGTCCTGTAGCTGGTAATATTGTCTCTACTACTATCTAATGTCCTGTAGCTGGTAATATTGTCTCTACTACTATCTAATGTCCTGTAGCTGGTAATACTGTCTCTACTACTATCTAATGTCCTGTAGCTGGTAATATTGTCTCTACTACTATCTGATCTGTAGCTGGTAATACTGTCTCTACTACTATCTAATGTCCTGTAGCTGGTAATACTGTCTCTACTACTATCTAATGTCCTGTAGCTGGTAATACTGTCTCTACTACTATCTAATCTCCTGTAGCTGGTAATACTGTCTCTACTACTATCTAATCTCCTGTAGCTGGTAATACTGTCTCTACTACTATCTAATCTCCTGTAGCTGGTAATACTGTCTCTACTACTATCTAATGTCCTGTAGCTGGTAATATTGTCTCTACTACTATCTAATGTCCTGTAGCTGGTAATATTGTCTCTACTACTATCTAATGTCCTGTAGCTGGTAATACTGTCTCTACTACTATCTAATGTCCTGTAGCTGGTAATATTGTCTCTACTACTATCTAATGTCCTGTAGCTGGTAATACTGTCTCTACTACTATCTAATGTCCTGTAGCTGGTAATATTGTCTCTACTACTATCTGATCTGTAGCTGGTAATACTGTCTCTACTACTATCTAATGTCCTGTAGCTGGTAATACTGTCTCTACTACTATCTAATGTCCTGTAGCTGGTAATACTGTCTCTACTACTATCTAATCTCCTGTAGCTGGTAATACTGTCTCTACTACTATCTAATCTCCTGTAGCTGGTAATACTGTCTCTACTACTATCTAATCTCCTGTAGCTGGTAATACTGTCTCTACTACTATCTAATCTCCTGTAGCTGGTAATATTAAATAATAATAATAATAATAATAATATATGCCATTTAGCAGACGCTTTTTTATGTTCACTCCTGTCAGACTTTTTCCAAAGTAAAAAAATAAAAAAGGTTAGAGGTTTTACCTGATTGTGTGGCTCTAAACATGAGCACATTCCCATAGGAACACAGCCGTTTTAGAAGTCCAATGTCATTTTTGGTCATACAGGAATACTTTCCCCCCTAAGGTTACTGTATGCGTTCCAGTCGAACCAACAATTCCTGGCATCTTTTTTGTTAGTTTTGGTCTTCGGCAGGATTTTATTTTCGTGCACAAAACATTTTCAAAGTTCGGCAGCCGAAGTCTACTCCTAGTGGGAACTACAGATGGGATTCTTTGATGAAGTGACTAAGACCTCTGCAAGAATGTCAAAATTAATTACAGATTACTTGCTTTATCTTAGATGAATTCAACTTATTTTGAGGAAGTGATAGTGGGTATGTTGCTACGGTGGCTCAAGAGGGACAAACAGCCGTAATGTTTTTCAAGAGAAGATTCTTAGGGCGTATGCGAGTACAGCCGTTTGTTTCGCCGAGTTCTGCTGTATGCAGAATTTTACAGGAGAAACATTCTTATGACATTTCCATCAGTAAGATTGGAGTTTGATTTCCAAAACGACCACGGCTGTAGCTTTCAAATTTAATTGTCACTTGAAAATAAAATTTGTTGGTTGAACCAAAACAAATCTCAGGAGCTGGTACCGGATCCAAAGCAGCTGTTAGAGTTTTCACCTCTTAACTCTGTAATAAGATGTCAATACCCTCCCCAGGCCGCTGTGGCTGTCTCCTCGTCAGGTGATGGTGGTACCTGTAGGACCCACACTGGATGACTATGCTCAGAAGATCCGTGATGATTTCCACCGTGGAGGTCTGATGACAGACGTAGACTGTGATGCCAGCTGCACCCTGAACAAGAAGATACGCAACGCACAGCTGGCACAGTACAACTTCATCCTGGGTAAGTGGTGGTGGGGTCTGGGGTATGGGCTGAGTGGTGGGGTATGGGCTGAGTGGTGGGGTATGGGCTGAGTGGTGGGGTATGGGCTGGGTGGTGGGGTATGGGCTGGGTGGTGGGGTATGGGCTGGGTGGTGGGGTATGGGCTGAGTGGTGGGGTATGGGCTGAGTGGTGGGGTATGGGCTGAGTGGTGGGGTATGGGCTGGGCTGAGTGGTGGGGTATGGGCTGAGTGGTGGGGTATGGGCTGGGTGGTGGGGTCTCTGGTATGGGCTGGGTGGTGGGGTCTCTGGTATGGGCTGAGTGGTGGGGTATGGGCTGGGTGGTGGGGTATGGGCTGGGTGGTGGTGGGGTATGGGCTGAGTGGTGGTGGGGTATGGGCTTTGGGCTGGGTGGTGGGGTATGGGCTGAGTGGTGGGGTATGGGCTTTGGGTTGAGTGGTGGGGGGGTATGGGCTTTGGGTTGAGTGGTGGGGTCTAGGGTATGGTTTATTATTTTATGAAATTTACAGGCAAATCATTACGGAATCATAGTCTCTCAGCTTTGGTGCTAATGTAACGTTAGCAATGCTAGCTAGCTAAACCTGCTGCATCTGAAATGGTTTGTTCAACGATAACTGACATACTGTCCAAGCAGCCATCCAACAACACTGGAGGCCTGCCTATTGGAACTAATAGAATGTATGAAGTTTACAATTAATTCGATATGAAAATATAGGCTGTTTAGAAAGTGCACAATGGCTGCCGGAGCTACAACTTTGGTCGGTGATGGTGGGAGTGATTTTGCCAGATGGAGTCATGGGAGTTTGATTGAGCCTTGAACAACATGTAAAAATGTTACGCTGACTATAAGTCTCATTCTATAGGTTGAGTGTCTATTTAAAATATTTTCACATGTTATTAGACCACGACAACCAGAGCAACATGCAGCAGGGAGATCCCATATGATCAGAAAACTACACATGTTAAATAGACAGCTGGAAATGACAGGTCATAATTGATTGTATTAGTCATCTCAGGGATTCTACTTGAAAGCGTAACAGAGAAGCAATTTAGGGTTTTATCACTAAACAGTCAAGACATGAAATCCTAATGAAATCCTCTTTTCTGTCCAGTTGTGGGAGAGAAGGAGAAGACCAGCGAGACGGTGAACGTGCGTACGCGTGACAACAAGGTGCACGGAGAGCGCAGCGTCAATGAGTGTATGGAGCGTCTCAAACAGCTGAAGGCCTCACGCAGCCGCAACGCGGAGGAGGAATTCTGATACCTCTGACGGTCCTTCAGTGAACCGCATCTCAGAGGATTTCAACTTCAAACACAAAGTGCACAACTTCCGAGTCCTTAGGGGGAGCTCACTCGCTCGGTCTTTTACTTAATTTGACTACGCATCTGTCTGCATTTCTTCATAAAGTTTTTTTTTTGTGTGTTTTTTTTTTGCTTTTTGAGATCACATTCTAATTCGTTGAACGTTTTGATAAAACAAAGCATAAATCGCAACTCTTTCAATGGAACCTCCAATGTCCTCTCTTGTAATATGTGAAACTCATGATACTGTCGATGATCTGTTGTGGAAATGTTACAAGGGATGACCTCTACTTTTAAATTGATTTATGCCACTTTGCCTCTTTCTCCTCATTGGTTTACATTATAAAGGGAAACAAGAAAAAGACAGGGTTACTGCTGTCAACTGTAGGAATAACCGTTTTCATCACATCAAAGAATTGTAAATATGTAATGCAATTTTGAAAACGTAAAAAATAAAATATTTCTTACATTAGGCTGGTTTTGTTCTCCAATGTCCTATCACCACCGGCACTGTCCAAAATGGCACCACTCTTGTAAAGATTGGTTGTTTTATTGATTTAGGAAAGGAAATGGAAGCTGTGTAGAAGCCCTGTGTTGATTGCTAGATGTCAATGTCGAACCAATGCAGTGATATACATGTTATTGGCTTGCTTGCTATGAGCTGCTTTTCCTGAACATGTCTAACATAGCTAGCTAGTTCTAGTGTCCATTAAATGTTACAGCCACAACATCATCTAGTCCTGCAGAGCAGTGAGGTGGAGAAATGCCTGCTTTGGGTGAGCTGGAACATCAACTAGCTAGCTGGAACATCAACTAGCTAGCTGGAACATCAACTAGCTAGCTGGAACATCAGCTAGCTAGCTGGAACATCAACTAGCTATTTGTACTGTAAACTACTTCCTGGCTCACTGTCCAGGAGTGACATTGGACTAGGCCATAGTGTCTCCCAACCTGTGTCAGTCCCCAGTATTTATTCTACAGTATCTTATGTGCCGGTGGGCTAGGACCTTGTCTGGACCTGTATTCACAAAGCGTCTTAGAGTAGGACTGCTGATCTAGGATCAGTCTTTACTTTTACATCATAATGAATCAAATTCTCTTGACTTTTGGGACCTGACGGATTCCCCCCGCCTTTCCGACACCTGGCCACTGATTTCACCGGCCGTTCTACCTTGTTCCAGACTCCTGCTGTTGATCAGGGCTGTCCTGATTAACGTGAGACAATAGTAATGCATTTGGAACAACAACAGCGAGTTTTGTGTTGGTTGTATATCCTTACGTTGCTAATGTGAACATTTAGCTGGTCCGGAGTGGACTACATTTGAATCTAAATGATTCACTAGAATGGCTAACATCCATCATTATCCATGACTACCATCCACATGTACTCCACCCCCACTTCTTTAAATGAATAGTCCTCAATCTATTGTACATGGAGCAGTGTATTATATATATTCATGATTAATATTCCCTTTTGTCAATAACCGCTTCTGCACATCATGACAACATGCTTGAATGAAAATGTCTTTCGACTTTATGGAGATTAGAGGTGATTCTGTCGCCCCATCAGCTTTTATTTTGTGCCAATATGTCAAAGTTCTCAATTAGGAAGATGGTGCTGTTCATAATGCCATGTTTAGGACTGTTGATGTTCACAGGACTCCTAATGCTGTGTTGAAGAAGCAGCATGGATGGAGGGAAACGGACAGCTTGTCTCTACCACGCCTTGTCTCTACCACGCCTCTGTCTACCACACCTTTCTCTACCACGGCCTGTCTCCACCACGCCTCGTCTCCACCACGGCCTGTCTCTACCACGCCTTGTCTCTACCACGCCTTGTCTCTACCACGCCTTGTCTCTACCACGCCTTGTCTCTACCACGCCTTGTCTCTACCACGCCCTGTCTCTACCACGCCTTGTCTCTACCACGCCTTGTCTCTACCACGCCTGTCTCTACCACGCCTTGTCTCCACCACGGCCTCTGTCTACCACACCTTTTCTCCACCACGGCCTGTCTCCACCACGCCTCGTCTCCACCACGGCCTGTCTCTACCACGCCTCTGTCTCCACCACGGCCTGTCTCTACCACGCCTCGTCTCCACCACGGCCTGTCTCTACCACACCTTTTCTCCACCACGGCCTGTCTCTACCACGGCCTTGTCTCTACCACGCCTTGTCTCTACCACGGCCTCTGTCTACCACACCTTTTCTCCACCACGGCCTGTCTCCACCACGGCCTGTCTCTACCACGCCTTGTCTCTACCACGGCCTCTGTCTACCACACCTTTTCTCCACCACGGCCTGTCTCCACCACGGCCTGTCTCTACCACGCCTTGTCTCTACCACGGCCTCTGTCTACCACACCTTTTCTCCACCACGGCCTGTCTCTACCACGCCTTGTCTCTACCACGGCCTCTGTCTACCACACCTTTTCTCCACCACACCTTTTCTCCACCACGGCCTGTCTCCACCACGGCCTGTCTCTACCACGCCTTGTCTCTACCACGGCCTCTGTCTACCACACCTTTTCTCCACCACGGCCTGTCTCCACCACGGCCTGTCTCCACCACGGCCTGTCTCTACCACGGCCTCTGTCTACCACACCTTTTCTCCACCACGGCCTGTCTCCACCACGGCCTGTCTCTACCACGCCTTGTCTCTACCACGGCCTCTGTCTCCACCTTTCTCCACGGCCTTTTCTCTACCACGCCTGTCTCCACCACGGCCTGTCTCTACCACGCCTTGTCTCTACCACGGCCTCTGTCTACCACACCTTTTCTCCACCACGGCCTGTCTCCACCACGGCCTGTCTCTACCACGCCTTGTCTCTACCACGGCCTCTGTCTACCACACCTTTTCTCCACCACGGCCTGTCTCCACCACGGCCTGTCTCTACCACGCCTTGTCTCTACCACGCCTTGTCTCTACCACGGCCTCTGTCTACCACACCTTTTCTCCACCACGGCCTGTCTCACCACGGCCTGTCTCTACCACGCCTCGTCTCCACCACGGCCTGTCTCTACCACGCCTCGTCTCCACCACGGCCTGTCTCTACCACACCTTTTCTCCACCACGGCCTGTCTCTACCACGCCTTTTCTCTACCACGGCCTGTCTCTACCACGCCTGTCTCTACCACGCCTTGTCTCCACCACGGCCTGTCTCTACCACACCTTTTCTCCACCACGGCCTGTCTCTACCACACCTTTTCTCCACCACGGCCTGTCTACCATGCCTTGTCAATTCAATTCAAGGGCTTTATTGGCATGGGAAACATGTGTTAACATTGCCAAAGCAAGTGAGGTAGACAACATACAAAGTGAATATATAAAGTGAAAAAAACAAAAAATAACAGTAAACATTACACATACAGAAGTTTAAAAACAGTAAAGAAATTACAAATGTCATATTTTATATATATACAATGTACAAATAGTTAAATGACACAAGATAAAATGAATAAGCATAAATATGGGTTGTATTTACAATGGTGTTTGTTCTTCACTGGTTGCCCTTTTCTCGTGGCAACAGGTCACAAATCTTGCTGCTGTGATGGCACACTGTGGAATTTCACCCAAAAGATATGGGAGTTTTTCAAAATTGGATTTGTTTTTGAATTCTTTGTGCATCTGTGTAATCTGGGGGAAATATGTCTCTCTAATATGGTCATACATTGGGCAGGAGGTTAGGAAGTGCAGCTCAGTTTCCACATTTTGTGGGCAGTGAGCACATAGCCTGTCTTCTCTTGAGAGCCATGTCTGCCTACGGCGGCCTTTCTCAATAGCAAGACTATGCTCACTGAGTCTGTACATAGTCAAAGCTTTCCTTAATTTTGGGTCAGTCACAGTGGTCAGGTATTCTGCCGCTGTGTACTCTCTGTGTAGGGCCAAATAGCATTCTAATTTGCTCTGTTTTTTTGTTAATTCTTTCCAATGTGTTAAGTAATTATATTTTTGTTTTCTCATGATTTGGTTGGGTCTGATTGTGCTGTTGTCTCCACCACGGCCTGTCTCTACCACACCTTTTCTCCACCACGGCCTGTCTCTACCACGCCCTGTCTCTACCACGCCCTGTCTCTACCACGCCTTGTCACTACCACGCCTTGTCTCTACCACGCCCTGTCTCTACCACGGCCTGTCTCTACCACGCCTTGTCTCTACCACGGCTTGTCTCTACCACGGCTTCACCAAGTCATCCAATGTTTGCTTCATCAACAATTGGACCAACTTCTAAAAAAAAATTTTTCTGTTCTGTTTTTTATGCTGTGAGTAATTTAGCAGGACTATAGTATAATTGATTGGGTTTAAATGTTTCTTAAATAGTTATTTGATACATGCAGTGCTTGTCAGAGCCACAGGGGGGCGCTGATTCAGAAAGGTGAGAGCTTCCAACACACCGACAGCATTATGTGGATATATATGCAACAACAGTTCAACATTCACCTTCTACTACCGTTTCTATCAAGCCGTCTGTACATACAGTTTGACTCATACATTCGATAAATTCAACATATGCACCACAACGAACGCAACGTTTCATTGGAAATTAATGTAATTCTGGTTGTCAGAAATGTAATGCCGCCGTCGGTGTGGTCGAAGCGTCACCCTACACGTGTAGAGACTCATCTCCCTCAACGCAATAGACTTAAATGTGCTTATCCATGGGGTCTCTCATAGGCTGGTACGGTAGCGTGTTATCTTCTCAGACAAGGAGCCTAGAGAAGAAACTATAGGCCTTCCTAAAACAAATTAAATGTGCGGGTCACAGGACTTGAAACTGGTGTGTAACGGGCAACACAACTTCCTTCATGAGCAATGTTCCCGCTAACATGCTGACCAGACCGGACGTTGCAAAATAAATTTAGAAATCCTTGTTATTCAATTGTTGCACCCACACTGCTCGCGCACGCCAACGACCGTCTGCGACTCCAAGGGCTAAAATAGAACTCATTCCTATTTCTGATGCAGATCGCGCTGCAAGTCCTGCCTCTCCCATCTCCTCATTGGTTTATAGAAGCAGGTACCCACGTTTGCCGGTCATCGTGGTAATAAAATGAACGTTTAGATGCGATCACCATATAAGTTAAACAATGAAAAAGCCTGGAAGGAGGAGAGATGACTAGAAACGATTCGGTTGGCCGTTTTATGTGTGGATTAATTGTCGGAGAAGAGGTCCTTGTGCATTTCAGGTAAAATAACAACTCAATGTTTATATCCCAGGACAAATTTAGCTATCAACAGCAAGCTAACTAAATCGGACAAATTAACGTTAGCGAGCAAGTGCAAGCTAAGTAGCTAATTGCCATACATGTTTAATGATTTTCGACCTGTCCCAAAATTAACGTCATTGGTTCAGAGTTAGTTTTGATATTTTAACCTGCGTGTTGTGATCGCGTTTGGTGTGCGGGGGCAAAATGAATGTATGCACGATGGTGAACGTGCACAGCCAGTTTGGGTTCCGTGTAAGAAGAAGAAATTTAACTTCACTCAACCTTCAAGAGCAGTGGTCACCAACCGGTCGATCACGATCCACTGGTCCATCTCCAAGGCATACTATCCAGAGCAGTGATACTAGACAGAGCAATGATACTATCCAGAGCAGTGATACTATCCAGAGTAGTGATACTATCCAGAGCAGTGATACTATCCAGAGCAGTGATACTATCCAGAGCAGTGATACTAGACAGAGCAATGATACTATCCAGAGTAGTGATACTATCCAGAGCAGTGATACTAGTAGTGATACTATCCAGAGCAGTGATACTAGTAGTGATACTATCCAGAGCAGTGATACTATCCAGAGTAGTGATACTAGTAGTGATACTATCCAGAGTAGTGATACTAGTAGTGATACTATCCAGGGCAGTGATACTATCCAGGGCAGTGATACTATCCAGAGTAGTGATACTATAGTAGTGATACAGAGTAGTGATACTATCCAGAGCAGTGATACTATCCAGAGTAGTGATACTAGTAGTGATACTATCCAGAGTAGTGATACTATCCAGAGCAGTGATACTAGTAGTGATACTATCCAGAGTAGTGATACTATCCAGAGTAGTGATACTATCCAGAGCAGTGATACTAGTAGTGATACTATCCAGAGCAGTGATACTAGTAGTGATACTATCCAGAGTAGTGATACTAGTAGTGATACTATCCAGAGTAGTGATACTATCCAGAGTAGTGATACTATAGTGATACTATCCAGAGCAGTGATACTATCCAGAGTAGTGATACTATCCAGAGCAGTGATACTATCCAGAGTAGTGATACTATCCAGAGTAGTGATACTAGTAGTGATACTATCCAGAGTAGTGATACTATCCAGAGCAGTGATACTAGTAGTGATACTATCCAGTAGTGATACTAGTGATACTATCCAGAGCAGTGATACTAGTAGTGATACTATCCAGATACTAGTAGTGATACTATCCAGAGTAGTGATACTAGTAGTGATACTATCCAGAGTAGTGATACTATCCAGAGTAGTGATACTAGTAGTGATACTATCCAGAGTAGTGATACTATCCAGATACTATAGTGATACTATCCAGAGCAGTGATACTATCCAGAGTAGTGATACTATCCAGAGCAGTGATACTAGTAGTGATACTATCCAGAGTAGTGATACTAGTAGTGATACTATCCAGAGTAGTGATACTATCCAGAGTAGTGATACTATCCAGATAGCAGTGATACTATCCAGAGTAGTGATACTATCCAGAGCAGTGATACTATCCAGAGTAGTGAGTAGTGATACTATCCAGAGTAGTGATACTAGTAGTGATACTATCCAGAGTAGTGATACTATCCAGAGCAGTGATACTAGTAGTGATACTATCCAGAGTAGTGATACTATCCAGAGTAGTGATACTAGTAGTGATACTATCCAGAGCAGTGATACTGATACTATCCAGAGTAGTGATACTAGTAGTGATACTATCCAGAGCAGTGATACTAGTAGTGATACTATCCAGAGTAGTGATACTATCCAGAGTAGTGATACTAGTAGTGATACTATCCAGGTAGTGATACAGTGATACTATCCAGAGTAGTGATACTATAGTAGTGATACTATCCAGAGCAGTGATACTATCCAGAGTAGTGATACTATCCAGAGTAGTGAGTGATACTATCCAGATACTAGTGATACTATCCAGAGCAGTGATACTAGTAGTGATACTATCCAGAGTAGTGATACTATCCAGAGCAGTGATACTAGTAGTGATACTATCCAGAGTAGTGATACTATCCAGAGTAGTGATACTAGTAGTGATACTATCCAGAGCAGTGATACTATCCAGAGTAGTGATACTAGTAGTGATACTATCCAGAGTAGTGATACTATCCAGAGTAGTGATACTATCCAGAGTAGTGATACTATCCAGAGTAGTGATACTATCCAGAGCAGTGATACTAGTAGTGATACTATCCAGAGTAGTGATACTAGTAGTGATACTATCCAGAGTAGTGATACTATCCAGAGTAGTGATACTATCCAGAGCAGTGATACTAGACAGAGCAATGATACTATCCAGAGTAGTGATACTATCCAGAGCAGTGATACTATCCAGAGTAGTGATACTATCCAGAGTAGTGATACTATCCAGAGTAGTGATACTATCCAGAGTAGTGATACTATCCAGAGCAGTGATACTATCCAGAGCAGTGATACTATCCAGAGCAGTGATACTATCCAGAGCAGTGATACTATCCAGAGCAGTGATACTATCCAGAGTAGTGATACTATCCAGAGCAGTGATACTAGTAGTGATACTATCCAGAGCAGTGATACTAGTAGTGATACTATCCAGAGCAGTGATACTAGTAGTGATACTATCCAGAGTAGTGATACTATCCAGAGCAGTGATACTATCCAGAGCAGTGATACTATCCAGAGCAGTGATACTATCCAGAGCAGTGATACTATCCAGAGCAGTGATACTATCCAGAGCAGTGATACTATCCAGAGTAGTGATACTAGTAGTGATACTATCCAGAGTAGTGATACTAGTAGTGATACTATCCAGAGTAGTGATACTATCCAGAGTAGTGATACTATCCAGAGCAGTGATACTATCCAGAGTAGTGATACTAGTAGTGATACTATCCAGAGTAGTGATACTATCCAGAGTAGTGATACTATCCAGAGTAGTGATACTATCCAGAGCAGTGATACTATCCAGAGCAGTGATACTATCCAGAGCAGTGATACTATCCAGAGTAGTGATACTATCCAGAGCAGTGATACTAGTAGTGATACTATCCAGAGCAGTGATACTAGTAGTGATACTATCCAGAGTAGTGATACTATCCAGAGTAGTGATACTAGTAGTGATACTATCCAGAGTAGTGATACTAGTAGTGATACTATCCAGAGCAGTGATACTATCCAGAGCAGTGATACTATCCAGAGTAGTGATACTATCCAGAGTAGTGATACTATCCAGAGCAGTGATACTATCCAGAGTAGTGATACTAGTAGTGATACTATCCAGAGTAGTGATACTATCCAGAGCAGTGATACTAGTAGTGATACTATCCAGAGTAGTGATACTATCCAGAGTAGTGATACTATCCAGAGCAGTGATACTAGTAGTGATACTATCCAGAGCAGTGATACTAGTAGTGATACTATCCAGAGCAGTGATACTAGTAGTGATACTATCCAGAGTAGTGATACTATCCAGAGTAGTGATACTAGTAGTGATACTATCCAGAGCAGTGATACTATCCAGAGCAGTGATACTATCCAGAGCAGTGATACTATCCAGAGTAGTGATACTATCCAGAGTAGTGATACTAGTAGTGATACTATCCAGAGTAGTGATACTATCCAGAGCAGTGATACTATCCAGAGTAGTGATACTATCCAGAGTAGTGATACTATCCAGAGCAGTGATACTATCCAGTAGTGATACTATCCAGAGTAGTGATACTATCCAGAGTAGTGATACTAGTAGTGATACTATCCAGAGTAGTGATACTATCCAGAGTAGTGATACTAGTAGTGATACTATCCAGAGTAGTGATACTATCCAGAGTAGTGATACTATCCAGAGCAGTGATACTATCCAGAGTAGTGATACTATCCAGAGCAGTGATACTATCCAGAGTAGTGATACTATCCAGAGCAGTGATACTATCCAGAGTAGTGATACTATCCAGAGCAGTGATACTAGTAGTGATACTATCCAGAGTAGTGATACTAGTAGTGATACTATCCAGAGTAGTGATACTATCCAGAGTAGTGATACTATCCAGAGCAGTGATACTATCCAGAGTAGTGATACTATCCAGAGTAGTGATACTATCCAGAGCAGTGATACTATCCAGAGTAGTGATACTAGTAGTGATACTATCCAGAGTAGTGATACTATCCAGAGCAGTGATACTAGTAGTGATACTATCCAGAGTAGTGATACTATCCAGAGTAGTGATACTATCCAGAGTAGTGATACTAGTAGTGATACTATCCAGAGATACAGTGATACTAGTAGTGATACTATCCAGAGTAGTGATACTAGTAGTGATACTATCCAGTGATACTAGTAGTGATACTATCCAGAGCAGTGATACTATCCAGAGCAGTGATACTATCCAGAGTAGTGATACTATCCAGAGTAGTGATACTATCCAGAGTAGTGATACTATCCAGAGTAGTGATACTATCCAGAGTAGTGATACTATCCAGAGTAGTGATACTAGTAGTGATACTATCCAGAGTAGTGATACTATCCAGAGCAGTGATACTAGTAGTGATACTATCCAGAGTAGTGATACTATAGTAGTGATACTATCCAGAGTAGTGATACTAGTAGTGATACTATCCAGAGTAGTGATACTATCCAGAGTAGTGATACTATCCAGAGCAGTGATACTATCCAGAGTAGTGATACTATCCAGAGTAGTGATACTAGTAGTGATACTATCCAGAGTAGTGATACTATACCAGTAGTGTAGTGATACTATCCAGAGTAGTGATACTATCCAGAGTAGTGATACTATCCAGAGCAGTGATACTAGTAGTGATACTATCCAGAGTAGTGATACTATCCAGAGTAGTGATACTAGTAGTGATACTATCCAGAGTAGTGATACTATCCAGAGTAGTGATACTAGTAGTGATACTATCCAGAGTAGTGATACTATCCAGAGTAGTGATACTATCCAGAGTAGTGATACTATCCAGAGCAGTGATACTATCCAGAGCAGTGATACTATCCAGAGCAGTGATACTATCCAGAGTAGTGATACTATCCAGAGCAGTGATACTACTATCCAGTGAGTAGTGATACTATCCAGAGTAGTGATACTATCCAGAGTAGTGATACTATCCAGAGTAGTGATACTATCCAGAGTAGTGATACTATCCAGAGCAGTGATACTATCCAGAGCAGTGATACTATCCAGAGTAGTGATACTATCCAGAGTAGTGATACTATCCAGAGCAGTGATACTAGTAGTGATACTATCCAGAGCAGTGATACTAGTAGTGATACTATCCAGAGCAGTGATACTAGTAGTGATACTATCCAGAGTAGTGATACTATCCAGAGCAGTGATACTATCCAGAGCAGTGATACTATCCAGTAGTGATACTATCCAGAGTAGTGATACTATCCAGAGCAGTGATACTATCCAGAGCAGTGATACTATCCAGAGCAGTGATACTATCCAGAGCAGTGATACTATCCAGAGTAGTGATACTAGTAGTGATACTATCCAGAGTAGTGATACTATCCAGAGTAGTGATACTATCCAGATACTATACTAGTAGTGATACTATCCAGAGTAGTGATACTATCCAGAGTAGTGATACTAGTAGTGATACTATCCAGAGTAGTGATACTATCCAGAGTAGTGATACTATCCAGAGTAGTGATACTATCCAGAGCAGTGATACTAGTAGTGATACTATCCAGAGCAGTGATACTATCCAGAGTAGTGATACTAGTAGTGATACTATCCAGAGCAGTGATACTATCCAGAGCAGTGATACTATCCAGAGTAGTGATACTAGTAGTGATACTATCCAGAGTAGTGATACTAGTAGTGATACTATCCAGAGTAGTGATACTATCCAGAGTAGTGATACTATCCAGAGCAGTGATACTAGTAGTGATACTATCCAGAGTAGTGATACTATCCAGAGTAGTGATACTATCCAGAGCAGTGATACTAGTAGTGATACTATCCAGAGTAGTGATACTATCCAGAGCAGTGATACTAGTAGTGATACTATCCAGAGCAGTGATACTATCCAGAGTAGTGATACTAGTAGTGATACTATCCAGAGTAGTGTTACTATCCAGAGCAGTGATACTATCCAGAGTAGTGATACTATCCAGAGTAGTGATACTATCCAGAGTAGTGATACTAGTAGTGATACTATCCAGAGTAGTGATACTAGTAGTGATACTATCCAGAGCAGTGATACTATCCAGAGTAGTGATACTAGTAGTGATACTATCCAGAGCAGTGATACTATCCAGAGTAGTGATACTAGTAGTGATACTATCCAGAGCAGTGATACTATCCAGAGTAGTGATACTATCCAGAGTAGTGATACTAGTAGTGATACTATCCAGAGTAGTGATACTAGTAGTGATACTATCCAGTGATACTAGTAGTGATAGTGATACTAGTAGTGATACTATCCAGAGTAGTGATACTAGTAGTGATACTATCCAGAGTAGTGATACTATCCAGAGTAGTGATACTATCCAGAGTAGTGATACTAGTAGTGATACTATCCAGAGTAGTGATACTAGTAGTGATACTATCCAGAGTAGTGATACTAGTAGTGATACTATCCAGAGTAGTGATACTATCCAGTGATACTAGTAGTGATACTATCCAGAGTAGTGATACTAGTAGTGATACTATCCAGAGTAGTGATACTATAGTAGTGATACTATCCAGAGTAGTGATACTATCCAGAGTAGTGATACTATCCAGAGTAGTGATACTAGTAGTGATACTATCCAGAGTAGTGATACTAGTAGTGATACTATCCAGAGTAGTGATACTAGTAGTGATACTATCCAGAGTAGAGTAGTGATACTATCCAGAGCAGTGATACTATCCAGAGTAGTGATACTATCCAGTGAGTAGTGATACTATCCAGAGTAGTGATACTATCCAGAGTGATACTAGTGATACTATCCAGTGATACTAGTAGTGATACTATCCAGAGTAGTGATACTATCCAGAGCAGTGATACTATCCAGAGTAGTGATACTATAGTAGTGATACTATCCAGAGTAGTGATACTATCCAGAGCAGTGATACTATCCAGAGTAGTGATACTATCCAGAGTAGTGATAGTGATACTATCCTAGTAGTGATACTATCCAGAGTAGTGATACTAGTAGTGATACTATCCAGAGTAGTGATACTATCCAGAGTAGTGATACTATCCAGTGATAGTAGTGATACTATCCAGAGTAGTGATACTATCCAGAGTAGTGATACTATCCAGTAGTGATACTATCCAGAGTAGATACTGATACTATCCAGTAGTGATACTAGTAGTGATACTATCCAGAGCAGTGATACTAGTAGTGATACTATCCAGAGTAGTGATACTATCCAGAGTAGTGATACTATCCAGAGCAGTGATACTAGTAGTGATACTATCCAGAGTAGTGATACTATCCAGAGTAGTGATACTATCCAGAGTAGTGATACTATCCAGAGTAGTGATACTATCCAGAGTAGTGATACTAGTAGTGATACTATCCAGAGTAGTGATACTAGTAGTGATACTATCCAGAGTAGTGATACAGAGTAGTGATACTAGTGATACTATCCAGTGAGTGATAGTGATACTATCCCAGTGATACTAGTAGTGATACTATCCAGAGTGTAGTGATACTATCCAGAGCAGTGATACTATCCAGAGTAGTGATACTAGTAGTGATACTATCCAGAGCAGTGATACTATCCAGAGCAGTGATACTATAGTAGTGATACTATCCAGAGTAGTGATACTATCCAGAGCAGTGATACTATCCAGAGTGCAGTGATACTATCCAGAGTAGTGATACTATCCAGAGCAGTGATACTATCCAGAGTAGTGATACTATCCAGAGTAGTGATACTATCCAGAGTAGTGATACTATCCAGAGTAGTGATACTATAGTGATACTATCCAGAGTAGTGATACTATCCAGAGTAGTGATACTAGTAGTGATACTATCCAGAGTAGTGATACTATCCAGAGTAGTGTGATACTATCCAGTGAGTAGTGATACTATCCAGAGTAGTGATACTATCCAGAGTAGTGATACTAGTAGTGATACTATCCAGAGTAGTGATACTCCAGTAGTGATACTATCCAGAGTAGTGATACTATCCAGAGTGATACTATCCAGAGTAGTGATACTATCCAGAGTAGTGATACTATCCAGAGTAGTGATACTATCCAGAGCAGTGATACTAGTAGTGATACTATCCAGAGCAGTAGTGATACTATCCAGAGTAGTGATACTATCCAGAGCGGTGATACTATCCAGTGATATCCAGAGTAGTGATACTATCCAGAGTAGTGATACAGAGTAGTGATACTATCCAGAGTAGTGATACTAGTAGTGATACTATCCAGAGTAGTGATACTATCCAGAGTAGTGATACTATCCAGAGTAGTGATACTATCCAGAGCAGTGATACTACAGAGTAGTGATACTATCCAGAGTAGTGATACTATCCAGAGTAGTGATACTATCCAGAGTAGTGATACTATCCAGAGTAGTGATACTATCCAGAGTAGTGATACTATCCAGAGCAGTGATACTATCCAGAGCAGTGATACTATCCCAGTGATACTATAGTGATACTATCCAGAGTAGTGATACTCCAGAGTAGTGATACTATCCAGAGCAGTGATACTATCCAGAGTAGTGATACTATCCAGAGTAGTGATACTATCCAGAGCAGTGATACTAGTAGTGATACTATCCAGTGATACTATCCAGAGTAGTGATACTATCCAGAGTGATACTAGTAGTGATACTATCCAGAGCAGTGATACTATCCAGAGTAGTGATACTATCCCAGTGAGTAGTGATACTATCCAGAGCAGATACTAGTGATGATACTATCCAGAGTAGTGATACTAGTGGTAGTGATACTATCCAGAGCAGTGATACTATCCAGAGTAGTGATACTATCCAGAGTGTCCAGAGCAGTGATACTATCCAGAGCAGTGATACTATCCAGAGAGTGATACTAGTAGTGATACTATCCAGAGTAGTGATAGTCCAGAGCAGTGATACTAGTAGTGATACTATCCAGAGTGATACTAGTAGTGATACTATCCAGAGTAGTGATACTATCCAGTAGTGATACTATCCAGAGTAGTGATACTACTGATACTATCCAGAGTAGTGATACTATAGTGATACCAGAGAGTGATACTATCAGTGATAGTGATATCCAGAGTAGTGATACTAGTGATACTATCCCAGATACTATCCAGTAGTGATACTATCCAGAGCAGTGATACTATCCAGAGTAGTGATACTATCCAGTGATACTCCAGGTAGTGATACTATCCAGAGCAGTGATACTATCCAGTAGCAGTGATACTATCCAGGTAGTGATACTATCCAGAGCAGTGATACTATCCAGTGATACTAGTAGTGATACTATCCAGAGCAGTGATACTATCCAGAGTAGTGATACTATCCAGAGCAGTGATACTATCCAGAGCAGTGATACTATCCAGAGTAGTGATACTATCCAGAGTAGTGATACTATCCAGAGTAGTGATACTATCCAGAGTAGTGATACTATCCAGAGTAGTGATACTATCCAGAGATACTAGTAGTGATACTATCCAGAGTAGTGATACTATCCAGAGTGATACTATCCAGTGATACTATCCAGAGCAGTGATACTATCCAGAGTAGTGATACTAGTAGTGATACTATCCAGAGTAGTGATACTATCCAGTAGTGATACTATCCAGAGCAGTGATAGTGATACTATCCAGAGTAGTGATACTATCCAGAGTAGTGATACAGTAGTGATACTATCCAGAGTAGTGATACTAGTAGTGATACTATCCAGTGAGTAGTGATACTATCCAGAGTAGTGATACTATCCAGAGCAGTGATACTATCCAGAGAGTGACTATCCAGAGATAGTGATACTATCCAGAGTAGTGATACTAGTAGTGATACTATCCAGAGTAGTGATACTATAGTAGTGATACTATCCAGAGTAGTGATACTAGTAGTGATACTATCCAGAGTAGTGATACTAGTAGTGATACTATCCAGAGTAGTGATACTATCCAGAGTAGTGAGTAGTGATACTATCCAGAGTAGTGATACTAGTAGTGATACTATCCAGAGTAGTGATACTATCCAGTGATACTAGTAGTGATACTAGTAGTGATACTATCCAGAGTAGTGATACTAGTAGTGATACTATCCAGAGCAGTGATACTATCCAGAGTAGTGAGTAGTAGTGATACTATCCAGAGTAGTGATACTATCCAGAGTAGTGATACTAGTAGTGATACTATCCAGAGTAGTGATACTAGTAGTGATACTATCCAGAGTAGTGATACTAGTAGTGATACTATCCAGAGTAGTGATACTAGTAGTGATACTATCCAGTGATACTAGTAGTGATACTCCAGAGTAGTGATACTATCCAGAGTAGTGATACTATCCAGAGTAGTGATACTAGTAGTGATACTATCCAGAGTAGTGATACTATCCAGAGTAGTGATACTAGTAGTGATACTATCCAGAGTAGTGATACTATCCAGAGCAGTGATACTAGTAGTGATACTATCCAGAGTAGTGATACTACTATCCAGAGCAGTGATACTATCCAGAGCAGTGATACTATCCAGAGTAGTGATACTATCCAGAGCAGTGATACTATCCAGAGCAGTGATACTATCCAGAGTAGTGATACTATCCAGAGTAGTGATACTAGTAGTGATAGTAGTGATACTATCCATCCAGAGCAGTGATACTATAGTAGTGATACTATCCAGCAGTGATACTATCCAGAGTAGTGATACTATCCAGAGCAGTGATACTAGTAGTGATACTATCCAGAGCAGTGATACTAGTAGTGATACTATCCAGAGTAGTGATACTATCCAGTGATACTATCAGTGATACTATCCAGAGTAGTGATACTATCCAGTGATACTATCCAGTAGTGATACTAGTAGTGATACTATCCAGAGTAGTGATACTATCCAGAGCAGTGATACTAGTAGTGATACTATCCAGAGTAGTGATACTATCCAGAGTAGTGATACTATCCAGAGTAGTGATACTATCCAGAGTAGTGATACTATCCAGAGCAGTGATACTATCCAGAGCAGTGATACTATCCAGAGCAGTGATACTAGTAGTGATACTATCTAGAGCAGTGATACTATCCAGAGTAGTGATACTATCCAGAGTAGTGATACTATCCAGAGCAGTGATACTATCCAGAGCAGTGATACTATCCAGAGCAGTGATACTATCCAGAGCAGTGATACTATCCAGAGCAGTGATACTATCCAGAGCAGTGATACTATCCAGAGCAGTGATACTAGCAGTGATACTATAGTAGTGATACTATCCAGAGTAGTGATACTATCCAGAGTAGTGATACTATCCAGAGTAGTGATACTAGTAGTGATACTATCCAGAGTAGTGATACTATCCAGAGTAGTGATACTATCCAGAGCAGTGATACTATCCAGAGCAGTGATACTATCCAGAGTAGTGATACTGTGGTCAGTGTCAGGCAGAGGTCAGTAATCCAGAGCAGAGTCTGAAAGGTAGAGAATGGCAGGCAGGCTCAGTATCAGAGCAGGTAGAATGGTGAAAAACCAGGAAAGCTAGAAAACAGGAACTGGAGACAGACAGGAGCACGGGAAAAAACGCTGGTAGGCTTGACAAAGCCAGAGAACCAGTAATATCTAGCAATGCAACTTAATACATATTTAACCAGGTCTAAACTTCAGTGAGATACAGGAAACTGAGTTCGTAGTATCCTGTTAACAGGTCAATCAGGAAGAGACTGTCTCATTATTCTACAGGTGACTAGAGACAGAGAGAAACAACCTGTCCAGTTTAGGATCCTCTCCTCTAGAGATGACTAGAGACAGAGATGAACAACCTGTCCTGTTTAGGAAGGATCCTCTCCTCTAGAGATGACTAGAGACAGAGAAAAACAACCTGTCCTGTTTAGGAAGGATCCTCTCCTCTAGAGATGACTAGAGACAGAGATGAACAACCTGTCCTGTTTAGGATCCTCTCCTCTAGAGATGACTAGAGACAGAGAAAAACAACCTGTCCTGTTTAGGATCCTCTCCTCTAGAGGTGACTAGAGACAGAGAAAAACAACCTGTCCAGTTTAGGATCCTCTCCTCTAGAGATGACTAGAGACAGAGATGAACAACCTGTCCAGTTTAGGATCCTCTCCTCTAGAGGTGACTAGAGACAGAGAAAAACAACCTGTCCAGTTTAGGATCCTCTCCTCTAGAGATGACTAGAGACAGAGAAAAACAACCTGTCCAGTTTAGGATCCTCTCCTCTAGAGATGACTAGAGACAGAGAAAAACAACCTGTCCAGTTTAGGATCCTCTCCTCTAGAGGTGACTAGAGACAGAGAAAAACAACCTGTCCAGTTTAGGATCCTCTCCTCTAGAGATGACTAGAGACAGAGATGAACAACCTGTCCAGTTTAGGATCCTCTCCTCTAGAGGTGACTAGAGACAGAGAAAAACAACCTGTCCTGTTTAGGATCCTCTCCTCTAGAGATGACTAGAGACAGAGAAAACAACCTGTCCAGTTTAGGATCCTCTCCTCTAGAGGTGACTAGAGACAGAGATGAACAACCTGTCCTGTTTAGGATCCTCTCCTCTAGAGGTGACTAGAGACAGAGAAAAACAACCTGTCCAGTTTAGGATCCTCTCCTCTAGAGATGACTAGAGACAGAGAAAAACAACCTGTCCAGTTTAGGATCCTCTCCTCTAGAGGTGACTAGAGACAGAGAAAAACAACCTGTCCTGTTTAGGATCCTCTCCTCTAGAGATGACTAGAGACAGAGAAAAACAACCTGTCCTGTTTAGGATCCTCTCCTCTAGAGGTGACTAGAGACAGAGAAAAACAACCTGTCCAGTTTAGGATCCTCTCCTCTAGAGATGACTAGAGACAGAGATGAACAACCTGTCCAGTTTAGGATCCTCTCCTCTAGAGGTGACTAGAGACAGAGAAAAACAACCTGTCCTGTTTAGGATCCTCTCCTCTAGAGATGACTAGAGACAGAGAAAAACAACCTGTCCAGTTTAGGATCCTCTCCTCTAGAGATGACTAGAGACAGAGAAAAACAACCTGTCCTGTTTAGGATCCTCTCCTCTAGAGATGACTAGAGACAGAGATGAACAACCTGTCCAGTTTAGGATCCTCTCCTCTAGAGATGACTAGAGACAGAGAAAAACAACCTGTCCTGTTTAGGATCCTCTCCTCTAGAGGTGACTAGAGACAGAGAAAAACAACCTGTCCTGTTTAGGATCCTCTCCTCTAGAGATGACTAGAGACAGAGAAAAACAACCTGTCCAGTTTAGGATCCTCTCCTCTAGAGATGACTAGAGACAGAGAAAAACAACCTGTCCTGTTTAGGATCCTCTCCTCTAGAGATGACTAGAGACAGAGAAAAACAACCTGTCCAGTTTAGGATCCTCTCCTCTAGAGGTGACTAGAGACAGAGAAAAACAACCTGTCCAGTTTAGGATCCTCTCCTCTAGAGATGACTAGAGACAGAGATGAACAACCTGTCCAGTTTAGGATCCTCTCCTCTAGAGATGACTAGAGACAGAGAAAAACAACCTGTCCAGTTTAGGATCCTCTCCTCTAGAGATGACTAGAGACAGAGATGAACAACCTGTCCATGTTTAGGATCCTCTCCTCTAGAGGTGACTAGAGACAGAGATGAACAACCTGTCCTGTTTAGGATCCTCTCCTCTAGAGGTGACTAGAGACAGAGAAAAACAACCTGTCCAGTTTATGATCCTCTCCTCTAGAGATGACTAGAGTTGAAAAACAACCTGTCCATGTTTAGGATCTCTCCTCTAGAGGTGACTAGAGACAGAGAAAAACAACCTGTTGTTCAGGATCCTCTCCTCTAGAGGTGACTAGAGACAGAGATGAACAACCTGTCATGTTTAGGATCCTCTCCTCTAGAGTGACTAGAGACAGAGAAAAACAACCTGTCCAGTTTAGGATCTCTCCTCTAGAGATGACTAGAGACAGAGATGAACAACCTGTCCAGTTTAGGATCCTCTCCTCTAGAGTGACTAGAGACAGAGAAAAACAACCTGTCCTGTTTAGGATCCTCTCCTCTAGAGATGACATAGTCTCAGAGAAAAACAACCTAGAGTTGTCATGATCCTCTCCTCTCACGTCTAGAGTTGTCACTCCTCAGACAGAGTTGTCAAAACAACCTGTCCTGTCTAGAGTTGTCATCCTCTCCTCTAGAGATGACTAGAGACAGAGATGAACATGTCTCTCCCAGTCTAGAGTTGTCATCTCTCTCTCAGAGATGACTAGAGTTGAAAAACAACCTGTCCTGTTTAGGATCCTCTCACTCTAGAGGTGACTAGAGACAGAGAAAAACAACCTCTCCTGTTTAGGATCCTCTCTCTAGAGATGACTAGAGACAGAGAAAAACTCCTGTCCAGTTTCATGTCTCTCTCCGTCTAGAGTTGTCATGTCTCTCCTCACGTCAGAGAAAACAACCTGTCAGTTTAGGATCTCTCCTCTAGAGATGACTAGAGACAGAGAAAAACAACCTGTCCAGTTTAGGATCCTCTCACGTCTAGAGTTGTCATGTCTCTCCTCACGACTAGAGAAAAACAACCTGTCCTGTTTAGGATCCTCTCCTCTACGATGACTAGAGAGTTGTCAAAACTCTCCTGTCCTGTTTAGGATCTTCTCCGTCTAGAGATGACTAGAGACAGAGAAAAACAACCTGTCCTGTTTAGGATCCTCTCCTCTAGAGGTGACTAGAGACAGAGAAAAACAACCTGTCCAGTTTAGGATCCTCTCCTCTAGAGATGACTAGAGACAGAGATGTCAACCTGTCCTGTTTAGGATCCCTCCTCTAGAGATGACTAGAGACAGAGAAAAACAACCTCTCCTGTTTAGGATCTTCTCCTCTAGAGATGACTAGAGACAGAGAAAAACAACCTGTCTGTTTATGTCTCTCTCCTCTAGAGGTGACTAGAGACAGAGTCAAAACAACCTGTCCAGTTTCATGTCTCTCCTCACTCTAGAGTTGTCAGACAGAGATGAACTCTCCTCACGTCCAGTTTCATGTCTCTCTCCTCTAGAGATGACTAGAGTCTAGAAAACATGTCTGTCCTGTTTAGGATCCTCACGTCTAGAGTTGATGTCTCTCCTAGAGACAGAGAAAAACAACCTGTCTGACTTTCCTTCCGTCTAGAGTTCCTCATGTCTCTCCTCACGTCTAGAGTTGTCATGTCTCTCCTCACGTCTAGAGTTGTCATGTCTCTCTCTCCTCACGTCTAGAGTTGTCATGTCTCTCCTCACGTCTAGAGCTGTCATGTCTCTCCTCACGTCTAGAGCTGTCATGTCATGTCATCTCTCCTCACGTCTAGAGTTGTCATGTCTCTCCTCACGTCTAGAGTTGTCATGTCTCTCCTCACGTCTAGAGTTGTCATGTCTCTCCTCACGTCTAGAGTTGTCATGTCTCTCCTCACGTCTAGAGTTGTCATGTCTCTCCTCACGTCTAGAGTTGTCATGTCTCTCCTCACGTCTAGAGTTGTCATGTCTCTCCTCACGTCTAGAGTTGTCATGTCTCTCCTCACGTCTAGAGTTGTCATGTCTCTCCTCACGTCTAGAGTTGTCATGTCTCTCCTCACGTCTAGAGTTGTCATGTCTCTCCTCACGTCTAGAGTTGTCATGTCTCTCCTCACGTCTAGAGTTGTCATGTCTCTCCTCTCCTCACGTCTAGAGTTGTCATGTCTCTCCTCTCCTCACGTCTAGAGTTGTCATGTCTCTCCTCACGTCTAGAGTTGTCATGTCTCTCCTCACGTCTAGAGTTGTCATGTCTCTCCTCTCCTCACGTCTAGAGTTGTCATGTCTCTCCTCACGTCTAGAGTTGTCATGTCTCTCCTCACGTCTAGAGTTGTCATGTCTCTCCTCACGTTTAGAGTTGTCATGTCTCTCCTCTCCTCACGTCTAGAGTTGTCATGTCTCTTCTCACTTCTAGTTGTGTGTTATTCTAGTTATTTGTGTGTATGAGAGTGTACACAGTTATGCTACACGGTGATGTCCTCCTTACTCTCAGTTGGCCTCCATCCTGACACAGATCCTCTTCCACATTCCTGCAGAATACCTCACAACCAGAGGCCAACTATGTGATGCACCGTCGGCATGCCTGCTAGGGGCTCTGTGTCTGTTCGGTCATACCCCCTTAGGGACTCACCTGCCCTCTCCTGTTACAGCATGAGGCAGAGAGTATGATGGGTAAACCACAGAGGCAGACATAGACATGTTACCACCATAAAGAATAAACTAAACTCGACACCTAGGAAGCGGGAACCTAGTGTGCAGTTCTCAGAACAGCACTCCCCTGGTCATACGTGTGTGCTAACCTAAACAACAACATTGTTTTTCCCCCCTCATTCTGTCCATGCAGCACATGTTGAGATTATTAAGATACATCTGTCTTGACTGAGCCGGCTAGAGGAATGTCCGCTGTGAGGCCAGTGGGAGAGGCCTGCGGTAAGTGACAACAGCAGCTGCCGCCCATGACTGATCTGTTTGTGTGTGTGTGTGTGTGTGTGTGTGTGTGTGTGTGTGTGTGTGTGTGTGTGTGTGTGTGTGTGTGTGTGTGTGTGTGTGTGTGTGTGTGTGTGTGTGTGTGTGTGTGTGTGTGTGTGTGTGTGTGTAGTTAGAGTTTCGGAGGGAGGGTAGTTGGGGAGATCACAGATAGTCGAGGAGAGGTAGAAAGATTGAGATGGTGGGTTAGAGTTAGGGAGGGTGGTTGAGGGTTAGAGTTAGGGAGGGTGGTTGAGGGTTAGAGTTAGGGAGGGAGGTTCGGGGTTAGAGTTAGGGAGGTTAGGGAGGGAGGTTCGGGGTTAGAGTTAGGGAGGTTAGAGTTAGGGAGGGGGGTTAGAGTTCAGGGAAGGAGGATGGGGGTTAGAGTTAGGGAGGTTAGGGAGGGAGGTTCGGGGTTAGAGTTAGGGAGGGAGGTTGAGGGGTTAGAGTTAGGGAGGGAGGTTGAGGGGTTAGAGTTAGGGAGGGAGGTTTGGGGTTAGAGTTAGGGAGGGAGGTTGGGGGTTAGAGTTAGGGAGGTTAGTGAGGGAGGTTTGGGGTTAGAGTTAGGGCGGGGGAGGGCCTCATAGCCATCCTGGAAGGGAGAGTAACAATGGTTGAGAGTTTTTGAAGAGTGAGTACTACAGGTAATGTGTTGATAAAACTTTGGTAGCATTTTCCTCCCCACCCACCGTAAATACAGTCCCTGGTTCAAATTCAGGCTGAATCACATCCGGCTGTGATTGGGAGTCCCATAGGGCGGCACACAAATGGCCCAGCATCGTCTGGGTTTGGTTGGGGTAGGCCGTCATTGTAAATAAGAATTTGTTCTTACTGACTTGCCTAATTAAATAAAGGTAACAAATATAGTTATAGATATATACAGTATATATATATATATATATATATAGATATATATATATATATATATATATATAGATATATAGATATATATATATATATATATATATATATATATATATATATATATATATATATATATATATATATATATATATATATATATATATATATAGATATATATTATTATTTTTTTAAGCGGCCTCAGGATATGTGGGTTACAGAAAGTCTAGTGTAGGAAATAGAGGTAATACGGTCGGCCTTTGATTGTGAGATGTTCTAGGTCGGGTGAACAAAAATACTTGAGTTCCTGTACGTTATTACAATCACACAAATCAAATCAAATCAAATTTTATTTGTCACATACACATGGTTAGCAGATGTTAATGCGAGTGTAGCGAAATGCTTGTGCTTCTAGTTCCGACAATGCAGTGATAACCAACAAGTAATCTAACTAACAATTCCAAAACTACTGTCTTATACACAGTGTAAGGGGATAAAGAATATGTACATAAGGATATATGAATGAGTGATGGTACAGAGCAGCATACAGTAGATGGTATCGAGTACAGTATATACATATGAGATGAGTATGTAGACAAAGTAAACAAAGTGGCATAGTTAAAGTGGCTAGTGATACATGTATTACATAAGGATGCAGTCGATGATGTAGAGTACAGTATATACGTATGCATATGAGATGAATAATGTAGGGTAAGTAACATTATATAAGGTAGCATTGTTTAAAGTGGCTAGTGATATATTTACATCATTCCCCATCAATTCCCATTATTAAAGTGGCTGGAGTTGGGTCAGTGTCAATGACAGTGTGTTGGCAGCAGCCACTCAATGTTAGTGGTGGCTGTTTAACAGTCTGATGGCCTTGAGATAGAAGCTGTTTTTCAGTCTCTCGGTCCCAGCTTTGATGCACCTGTACTGACCTCGCCTTCTGGATGATAGCGGGGTGAACAGGCAGTGGTTCGGGTGGTTGATGTCCTTGATGATCTTTATGGCCTTCCTGTAACATCGGGTGGTGTAGGTGTCCTGGAGGGCAGGTAGTTTGCCCCCGGTGATGCGTTGTGCAGACCTCACTACCCTCTGGAGAGCCTTACGGTTGAGGGCGGAGCAGTTGCCGTACCAGGCGGTGATACAGCCCGCCAGGATGCTCTCGATTGTGCATCTGTAGAAGTTTGTGAGTGTTTTTGGTGACAAGCCAAATTTCTTCAGCCTCCTGAGGTTGAAGAGGCGCTACTTCACCTTCTTCACGACGCTGTCAGTGTGAGTGGACCAATTCAGTTTGTCTGTGATGTGTATGCCGAGGAACTTAAAACTTGCTACCCTCTCCACTACTGTTCCATCGATGTGGATAGGGGGGTGTTCCCTCTGCTGTTTCCTGAAGTCCACAATCATCTCCTTAGTTTTGTTGACGTTGAGTGTGAGGCTATTTTCCTGACACCACACTCCGAGGGCCCTCACCTCCTCCCTGTAGGACGTCTTGTCGTTGTTGGTAATCAAGCCTACCACTGTTGTGTCGTCCGCAAACTTGATGATTGAGTTGGAGGCGTGCGTGGCCACGCAGTCGTGGGTGAACAGGGAGTACAGGAGAGGGCTCAGAACGCACCCTTGTGGGGCCCCCGTGTTGAGGATCAGCGGGGAGGAGATGTTGTTGCCTACCCTCACCACCTGGGGGCGGCCCGTCAGGAAGTCCAGTACCCAGTTGCACAGGGCGGGGTCGAGACCCAGGGTCTCGAGCTTGATGACGAGCTTGGAGGGTACTATGGTGTTGAATGCCAAGCTGTAGTCGAAGAACAGCATTCTCACATAGGTATTCCTCTTGTCCAGGTGGGTTAGGGCAGTGTGCAGTGTGGTTGAGATTGCATCGCCTGTTGACCTATTTGGGCGGTAAGCAAATTGGAGTGGGTCTAGGGTGTCAGGTAGGGTGGAGGTGATATGGTCCTTGACTAGTCTCTCAAAGCACTTCATGATGACGGAAGTGAGTGCTACGGGGCGGTAGTCATTTAGCTCAGTTACCTTAGCTTTCTTGGGAACAGGAACAATGGTGGCCCTCTTGAAGCATGTGGGAACAGCAGACTGGTATAGGGATTGATTGAATATGTCCGTAAACACACCGGCCAGCTGGTCTGCACATGCTCTGAGGGCGCGGCTGGGGATGCCGTCTGGGCCTGCAGCCTTGCGAGGGTTAACACGTTTAAATGTCTTACTCACCTCGGCTGCAGTGAAGGAGAGACCGCATGTTTTCGTTGCAGGCCGTGTCAGTGGCACGGTATTGTCCTCAAAGCGGGCAAAAAAGTTATTTAGTCTGCCTGGGAGCAAGACATCCTGGTCCGTGACTGGGCTGGATTTCATCTTGTAGTCCGTGATTGACTGTAGACCCTGCCACATGCCTCTTGTGTCTGAGCCATTGAATTGAGATTCCACTTTGTCTCTGTACTGACGCTTAGCTTGTTTAATAGCCTTGCGGAGGGAATAGCTGCACTGTTTGTATTCGGTCATGTTGCCAGACACCTTGCCCTGATTAAAAGCAGTGGTTCGCGCATTCAGTTTCACGCGAATGCTGCCATCAATCCACGGTTTCTGGTTAGGGAATGTTTTTATCGTTGCTATGGGAACGACATCTTCGATGCACGTTCTAATGAACTTGCACACCGAATCAGCGTATTCGTCAATATTTTTATCTGACGCAATACGAAACATGTCCCAGTCCACGTGATGGAAGCAGTCTTGGAGTGTGGAGTCAGCTTGGTCTGACCAGCGTTGGACAGACCTCAGCGTGGGGGCCTCTGAGTTTCTGCCTGTAGGCAGGGATCAGCAAAATGGAGTCGTGGTCAGCTTTTCCGAAAGAGAGGCGGGGCAGGGCCTTATATGCGTCGCGGAAGTTAGGGTAACAATGATCCAAGGTTTTACCACCCCTGGTTGCGCAATCGATATGCTGATAAAATTTAGGGAGTCTTGTTTTCAGATTAGCTTTGTTAAAATCCCCAGCTACAATGAATGCAGCCTCCGGATAAATGGTTTCCAGTTTGCAAAGAGTTAAATAAAGTTCGTTCAGAGCCATCGATGTGTCTGCTTGGGGGGGGATATATACGGCTGTGATTATAATCAAAGAGAATTCTCTTGGAAGATAATGCGGTCTACATTTGATTGTGAGGAATTCTAAATCAGGTGAACAGAAGGATTTGAGATCCTGTATGTTTCCTTCATCACACCATGTCTCGTTAGTCATGAGGCATACGCCCCCGCCACTCTTCTTACCAGAAAGATGTTTGTTTCTGTCGGCGCGATGCGTGGAGAAACCCGTTGGCTGCACCGCATCGGATAGCGTCTCTCCAGTGAGCCATGTTTCCGTGAAGCAGAGAACGTTGCAGTCTCTGATGTCCCTCTGGAATGCCACCCTTGCTCGGATTTCGTAAACCTTGTTGTCAAGAGACTGGACATTGGCAAGAAGAATGCTGGGGAGTGGTGCGCGATGTGCCCGTGTCCTGAGTCTGACCAGAAGACCGCCTCGTTTCCCTCTTTTTCGGAGTCGTTTTCTTGGGTCGCTGCATGCGATCCATTCCGTTGTCCTGTTTGTAAGGCAGAACACAGGATCCGCGTCGCGGAAAACATATTCTTGGTCGTACTGATGGTGAGTTGACTCTGATCTTATATTCAGTAGTTCTTCTCGACTGTATGTAATGAAACCTAAGATGACCTGGGGTACTAATGTAAGAAATAACACGTAAAAAAACAAAAAACTGCATAGTTTCCTAGGAACGCGAAGCGAGGCGGCCATCTCTGTCGGCGCCGGAAGTAGAAACTAGGAATCATGAAACATACACCACCCCCTTTCTTCTTCCCAGAGAGTTCTTTATTCCGGTCTGTGTGATGTACTGAGAACCCAGCTGGCGGTTTCTCTACAGCTCCATTATATTACTGACTGTTTCTCTACAGCTCCAGTACATTACTGTACTGACTGTTTCTCTACAGCTCCAGTACATTACTGTACTGACTGTTTCTCAACAGCTCCAGTACATTACTGACTGTTTCTCAACAGCTCCAGTACATTACTGACTGTTTCTCTACAGCTCCAGTACATTACTGACTGTTTATCTACAGCTCCAGTACATTACTGACTGTGTCTCTACAGCTCCAGTACATTACTGACTGTTTCTCTATAGCTCCAGTATATTACTGACTGTTTCTCTACAGCTCCAGTATATTACTGACTGTTTCTCTACAGCTCCAGTATATTACTGACTGTTTCTCTACAGCTCCAGTATATTACTGACTGTTTCTCTACAGCTCCAGTATATTACTGACTGTTTCTCTACAGCTCCAGTATATTACTGACTGTTTCTCTACAACAGAGAGTATCTCCAGTATATTACTGACTGTTTCTCTACAGCTCCAGTATATTACTGACTGTTTCTCTACAACAGAGAGTATCTCCAGTATATTACTGGCTGTTTCTCTACAGCTCCAGTATATTACTGACTGTTTCTCTAAAGCTCCAGTTGTCATGCCCTGAACTTAGTATTCTTTGCTTTCTTTATATATTTTGGTTAGGTCAGGGTGTGTCATGGGTGATGTATGTGTTTTTGTACTGTCTAGGGGTTTTGTAGGTTTATGTGGTTGTTTACCATCTAGGTGTTTATGTATGTCTATGGTTGCCTAGATTGGTTCTCAATTAGAGGCAGCTGTTTATCGTTGTCTCTGATTGGGAACCATATTTAGGCAGCCATCTTCTTTGGGTATTTCGTGGGTTATTGTCTATGTGTTAGTTGCCCGTGTCAGCACTATATTTAGCTTCACGTTCGTTTTGTTGTTTTGTAGTTTGTTTATGTGTTTCTGCGTCGTCATTAAAGTAACATGTATTCACATCACGCTGTGCCTTGGTCTCCTCCATTCAACGAACGTGACAGAATAACCCACCGTAAAAGGACCAAGCAGCGTGATAAGGAGGAACAGCGCTTTGGGGAAGAATGGACCCGGGAGAAAGATGAGTTGGTAACAACCTGGGAGGAGATAGAGGTGGTCGATCGATCCAGAGAGAGTGCCAGTGCCCGCCTGGGATTCGATGGAACAGTGCGAGGAGGGATACAGGAGAATGGAGGAACGGTGACGATATAAGGGTACACGGCTAGCACGGAAGCCCGAGAGACAGCTCCAATTATTTTTTTTGGGGGGTGGCACACAAGGAGATTGGCTAAGTCAGGTAGGAGACCTGAGCCAACTTTTCGTGCTTACTTTGGGGAGCGTGTAACTGCTCAGGCACCGTGTTATGCAGAGATGTGCACGGTGTCTCCAGTGTGCATTTCTAGCCCGGTGCACTATATTCCAGCTCCTCGCATTGGCCGGGCTAGACTGAGCATCCAGCCAGGAAGGAGGGTGCCGGCTCAGCCCTCCTGGTCTCCAGTATACCTCCATGGACCAGGATATCCTACGCCGACTCTGCGTACTGTGAGTCTGCACAGCCCTGTGCGTCCTGTGCCAGCACCCTGCATTTGCAGGACAAGTATAACCATCCAGCCAGGATGGGTTGGGTCAGCTCTACACTCCAGACCTTCAGTACGCCTCCACAGCCCAGTACGTCCGGTGCCTCCTCCCCGCACTCGCCCTAAGGTGCGTGTCTCCAGCCCGGTACCACCAGTGCCGGCACCAAGTACCAGGCCTACAGTGCGCCTCGCCAGTCCAGAGCGTCCAGTGCCAGTACCCAGTCCAGAGCGTCCGGCAACAGTACCCAGTCCAGAGTGTCCGGCGATAGTCTACAGACCGGATACCTCCTACGACGGGTCGCAGTCCGGAACCTCCTACGAAGGGTCGCAGTCTGGATCCGCCAGAGTCTCCCTCCAGTCTGGATCCGCCAGAGTCTCCCTCCAGTCTGGATCCGCCAGAGTCTCCCTCCAGTCTGGATCCGCCAGAGTCTCCCTCCAGTCTGGATCCGCCAGAGTCTCCCTCCAGTCTGGATCCGCCAGAGTCTCCCTCCAGTCTGGATCCGCCAGAGTCTCCCTCCAGTCTGGATCCGCCAGAGTCTCCCTCCAGTCTGGATCCGCCAGAGTCTCCCTCCAGTCTGGATCCGCCAGAGTCTCCCTCCAGTCTGGATCCGCCAGAGTCTCCCTCCAGTCTGGATCCGCCAGAGTCTCCCTCCAGTCTGGATCCGCCAGAGTCTCCCTCCAGTCTGGATCCGCCAGAGTCTCCCTCCAGTCTGGATCCGCCAGAGTCTCCCTCCAGTCTGGATCCGCCAGAGTCTCCCTCCAGTCTGGATCCGCCAGAGTCTCCCTCCAGTCTGGATCCGCCAGAGTCTCCCTCCAGTCTGGATCCGCCAGAGTCTCCCTCCAGTCTGGATCCGCCAGAGTCTCCCTCCAGTCTGGATCCGCCAGAGTCTCCCTCCAGTCTGGATCCAGACAAGTCTCCCTCCAGTCTGGATCCACCAGACCCTCCAGTCTGGATCCACCAGACAATCCAGTCTGGATCCACCAGAGTCTCCCTCCAGTCTGGATCCGCCAGAGTCTCCCTCCAGTCTGGATCCGCCAGAGTCTCCCTCCCACACCAGACAATCCAGTCACACCAGACAATCCAGTCACACCAGACAATCCAGTCACACCAGACAATCCAGTCACACCAGACAATCCAGTCACACCAGACAATCCAGTCACACCAGACAATCCAGTCACACCAGACAACCCAGTCACACCAGACAATCCAGTCACACCAGACAATCCAGTCACACCAGACAACCCAGACCTAGATCAGTGTTACCAGAGTTCCTAGTTCACACCAGAGGAGCTTGTTGTTCACCCAGACCTAGATCAGTGTTATTGTGTAGTTCCTAGTTGGATAGGAGAGGAGCTTGTTGTTCATCAGACCTAGATCAGTGTTATTGTGTAGTTCCTAGTTGGATAGGAGAGGAGCTTGTTGTTCATCAGACCTCGATCAGTGTTATTATAGTATTATTTATGCAGACTTAGCTTTGTCTCTATTTCCTTCTTCCCTCCTTTCCTTCTCTTTCTGATCAAAACTCTGATTGGCAGGTTGGACCGTTGGCGGCGCAAGCTAATCTTTAGCACACATCACAAAACACAGACAAGTCAGCCCGGAAGTCTCTCAATTCTTCAGGTTAGTTTGGCTTTAGGGCGATATTATTGATACTGTGTCTTACTACTGGCAGGCTGCTCTCTAGAGTATAAAGTGAGCCTATGAGACAAACAGCTGTCAGAGTTCTGGTTCTAGTAGAGTTGAGGATAGGGTTACATGAACAGGAAGAGTGGAATATCTGAATCCTGAAATATGGGCCCTGGTCAAAAGCAGTGCAGTATATAAGGAAGAGGATGCCATTTGCTCTTCTTGCTGATGGACAGACATGTAGTTACTCATGGTTTTTTTGTTGGTATTTAACTTTTATTCAAGTTTTGTTGTCGCTCTACTTGTGCTTCTTGACAAAGTCGAGGTACTCGTTGACGTCATCAGGTGAACCCACAATAAACGGAACTCTCTGGTGGATGTTGGTTGGAACCACGTCTAGGACACGCCCTTCTCCCGTAGTGGCCACGCCTCCACACTGCTCGATCAGGAAGGCAATGGGGTTGCACTCGTACAGCAAACGCAGCTAGGAAAGGGAAAGGAATACACACACCAAGATTAGAGGAGGGAATGTGAAGGAGTGATACACAGCTTCAACCTATTTAACTGGATTAGCTATTGTTTATACCTTTCTTAACTTTCCTTCTCTTAGCCAGAGAGATCTTGGCCCTGTTTCCCCACATCCAGAGAGACCTGGGCCCTGTTTCCCCACATCCAGAGAGCCCTGGGTTCTGTTTCCCCATAGCCAGAGAGGCCTGGGCTCTGTTTCCCCACATCCAGAGAGCCCTGGGTTCTGTTTCCCATAGCCAGAGAGGCCTGGGCCCTGTTTCCCCACAGCCAGAGAGACCTGGGCCCTTTCCCCACATCCAGAGAGACCTGGGCCCTGTTTCCCCACATCCAGAGAGACCTGGGCCCTGTTTCCCCACATCGAGAGACCTGGGCCCTGTTTCCCCACATCGAGAGACCTGGGCCCTGTTTCCCCACATCGAGAGACCTGGGCCCTATTTCCCCACATCCAGAGAGACCTGGGCCCTGTTTCCCCACATCCGGAGAGACCTGGGCCCTGTTTCCCCACATCCAGAGAGACCTGGGCCCTGTTTCCCCACATCCGGAGAGCCCTGGGCCCTGTTTCCCCACATCCGGAGAGCCCTGGGCCCTGTTTCCCCACATCCAGAGAGACCTGGGCCCTGTTTCCCCACAGCCGGAGAGATCTGGGCCCTGTTTCCCCATAGCCGGAGAGATCTGGGCCCTGTTTCCCCATAGACAGAGACTCTACTACAACTGCAATGGTATTACGACAGCTGTAATGGTATTACGACAGCTGTAATGGTATTACGACAGCTTTAATGGTATTACGACAGCTTTAATGGTATTACTACAGCTTTAATGGTATTACTACAGCTTTAATGGTATTACCACAGCTGTAATGGTATTACTACAGCTGTAATGGTATTACAACAGCTGTAATGGTATTACCACAGCTGTAATGGTATTACCACAGCTGTAATGGTATTACCACAGCTGTAATGGTATTACCACAGCTGTAATGGTATTACTACAGCTGTAATGGTATTACCACAGCTGTAATGGCATTACTACAGCTGTAATGGTATTACCACAGCTGTAATGGTATTACCACAGCTGTAATGGTATTACCAAGTCGCCCTGGATAAGAGCCTCTGCTAAATGACTTAAATGTAAATGTAATGGTATTACCACAGCTGTAATGGTATTACCACAGCTGTAATGGTATTACCACAGCTGTAATGGTATTACTACAGCTGTAATGGTATTACCACAGCTGTAATGGTATTACTACAGCTGTAATGGTATTACCACAGCTGTAATGGTATTACCACAGCTGTAATGGTATTACTACAGCTGTAATGGTATTACTACAGCTGTAATGGTATTACTACAGCTGTAATGGTATTACTACAGCTGTAATGGTATTACTACAGCTGTAATGGTATTACTACAGCTGTAATGGTATTACTACAGCTGTAATGGTATTACCACAGCTGTAATGGTATTACCACAGCTGTAATGGTATTACACAGCTGTAATGGTATTACTACAGCTATATCCTCACATGGTCTCTCCTGTCATTGCTATGCGGATGACACTCAACTACCTTTCTTCTTCCCCCCTTCTGACACCCAGGTGGCGAAACGCATCTCTGCGTGCCTGGCAGATATCTCAGCTTGGATGTTGTCCCACCACCTCAACAAGACGGCGCTGCTCTTCCTCCCGGGGAACGCCTCCCCGCTCAATTAAAGACCTCTACATCACAGTTGACTCCACAGTATTGCCCTCCCAGAGTACAAGGAACCTTGGCGTGACCCTGGACGACTCCCTGTTGTTCTCTGCAAACATCAAACCAAGTGACTCCTGCAGGATCATGCTCAACAATATCCGTAGAGTATGACCCTACCTCACACAGGAATCGGCACAGGTCCTAATACAGGCTCGTCATCTCCCCTCTGGACTCCTGCAGGATCATGCTCAACAACATCCGTAGAGTACAGGAAGTGGCGCAGGTCCTAATCCAGGGACTTGTCATCTCCCGTCTGGACATCTGCAACTCTCTGTTGGCTGGGCTCCCCGCTTGTGCCGTCAAACCCATGCAAACTATTGAGATTGCAGCAGGCCGCCTGGTTTTGAACCCAAGTTCTCTCATGTCACGCTGCTCCTCCTCACTCTCCACTGGCCTCCAGTTGAAGCTCCACTACCAGACCATGATGCTTACCTACGGAACTGCAAGGGGAACTGCCCCTTCCTACCTTCAGGCTCAAACCCTACACCCCAACCCGAGCACTCCGTTCTGTCACCTCAGGTCCCTTGGCCCTCTAACCCCCACGGGAGGGCAGCTCCTGTCTCAGCCCAGTCTATCCTCCTCCTCTGTTCTGTCACCTCAGGTCCCTTGGCCCTCTAACCCCCACGGGAGGGCAGCTCCTGTCTCAGCCCAGTCTATGCTCCTCCTCTGTTCTGTCACCTCCGGTCCCTTGGCCCTCCAACCACCACGGGAGGGCAGCTCCTGTCTCAGCCCAGTCTATCCTCCTCCTCTGTTTTGTCACCTCTGGTCCCTTGGCCCTCCAACCCCCACGGGAGGGCAGCTCCTGTCTCAGCCCAGTCTATGCTCCTCCTCTGTTCTGTCACCTCCGGTCCCTTGGCCCTCCAACCCCCACGGGAGGGCAGCTCCTGTCTCAGCCCAGTCTATCCTCCTCCTCTGTTCTGGCACCCCAATGGTGGAACCAGCTTCCCCCTGAATCTAGGACATCAGAGTCCCTGCTCATCTTCTGAAAACATCTGAAACCCTACCTCTTCAAACATTATCTTAAATAATCCCCCTCCTCACCTTGACCCCCCCCACCCAAAAGATAAATAATACAAATACAAAAATAACCACTTGACCTGTTTTCTGTGGTCTGTGGATGAGTTAAATCTATAGAGTCTATAATTCAACTAATCTTTTCACTGGCATGGTTAGAGGTGAGGGATTAGAGGTCAAGGGATACTTTTAGGGTCAGGGCCTGCCTACCTTGCCCTTGGGGCTCTTCTTGTTGATAGGGTTAGGGTTAAAGGTCAGGGGTTAGGGGTTAGAGGTCAATGGTTAAGGCTAAACCTACCTTTCCCTTAGGGCTCTTTTCATTGGCGGGGTACATGAAGATTCCTCCATATGCGATGGTGCGATGGACGTCTGCCACCATAGAGCCCACATACCTTGCTCCATAGGGAGCGCTCCCGTCCTATAGGGGCAGAGACAAGACACTGAACTCTCATCACCATACACTGTTATCAAAACAACTTTGATTGATTGATGTACAGTTTTGATTGATACCATCACAACTACATTCGTTTGCCAGAGCCATAGATGAAGCTACAGTAGCAAGCAACAGGAGGCTATGCACAGCTACACAGCACATTTGCACGTGTTAAAATCTCAGTGTTAATGTAAAAAGTGTTGTGAGTGTTATATCTGAGTGTTGATTCTAATGTGTTTAACACCAGTGTTATATCTGAGTGTTGATTCTAGTGGGGTTAACACCAGTGTTATATCTGAGTGTTGATTCTAATGGGGTTAACACCAGTGTTATATTTGAGTGTTGATTCTAGTGGGGTTAACACCAGTGTTATATCTGAGTGTTAATTCTAGTGGGGTTAACACCAGTGTTATATCTGAGTGTTAATTCTAGTGGGGTTAACACCAGTGTTATATCTGAGTGTTGATTCTAATGGTGTTAACACCAGTGTTATATCTGAGTGTTGATTCTAATGGTGTTAACACCAGTGGGATTAAAATTGATACCACCTGCGGTGAATAAATAAAGTGTTATTTGAATTACAGTGGTATCAACACTGCGTGGTGTTGGTTAATCGACTGTGTTGAGTTAATTTCCGTTAACTCTTGAAGGACCTCTATCATATTTCCCAGGATGCTTTGTTGCAGGTTGATTTTTAGAATTTTTTATTTTAATATCTATGTTTCTGCATGCACATTGATTCATTAATCTTATACTATACAAAGATAAATAACTGAAATGTTTCTAAACTAATCCCATCTGTAAGGGGTTGGACTTATTACACCTGTTAATCACACTGCACACTGCCCTAACCCATCTGGACTAGAGGAATACCTATGTGAGAATGCTGTTCATCGACTACAGCTCGGCATTTAACACCATAGTGCCCTCCAAGCTCGTCATCAAGCTCGAGACCCTGGGTCTCGACCCCGCCCTGTGCAACTGGGTACTGGACTTCCTGACGGGCCGCCCCCAGGTGGTGAGGGTAGGCAAAAACATCTCCACCCCGCTGATCCTCAACACTGGGGCCCCACAAGGGTGCGTTCTGAGCCCTCTCCTGTTCACCCATGACTGCGTGGCCACGCACGCCTCCAACTCAATCATCAAGTTTGCGGACGACACAACAGTGGTAGGCTTGATTACCAACAACGACGAGACTGCTTACAGGGAGGAGGTGAGGGCCCTCAGAGTGTGGTGTCAGGAAAACAACCTCACACTCAACGTCAACAAAACTAAGGAGATGATTGTGGACTTCAGGAATCAGCAGAGGGAACACCCCCCTATCCACATCGATGGAACAGTAGTGGAGAGGGTAGTAAGTTTTAAGCTCCTCGGCGTACACATCACAGACAAACTGAATCCTTGGGGACTGTGCTTTGGCAAAGTGGGTGGGGTTATATTCTGCCTGGTTGGCCCTGTCCGGGGGTATCATCGGACTGGGCCACAGTGTCTCCTGACCCCTCCTGTCTCAGCCTCCAGTATTTATTCAGTAGTTTGTGTCGGGGGGCTAGGGTCAGTTTGTTATATCTGGAGTACTTCTCCTATCGTATCCGGTGTCCTGTGTGAATTTAAGTATGCTCTCTCTAATTCTCTCTCTCTTTCTCTCGGAGGACAATGCCCCAGGACTACCTGGCCTGATGGCTCCTTGCTGTCCCCAGTCCACCTGGCCGTGCTGCTGCTCCAGTTTCAACTGTTCTGCCTGCGGCTATGGAATCCTGACCTGTTCACCGGACGTGCTAAATGTCCCAGACCTGCTGTTTTCAACTCTCTCTCTCTTCCGCACCTGCTGTCTTTAACCCAGCTATAAAAAGCCAGCTGACATTTACTCATGAGGTGCTGACCTGTTGCACCCTCTACAACCACTGATTATTAATATTATTTGACCCTGCAGGTCATCTTTGAACGTTTGAAAATCTTGGCCATGTTCTGTTATAATCTCTACCCGGCACAGCCAGAAGATGACTGGCCACCCCTCAGAGCCTGGTTCCTCTCTAGGTTTCTTCCTATGTTCCTGCCTTTCTTGGGAGTTTTTCCTAGCCACCATGCTTCTACACCTGCATTGCTTGCTGTTTGGGGTTTTAGGCTGTGTTTCACTATAGCACTTTGTGACATCGGCTGATGTAAAAAGGGCTATAAAAATACATTTGATTGATGCATCCTCACACCGATCAAATCAAATCACATGTTATTTGTCACATGAGCCGAATACAACAGGTGTAGTAGACCTTACCGTGAAATTCTTACTTACAAACCCTTAACCAACAATGCAGTTTTAGGAAAATAGAGTTAAGTAAAGATTTACAAAATAAAACACCGTAAAAAATCAATTAAAAAGTAACACAATAAAATAACAATAATGAGGCTATATAAATAAGGTTATATACAGGGGGTACCGGTGCCAGGTCATTGTGCATGAGTACAAGTTAGTAAAACAAGGTAATTTGTACATGTAGGTAGGGGTAAAATGACTATGCATAGATAATATGCATAGTACCTGACGTGCTACCTGTCCCAGACGTGCTACCTGTCCCAGACCTGCTACCTGTCCCAGACCTGCTACCTGTCCCAGACCTGCTACCTGTCCCAGACCTGCTACCTGTCCCAGACCTGCTACCTGTCCCAGACCTGCTACCTGTCCCAGAGACCTGCCCCAGACCTGCTACCTGTCCCAGACCTGCTACCTGTCCCAGACCTGCTACCTGTCCCAGACCTGCTACCTGTCCCAGACCTGCTACCTGTCCCAGACCTGCTACCTGTCCCAGACCTGCTACCTGTCCCAGACCTGCTACCTGTCCCAGAGACCTGTCCCAGACCTGCTACCTGTCCCAGACCTGCTACCTGTCCCAGACCTGCTACCTGTCCCAGACCTGCTACCTGTCCCAGACCTGCTACCTGTCCCAGACCTGCTGTTTTCAACTCTCTAGAGACAGCAGGAGCAGTAGAGATACTCTGAAGGATCGGCTATGAAAAGTCAACTGACATTTACTCCTGAGGTGCCAAACAGCATTGCTTGCGGTTTGGGGTTTTAGGCTGGGTTTCTGTACAGCACTTTGAGATATCAGCTGATGTAAGAAGGGCTTTATAAATAAATTTGATTTGATGATAATAAACGGTGTGTAGCAGCAGTGTACAAAACAAATGGTGGGGGTCAATGTAAATAGTCCAGGTGGCCATTTTATTAGATGTTCAGCAGTCTTATGGCTTGGGGGTAGAAGCTGTTCAGCAGTCTTATGGCCTGGGGGTAGAAGCTGTTCAGCAGTCTTATGGCCTGGGGGTAGGAGCTGTTCAGCAGTCTTATGGCCTGGGGGTAGGAGCTGTTCAGCAGTCTTATGGCTTGGGGGGTAGGAGCTGTTCAGCAGTCTTATGGCCTGGGGGTAGGAGCTGTTCAGCAGTCTTATGGCCTGGGGGTAGGAGCTGTTCAGCAGTCTTATGGCCTGGGGGTAGAAGCTGTTCAGCAGTCTTATGGCCTGGGGGTAGGAGCTGTTCAGCAGTCTTATGGCCTGGGGGGGGGTAGGAGCTGTTCAGCTGGGGGTAGGAGCTGTTCAGCTGGGGGTAGGAGTCTTATGGCCTGGGGGTAGGAGCTGTTCAGTCAGTCTTATGGCCTGGGGGTAGGAGCTGTTCAGCAGTCTTATGGCCTGGGGGTAGGAGCTGTTCAGCAGTCTTATGGCCTGGGGGTAGGAGCTGTTCAGCAGTCTTATGGCCTGGGGGTAGGAGCTGTTCAGCAGTCTTATGGCTTGGGGGTAGGAGCTGTTCAGCAGTCTTATGGCTTGGGGGTAGGAGCTGTTCAGCAGTCTTATGGCCTGGGGGTAGGAGCTGTTCAGCAGTCTTATGGCCTGGGGGTAGGAGCTGTTCAGCAGTCTTATGGCTTGGGGGTAGGAGCTGTTCAGCAGTCTTATGGCTTGGGGGTAGGAGCTGTTCAGCAGTCTTATGGCTTGGGGGTAGGAGCTGTTCAGCAGTCTTATGGCCTGGGGGTAGGAGCTGTTCAGCAGTCTTATGGCCTGGGGGTAGGAGCTGTTCAGCAGTCTTATGGCTTGGGGGTAGGAGCTGTTCAGCAGTCTTATGGCTTGGGGGTAGGAGCTGTTCAGCAGTCTTATGGCTTGGGGGTAGGAGCTGTTCAGCAGTCTTATGGCCTGGGGGTAGGAGCTGTTCAGCAGTCTTATGGCTTGGGGGTAGGAGCTGTTCAGCAGTCTTATGGCTTGGGGGTAGAAGCTGGTAAGGAGCCTTTTGGAGCTGGACTTGGCGCTCTGGTACCGCTTGCCGTGCAGTAGCTGAAAGAACAGTCTATGACTTAGGTGACTGGAGTATTGGGTGACAATCTTTTGGGCCTTTCTCTGACACCGCCTGGTATATACAGTGCCTTGCGAAAGTATTCGCCCCCCTTGAACTTTGCGACCTTTTGCCACATTTCAGGCTTCAAACATAAAGATATAAAACTGTATTTTTTTGTGAAGAATCAACAACAAGTGGGACACAATCATGAAGTGGAACGACATTTATTGGATATTTAAAAAAAAATACAAATGAAAAACTGAAAAATTGGGCGTGCAAAATTATTCAGCCCCTTTACTTTCAGTGCAGCAAACTCTCTCCAGAAGTTCAGTGAGGATCTCTGAATGATCCAATGTTGACCTAAATGACTAATGATGATAAATACAATCCACCTGTGTGTAATCAAGTCTCCGTATAAATGCACCTGCACTGTGATAGTCTCAGAGGTCCGTTAAAAGCGCAGAGAGCATCATGAAGAACAAGGAACACACCAGGCAGGTCCGAGATACTGTTGTGAAGAAGTTTAAAGCCGGATTTCCCAAGCTTTAAACATCCCAAGGAGCTCTGTGCAAGTGATACTATTGAAATGGAAGGAGTATCAGACCACTGCAAATCTACCAAGACCTGGCCGTCCCTCTAAACTTTCAGCTCATACAAGGAGAAGACTGATCAGAGATGCAGCCAAGAGGCCCATGATCTCTCTGGATGAACTGCAGAGATCTACAGCTGAGGTGGGAGACTCTGTCCATAGGACAACAATCAGTCGTATATTGCACAAATCTGGCCTTTATGGAAGTGTGGCAAGAAGAAAGCCATTTCTTAAAGATATCCATAAAAAGTTTCGTTTAAAGTTTGCCACAAGCCACCTGGGAGACACACCAAACATGTGGAAGAAGGTGCTCTGGTCAGATGAAACCAAAATTGAACTTTTTGGCAACAATGCAAAACGTTACGTTCGGCGTAAAAGCAACACAGCTCATCACCCTAAACACATCATCCCCACTGTCACACATGGTGGTGGCAGCATCATGGTTTGGGCCTGCCTTTCTTCAGCAAGGACAGGGAAGATGGTTAAAATTGATGGGAAGATGGATGGAGCCAAATACAGGACCATTCTGGAAGAAAACCTGATGGAGTCTGCAAAAGACCTGAGACTGGGACGGAGATTTGTCTTCCAACAAGACAATGATCCAAAACATAAAGCAAAATCTACAATGGAATGGTTCAAAAATAAACATATCCAGGTGTTAGAATGGCCAAGTCAAAGTCCAGACCTGAATCCAATCGAGAATCTGTGGAAAGAACTGAAAACTGCTGTTCAAAAATGCTCACCATCCAACCTCACTGAGCTCGAGCTGTTTTGCAAGGAGGAATGGGAAAAAATGTCAGTCTCTCGATGTGCAAAACTGATAGAGACATACCCCAAGCGACTTACAGCTGTAATCGCAGCAAAAGGTGGCGCTACAAAGTATTAACTTAAGGGGGCTGAATAAGTTTGCACGCCCAATTTTTCAGTTGAAGGGGGGCGAATACTTTCGCAAGGCACTGTAGGTACGGGATGGCAGGAAGCTTGGCCCCAGTGAATATCCTGGGCCATACGCTACGCACAACCCTCTGTAGCGCCGTATGGTCGGATGCCAAGCAGTTACCATACAACTGGTCAGTGTGCTCTCGATGGTGCAGCTGTAGACATTTTTGAGGATCTGGGGACCCATGCCAAATCTTTTCAGTCTCCTGAGGGGGAAAAGGTGTTGTGGTGCCCTCTTCACGACTTTCTTGGTGAGTTTTTGAACATGATAGTTTGTTGGTAATGTGGACACAAAGGAACTCTCGACCCACTCCACTACAGCCTCCTCGATGTGAATGGGGTTGTGTTTGACCCCCCCTTTACCTGTAGTATGAGCTAGTGAGTGGTACCATGAGGTGAGAGTAACTGACTACTGGAATCACTGTCAGCAAGAATACAATTATGGTGGGTTCCATAAGGCTAGACAGAGAGGTTACTGTGAGGCCAACTGACAACTGGACTCACTGTCAGCAAGAATACATAAGGCTAGTGTGTTTAATGGGTTCCATAAGGCTAGTGTGTTTAATGGGTTCCATAAGGCTAGTGTGTTTAATGGGTTCCATAAGGCTAGTGTGTTTAATGGGTTCCATAAGGCTAGTGTGTGTAATGGGTTCCATAAGGTTAGTGTGTAATGGGTTCCATAAGGCTAGTGTGTGTAATAGGTTCCATAAGGCTAGTGTGTTTAATGGGTTCCATAAGGCTAGTGTGTGTAATAGGTTCCATAAGGCTAGAACCTTGGCGTGATCCTGGACAACACCCTGTCGTTCTCAACTAACATCAAGGCGGTGGCCCGTTCCTGTAGGTTCATGCTCTACAACATCCGCAGAGTACGACCCTGCCTCACACAGGAAGCGGCGCAGGTCCTAATCCAGGCACTTGTCATCTCCCGTCTGGATTACTGCAACTCGCTGTTGGCTGGGCTCCCTGCCTGTGCCATTAAACCCCTACAACTCATCCAGAACGCCGCAGCCCGTCTAGTGTTCAACCTTCGCAAGTTCTCTCACGTCACCCCGCTCCTCCGCTCTCTCCACTGGCTTCCAGTTGAAGCTCGCATCCGCTACAAGACCATGGTGCTTGCCTACGGAGCTGTGAGGGGAACGGCACCTCAGTACCTCCAGTCTCTGATCAGGCCCTACACCCAAATAAGGGCACTGCGTTCATCCACCTCTGGCCTGCTCGCCTCCCTACCACTGAGGAACTACAGTTCCCGCTCAGCCCAGTCAAAACTGTTCGCTGCTCTGGCTCCCCAATGGTGGAACAAACTCCCTCACGACGCCAGGACAGCGGAGTCAATCACCACCTTCCGGAGACACCTGAAACCCCACCTCTTTAAGGAATACCTAGGATAGGATAAAGTAATCCTTCTCACCTCCCCCCTTCCCCCCTTAAAATATTTAGATGCACTATTGTAAAGTGGCTGTTCCACTGGATGTCATAAGGTGAATGCACCAATTTGTAAGTCGCTCTGGATAAGAGCGTCTGCTAAATGACTTAAATGTAATGTAAATGTAGTGTGTTTAATGGGTTCCATAAGGCTAGTGTGTTTAATGGGTTCCATAAGGCTAGTGTGTTTAATGGGGAAATGGAAGATCGCTAAAAGTTATTTGTGGTTCCAAAACTCAAGGTGTCAGGTGATGATCATGTTTGTGTGTGTGTATGTGTGTACCTCTGGGTATTTCTTGTGCTTCAGGTACGCGTTGATGGATGGGTGCATGTATTTGGCGTATCCCTCGTTCAGACTGTAGATCTTTCCTTTGGGCTTGATCTTCACATTTTTCTCTGTCAGGATAAACTCTCCAATCGCCTGGAAACCAAACAACACAGTTAGTTAAGGACATTCACTTGTTATTTTACCAACACTGGCCTCTGTCCTCTGTCCTCAGTCACTGTCTCTGTCCTCTGTCACGGTCACTGTCCTCTGTCCTCTGTCACTGTCCACTGCCCTCTGTCCCTGTCCTCTGTCCCTGTCCTCTGTCGCTGTCCTCTGTCACTGTCCACTGCCCTCTGGCCTCTGTCCCTGTCCTCTGTCCCTGTCCTCTGTCACTGTCCACTGCCCTCTGGCCTCCGTCCCTGTCCTCTGTCCCTGTCCTCTGTCACTGGGTCCTCTGTCCCTGTCCTCTGTCACTGTCCTCTGTCCCTGTCCTCTGTCACTGGCCTCTGTCCTCTGTCACTGTCCTCTGTCTTTTTACTTTGTTTCTCTTCTGTCTCTGACCTCTGTCTGTCTCAGTCCTCTCTATGTCCTCTGTCTCTGTCCCCTTTCTTCTGTCTCTGACCTCTGTCTCTGTCCTCTGCCTCTGTCTCTGTTCTCTGTCCTCTATATCTGTCCTTGAGTCTGATTAAACACTGTTGCTCAGTGTGGGTGGTGGATTAGCCTGCGCTAAGGAAACTCCTGTGAATTAACTTTGAATATGGGGCTATTACTTCCACAAACTCACAGGGTCCAGCATAAAGAAGTTGAGGCCCTGTCCGGTGGAGAGGGCAACCAAGGTGGCACTACCATAGAGTGCATATCCCGCGGCAACAATCTTGCTGCCAGGCTGCAGCGCATCCTTCTCTGTGGCGTCCTTAGTTGATGTCTGACAAAAATAGACATTGTATCATATTAGTGGATATTCACACTACTCTCAGGGCAAGTCTGCCGGTTTTGACGATCACTGACTTTTAGTAGCAGGTTAGGAGAATTAGGTTAATGTTAGGAGAATGAACGTGTCAGGTTAGGAGAATTAGGTTAAGGTTAGGAGAAACTTCTTCAGGATTGGTGGGTCCCCTGCGTGACGGTTGAGCTAACGTAGGCTAATGCGATTAGCATGAGGTTGTAAGTAACAAGAACATTTCCCAGGACATAGACATATCTGATATTGGCAGAAAGCTTAAATTCTTGTTAATCTAACTGCACTGTCCAATTTACAGTAGCTATTACAGTGAAATAATACCATGCTATTGTTTGAGGAGAGTGCACAGTTTTGAACTTTGAAAAGTTATTAATAAACAAATTAGGCACATTTGGGCAGTCTTGATACAACATTTTGATCAGAAATGCAATGGTTCATTGGATCAGTCTTTCTTTGCACATGCACAAAATCTAAATTGCACCTGGGCTGGAATAATACATTATGGCTTTTCTCTTGCATTTCAAAGATGATGGTACAAAAATAATACAAAAAAACGGTTGTTTTTTCTTTGTATTGTCTTTCACCAGATCTAATGTGTCATATTCTCCTACATTTCCACAAACTAAAAAAGAGTGTCCTTTCAAATGGTACCAAGAATATGCATATCCCTGCTTCAGGAAAGTTAGATTTAGGTATGTCATTGCTTCAGGACAGTTAGATTTAGGTATGTCATTGCTTCAGGACAGTTAGATTTAGGTATGTCATTGCTTCAGGACAGTTAGATTTAGGTATGTCATTGCTTCAGGACAGTTAGATTTAGGTATGTCATTGCTTCAGGACAGTTAGATTTAGGTATGTCATTGCTATAGGTAGTTAGATTTAGGTATGTCATTGCTATAGGTAGTTAGATTTAGGTATGTCATTGCTTCAGGACAGTTAGATTTAGGTATGTCATTGCTTCAGGACAGTTAGATTTAGGTATGTCATTGCTTCAGGACAGTTAGATTTAGGTATGTCATTGCTTCAGGACAGTTAGATTTAGGTATGTCATTGCTTCAGGACAGTTAGATTTAGGTATGTCATTGCTTCAGGACAGTTAGATTTAGGTATGTCATTGCTATAGGTAGTTATATTTAGGTATGTCATTGCTATAGGTAGTTAGATTTAGGTATGTCATTGCTTCAGGACAGTTAGATTTAGGTATGTCATTGCTTCAGGACAGTTAGATTTAGGTATGTCATTGCTATAGGTAGTTAGATTTAGGTATGTCATTGCTTCAGGACAGTTAGATTTAGGTATGTCTTTGCTATAGGCAGTCATATTTGGGGTATGTCATTGAAAAAAAGTGTCCGATCCTTAAGAAGTTACAGGAATTTACATGTCAGTTTAGGAGAATTAACATGCCAGGTTAGGAGAATTAGGTTAAGGTTAGGAGAATTTACATGTCAGTTTAGGAGAATTAACATGCCAGGTTAGGAGAATTAGGTTAAGGTTAGGAGAATTAACGTGGTACGTTAGGAGAATTAGGTTAAGGTTAGGACAATTAGGTAGGAAAACAGTTAGGGTTAGCGAAAATTGTTCCCGACACGACTGGAACATATCTAGCTACAATCAGATCTGCCCTGAGAACAGTCTAAATGTTCATGATTGTGATTCTGCCAAGTAGACATGAATTAGAACATAAACTACACACTGGCTGTGTCCACTGGCAAGACCTATATTGGCTAGACCTATAGACACTGGATATAACATGGGCCAGCTGGATATTCCCCCTAATAGACCTATACACACTGGCTATAACATGGGCCAGCTGGATATTCCCCCTAATAGACCTATACGAACTGGATAGAACATGGGCCAGCTGGATATTCCCCTAATAGACCTATACGAACTGGATAGAACATGGGCCAGCTGGATATTCCCCCTAATAGACCTATACACACTGGATATAACATGGGCCAGCTGGATATTCCCCCTAATAGACCTATACACACTGGATAGAACATGGGCCAGCTGGATATTCCCCCTAATAGACCTATACACACTGGATATAACATGGGCCAGCTGGATATTCCTCCCTAATAGACCTATACACACTGGATAGAACATGGGCCAGCTGGATATTCCCCCTAATAGACCTATACACACTGGATATAACATGGGCCAGCTGGATATTCCTCCCTAATAGACCTATACACACTGGATATAACATGGGCCAGCTGGATATTCCCCCTAATAGACCTATACACACTGGATAGAACATGGGCCAGCTGGGTATTCCCCCTAATAGACCTATACACACTGGATAGAACATGGGCCAGCTGGGTATTCCCCCTAATAGACCTATACACACTGGATAGAACATGGGCCAGCTGGATATTCCCCCCAATAGACCGATACACACTGGATATAACATGGGCCAGCTGGATATTCCCCATAATAGACCTATATACACTGGATATGACATGGGCCACCTGGATATTCCCCCTAATAGACCTATACACACTGGATAGAACATGGGCCAGCTGGGTATTCCCCCAAATAGACCTATACACACTGGATAGAACATGGGCCAGCTGGATATTCCCCCTAATAGACCTATACACACTGGATAGAACATGGGCCAGCTGGATATTCCCCCAAATAGAGCTATACACACTGGATAGAACATGGGCCAGCTGGATATTCCCCCTAATAGAGCTATACACACTGGATAGAACATGGGCCAGCTGGGTATTCCCCCTAATAGAGCTATACACACTGGATAGAACATGGGCCAGCTGGATATTCCCCCTAATAGACCTATACACACTGGATAGAACATGGGCCAGCTGGATATTCCCCCTAATAGACCTATACACACTGGATAGAACATGGGCCAGCTGGATATTCCCCCAAATAGAGCTATACACACTGGATAGAACATGGGCCAGCTGGATATTCCCCCTAATAGACCTATACACACTGGATAGAACATGGGCCAGCTGGATATTCCCCCCAATAGACCGATACACACTGGATATAACATGGGCCAGCTGGATATTCCCCCAAATAGAGCTATACACACTGGATAGAACATGGGCCAGCTGGATATTCCCCCTAATAGACCTATACACACTGGATAGAACATGGGCCAGCTGGATATTCCCCAAATAGAGCTATACACACTGGATAGAACATGGGCCAGCTGGATATTCCCCCTAATAGAGCTATACACACTGGATAGAACATGGGCCAGCTGGATATTCCCCCTAATAGACCTATACACACTGGATAGAACATGGGCCAGCTGGATATTCCCCCAAATAGAGCTATACACACTGGATAGAACATGGGCCAGCTGGATATTCCCCCTAATAGACCTATACACACTGGATAGAACATGGGCCAGCTGGATATTCCCCCCAATAGACCGATACACACTGGATATAACATGGGCCAGCTGGATATTCCCCCAAATAGAGCTATACACACTGGATAGAACATGGGCCAGCTGGATATTCCCCCTAATAGACCTATACACACTGGATAGAACATGGGCCAGCTGGATATTCCCCCAAATAGAGCTATACACACTGGATAGAACATGGGCCAGCTGGATATTCCCCCTAATAGAGCTATACACACTGGATAGAACATGGGCCAGCTGGGTATTCCCCCTAATAGAGCTATACACACTGGATAGAACATGGGCCAGCTGGATATTCCCCCTAATAGACCTATACACACTGGATAGAACATGGGCCAGCTGGATATTCCCCCTAATAGACCTATACACACTGGATAGAACATGGGCCAGCTGGATATTCCCCCAAATAGAGCTATACACACTGGATAGAACATGGGCCAGCTGGATATTCCCCCTAATAGACCTATACACACTGGATATAACATGGGCCAGCTGGATATTCCCCCTCATAGAGCTATACACACTGGATATAACATGCTAACATGCTAACATGGGCCAGCTGGATATTCCTCCCTAATAGACCTATACACACTGGATATAACATGTGCCAGCTGGATATTCCCCCTAATAGAGCTATACACACTGGATATAACATGCTAACATGTTAACATGGGCCAGCTGAATATCCACACATGGGCCAGCTGAATATCCACACTGTATATAACATGCTAAATATAACATGCTAACATGGGCCAGCTGAATATCCCCCTGATAGAGCTATACACACTGGATATAACATGCTAACATGCTAACATGGGCCAGCTGAATATCCCCCTGATAGAGCTAAACACACTGGATATAACATGCTAACATGGACCAGCTGAATATCCCCCTGATAGAGCTATACACACTGGATATAACATGCTAACATGCTAACATGGGCCAGCTGAATATCCCCCTGATAGAGCTAAACACACTGTATATAACATGCTAACATGAGTCAGTGAAATAAAATCTACTACTACCATAAAATAAAGTATTTGTGTAAATGTTGAGCGTGATATGATTATTGCATGTCAGGTCTGTGCAACAACAGCACCCTCTATTGTTGGTTATTGTAACTGCGGTCTTCTAAGCCTGCTGGTGCTGGAGCATGGATGGATCCTTCATCTGTTGTAGCTCCTTCAACTCAACCACAGCTTGGACTGAATTTCTCTGTCAATTATGCATGTCTGATACTAATACTATGTCTGATACTATGATACTAAGAATCATGTTGTTAGTGTCTAATGTCTAAAGAATGTATCAATCCTAACGACTAATGTCTAAAGAATGTATCAATCCTAATGACTAATGTCTAAAGAATGTGTCAATCCTAATGACTAATGTCTAAAGAATGTATCAATCCTAACGACTAATGTCTAAAGAATGTGTCAATCCTAATGACTAATGTCTAAAGAATGTATCAATCCTAACGACTAATGTCTAAAGAATGTATCAATCCTAACGACTAATGTCTAAAGAATGTATCAATCCTAACGACTAATGTCTAAAGAATGTATCAATCCTAACGACTAATGTCCAAAGAATGTATCAATCCTAACGACTAATGTCTAAAGAATGTGTCAATCCTAATGACTAATGTCTAAAGAATGTATCAATCCTAACGACTAATGTCTAAGGAATGTGTTCATGCTAGTGTCTAATGTCTAAGGAATGTGTCAATCCTAATGACTAATGTCTAAAGAATGTATCAATCCTAATGACTAATGTCTAAAGAATGTATCAATCCTAACGACTAATGTCTAAAGAATGTATCAAGCCTAACGACTAATGTCTAAAGAATGTATCAATCCTAACGACTAATGTCTAAGGAATGTGTCAAACCTAATGACTAATGTCTAAAGAATGTATCAATCCTAACGACTAATGTCTAAGGAATGTGTTCATGCTAGTGTCTAATGTCTAAGGAATGTGTTCATGCTAGTGTCTAATGTCTAAGGAATGTGTTCATGCTAGTGTCTAATGTCTAAAGAATGTATCAATCCTAACGACTAATGTCTAAGGAATGTGTTCATGCTAGTGTCTAATGTCTAAGGAATGTGTCAAACCTAATGACTAATGTCTAAAGAATGTGTCAAACCTAATGACTAATGTCTAAAGAATGTATCAATCCTAACGACTAATGTCTAAGGAATGTGTTCATGCTAGTGTCTAATGTCTAAGGAATGTGTCAATCCTAATGACTAATGTCTAAAGAATGTATCAATCCTAATGACTAATGTCTAAAGAATGTATCAATCCTAACGACTAATGTCTAAAGAATGTATCAAGCCTAACGACTAATGTCTAAAGAATGTATCAATCCTAACGACTAATGTCTAAGGAATGTGTTCATGCTAGTGTCTAATGTCTAAGGAATGTGTTCATGCTAGTGTCTAATGTCTAAGGAATGTGTTCATGCTAGTGTCTAATGTCTAAAGAATGTATCAAACCTAACGACTAATGTCTAAAGAATGTATCAATCCTAACGACTAATGTCTAAGGAATGTGTTCATGCTAGTGTCTAATGTCTAAGGAATGTGTTCATGCTAGTGTCTAATGTCTAAGGAATGTGTTCATGCTAGTGTCTAATGTCTAAAGAATGTATCAATCCTAACGACTAATGTCTAAGGAATGTGTCAAACCTAACGACTAATGTCTAAAGAATGTATCAATCCTAACGACTAATGTCTAAGGAATGTGTCAAACCTAATGACTAATGTCTAAAGAATGTATCAATCCTAACGACTAATGTCTAAGGAATGTGTTCATGCTAGTGTCTAATGTCTAAAGAATGTGTTCATGCTAGTGTCTAATGTCTAAAGAATGTGTTCATGCTAGTGTCTAAGGAATGTGTTCATGCTAGTGTCTAATGTCTAAGGAATGTGTTCATGCTAGTGTCTAATGTCTAAGGAATGTGTTCATGCTAGTGTCTAATGTCTAAGGAATGTGTTCATGCTAGTGTCTAATGTCTAAGGAATGTGTTCATGCTAGTGTCTAATGTCTAAGGAATGTGTTCATGCTAGTGTCTAATGTCTAAGGAATGTGTCAATCCTAGCTTTAACAGTTCCATAATATAATTCCATAGCTTAGCTGGTGCATATGATCAGGCTGGCGATCAGTGGGGCAGTTACCTCGTCAATCTGGAGAGGCACATGGAGAGAGACACAAGGAGACACACGTCAGAGAACAGACAGAGTGCATATAAACAACAGATTTACCCATACTAAATTGCCCCTCAGCATGTATTGAATGTCACAAATACACTACATTTCTGTTAGACATATCTGTTTCTACACTTCTGCTACTCGGCGTGCACATCACGGACAAACTGAAATGGTCCACCCACACAGACTCTGTGTTGAAGAAGGCGCAACAGCACCAGGAGGCTGAAAATATTTGGCTTGTCACCTAAAACCCTCACAAACTTCTATAGATGAGGCATACGCCCCCGCCACTCTTCTTACCAGAGAGATGTATGTTTCTGTCGGCGCGATGCGTGGAGAAACCCGTTGGCTGCACCGCCCTGGATAGCGTCTTCCCAGTAAGCCATGTTTCCGTGAAGCAGAGAACGTTGCAGTCTCTGATGTCCCTCTGGAATGCCACCCTTGCTCGGATTTCGTCAACCTTGTCGAGAGACTGGACATTGGCAAGAAGAATGCTGGGAAGTGGTGCGCGATGTGCCCTTTTTCGGAGTCTGACCAGAACACCGCCGCGTTTCCCTCTTTTTCGGAGTCGTTTCCTTGGGTCGCTGCATGCGATCCATTCCGTTGTCCTGTTTGTAAGGCAGAATACAGGATCCGCGTCGCAGAAAACATATTCTTGGTCGTACTGATGGTGAGTTGACGCTGATCTTATATTCAGTAGTTCTTCTCGACTGTATGTAATGAAACCTAAGATGACCTGGGGTACTAATGTAAGAAATAACACGTAAAAAAAACAAAAAACTGCATAGTTTCCTAGGAACGCGGAGCGAGGCGGCCATCTCAGTTGGCGCCGGAAGTCAGATAACCACCCGAGCCGCTGCGTGTTCACCTCACTACCATTCAGAAGGCGAGGTCAGTACAGGTGCATCAAAGCAGGGACTGAGCGACTGAAAAATAGCTTCTATCTCAAGGCCATCAGACTGTTAAACAGCCATCACTAGCACAGAGAAGCTGCTGCCAAAATACATACTTGAAATCATTGGCCACTTTTATAAATGGATCACTAGTCACTTTATTAATGCCACTTTAATAATGATGTTTACATATCTTTCACTACTCATCCCAGATGTATATACTGTATTTTATACCATCTATTGCATCTTGTCTATGCTGCTAGGTCAGGGCCCATCCAAATATTTATATATTCCATCTCTTTAGATTTAGTCTTCTTATACCTTTATTTCAACAGACTGAGACCAAGGTCTCTTTTACATCTGGGCCCTACGTATACATGTTTACACATACAGTTTAGGTACAATGATTTAAAAAATAAACAAGACCAACAAAACGATCACAGATAACAAAGAAATACACATATACCTGACAGAAGTGTAGAAACAGATATACCTGACAGAAGTGTAGAAACAGATATACCTGACAGAAGTGTAGAAACAGATATACCTGACAGAAGTGTAGAAACAAATATACCTGACAGAAGTGTAGAAACAGATATACCTAACAGAAGTGTAGAAACAGATATACCTGACAGAAGTGTAGAAACAGATATACCTGACAGAAGTGTAGAAACAGATATACCTGACAGAAGTGTAGAAACAGATATACCTGACAGAAGTGTAGAAACAAATATACCTGACAGAAGTGTAGAAACAGATATACCTGACAGAAGTGTAGAAACAGATATACCTGACAGAAGTGTAGAAACAGATATACCTGACAGAAGTGTAGAAACAGATATACCTGACAGAAGTGTAGAAACAGATATACCTGACAGAAGTGTAGAAACAGATATACCTGACAGAAGTGTAGAAACAGATATACCTGACAGAAGTGTAGAAACAGATATACCTGACAGAAATGTAGAAACAGATATACCTGACAGAAGTGTAGAAACAGATATACCTGACAGAAGTGTAGAAACAGATATACCTGACAGAAGTGTAGAAACAGATATACCTAACAGAAGTGTAGAAACAGATATACCTGACAGAAGTGTAGAAACAGATATACCTGACAGAAGTGTAGAAACAAATATACCTGACAGAAGTGTAGAAACAGATATACCTGACAGAAGTGTAGAAACAGATATACCTAACAGAAGTGTAGAAACAGATATACCTAACAGAAGTGTAGAAACAGATATACCTGACAGAAGTGTAGAAACAGATATACCTGACAGAAGTGTAGAAACAGATATACCTGACAGAAGTGTAGAAACAGATATACCTGACAGAAATGTAGAAACAGATATACCTGACAGAAGTGTAGAAACAGATATACCTGACAGAAATGTAGAAACAGATATACCTGACAGAAGTGTAGAAACAGATATACCTGACAGAAGTGTAGAAACAGATATACCTGACAGAAGTGTAGAAACAGATATACCTAACAGAAGTGTAGAAACAGATATACCTGACAGAAGTGTAGAAACAGATATACCTGACAGAAGTGTAGAAACAGATATACCTGACAGAAGTGTAGAAACAGATATACCTGACAGAAGTGTAGAAACAGATATACCTAACAGAAGTGTAGAAACAGATATACCTGACAGAAGTGTAGAAACAGATATACCTGACAGAAGTGTAGAAACAGATATACCTGACAGAAGTGTAGAAACAGATATACCTGACAGAAGTGTAGAAACAGATATACCTGACAGAAGTGTAGAAACAGATATACCTGACAGAAGTGTAGAAACAGATATACCTGACAGTGTAGAAACAGATATACCCTGGAAGTGTAGAAACAGATATACCTGACAGAAGTGTAGAAACAGATATACCTGACAGAAGTGTAGAAACAGATATACCTGACAGAAGTGTAGAAACAGATATACCTGACAGAAGCGTATTAGGTAGTTGATGTGGAATTGTTAGATTACTTATTAGATATTGCTGCGCTGTCGGAACTAGAAGTACAAACATTTCGCTACACTCGCAATAACATCTGATAACCATGTGTATGTGACCTATAACATTTGATTTGATTTCATCTGTTTCTACACTTCTGTCAGGAATATCTGTTTCTTAAAAAGTATTTCCATACTGTATAGTTGAACACACAAATGTCTAAAAACGATTTCATGTGTTGACATGCTGTGTACTGTACTACAGACATACTCACCCTTTTGTAGATTGCGAAGATGGTGCCGATGGAAGCCAAGCAGTCGATGTTAGAGGAGCCATCCAGAGGATCAAAACACACCACGTATTTACCCTGGAGGAGAGACCAGGGGAGTCAAAACACACCACGTATTTACCCTGGAGGAGAGACCAGGGGGGTCAAAACACACCACGTATTTACCCTGGAGGAGAGACCAGGGGGGTCAAAACACACCACGTATTTACCCTGGAGGGGAGACCAGGGGGGTCAAAACACACCACGTATTTACCCTGGAGGAGAGACCAGGGGGGTCATTTGAGGGTAGAGGTAGGGGGACATGTATATTGCTACACTAATATTACATGACTTCCCACCAGGGTCATTAAATTACATGACTTCCCACCAGAGTCATTAAATTACATGATTTCCCACCAGGGTCATTAAATTACATGACTTCCCATCAGGGTCATTAAATTACATGACTTCCCATCAGGGTCATTAAATTACATGACTTCCCACCAGGGTCATTAAATTACATGATTTCCCACCAGGGTCATTAAATGACATGACTTCCCACCAGGGTCATTAAATTACATGACTTCCCACCAGAGTCATTAAATTACATGATTTCCCACCAGGGTCATTAAATTACATGACTTCCCATCAGGGTCATTAAATTACATGACTTCCCACCAGGGTCATTAAATTACATGACTTCCCACCAGGGTCATTAAATTACATGACTTCCCACCAGGGTCATTAAATTACATGACTTCCCACCAGGGTCATTAAATGTGTGTTCGAAGGCTGTTAGGGACTGTACTGTAGGCTTCTAGCACATTTTTATGTCTCTTTCTCAATTTGTCTTTCTGCGACTCCTCAGAAGAAGGTCCAAGGAGCCTCAATGGCCTTTAGAAGAGGCAAGGAGAGTGAATGTGAGGAATCGATGAAAGATTAACTGAGAAAGAGAATAGTCTTCCAAACTTTTATCTAAACAATTAGAGAGAAGATCAGAAGATACCCTCTTTTCCTTGGGTGTGATGATGGCATGTTCGTTCTCCTCTGACACCATGCAGCAGGTTCCGTATGAAGACCTCAGCATATTAATGACCAGGTCATTAGAGAGGATGTCCAGCTTCTTCTGGTCATCACCCGTCGTGTTCACTGTCCCTGCAATGCCCTGGCTGGAACACACACACACACACACACACCCTTGTTACCACGTCTCCTGCCACCTTCACTGTACTGTGAGAAGTTTACCTGCTGGAGCAGATGCCTTCTGTGTCTGTGGGTGTCCGTGCAGAGCGACATGCAACATTAGCTGTCAATCAGTCAAAGATGCTGTGGTTTAAATCAATGAAGGATTTGTTATAAACAATGTTACAGGGAGACTCTCCAGTACTAGGATAAGGTGTAACAGATAATGTTACAGGGAGACTCTCCAGTACTAGGAGAAGGTGTAACAGATAATGTTACAGACAGACTCTCCAGTACTAGGAGAAGGTGTAACAGATAATGTTACAGGGAGACTCTCCAGTACTAGGATAAGGTGTAACAGATAATGTTACAGGGAGACTCTCCAGTACTAGGAGAAGGTGTAACAGATAATGTTACAGACAGACTCTCCAGTACTAGGAGAAGGTGTAACAGATAATGTTACAGGGAGACTCTCCAGTACTAGGAGAAGGTGTAACAGATAATGTTACAGGGAGACTGTCTGCCTGGTTGGGCATTAAGAATATGGTCCACTGACCCACAGACCCAAAAGTCCACAGACCCACTCCAAAAGGCTTTCGGAGCCATCATCGACTCAGTGGGTTTTGTCCAACATGTCTCTGGACCCACTCACTGTCACAGTCATACGCTGGACCTAGTTTTGTCCCATGGAATAAATGTTGTGGATCTTAACGTTTTTCCTCATAATCCTGGACTATCAGACCACCATTTTATTACGTTTGCAATTGCAACAAATAATCTGCTCAGACCCCAACCAAGGACCATCAAAAGTCGTGCTATAAATTCACAGACAACACAAAGATTCCTTGATGCCCTTCCAGACTCCCTCTGCCTACCCAAGGACGCCAGAGGACAAAAATCAGTTAACCATCTAACCGAGGATCTCAATTTAACCTTGCGCAATACCCTAGATGCAGTTGCACCCCTAAAAACTAAAAACATTTCTCATAAGAAACTAGCTCCCTGGTACACAGAAAATACCCGAGCTCTGAAGCAAGCTTCCAGAAAATTGGAACGGAAATGGCGCCACACCAAACTGGAAGTCTTCCGACTAGCTTGGAAAGACGGTACCGTGCAGTACCGAAGAGCCCTTACTGCTGCTCGATCATCCTATTTTTCTAACTTAATTGAGGAAAATAAGAACAATCCGAAATTGTTTTTTGATACTGTCGCAAAGCTGAACTAAAAAGCAGCATTCCCCAAGAGAGGATGACTTTCACTTTAGCAGTGATAAATTCATGAACTTCTTTGAGGAAAAGATTATGATTATTAGAAAGCAAATTACGGGCCCTTCTTTAAACCTGCGTATTCCTCCAAACCTCAGTTGTCCTGAGTCTGCACAACTCTCCCAGGACCTAGGATCAAGGGAAACACTCAAGTGTTTCAGTACTATATCTCTTGACACATTGATGAAAATAATCATGGCCTCTAAACCTTCAAGCTGCATACTGGACCCTATTCCAACTAAACTACGGAAAGAGCTGCTACTGTGCTTGGTCCTCCTATGTTGAACACAATAAATGGCTCTCTATCCACCGGATGTGTACCAAACTCACTAAAAGTGACAGTAATAAAGCCTCTCGTGAAAAAGCCAAACCTTGACGAGAAAATATAAAAACTAATCGGCCGATATCGAATCTCCAATTCCTCTCAAACATTCTTGAAAAAGCTGTTGCGCAGCAACTCATTGCCTTCCTGAAGACAAACAATGTTTATGAAATGCTTCAGTCTGGTTTTAGACCCCATCATAGCACTGAGACTGCAGTCGTGAAGGTGGTAAATTACCTTTTAATGACGTCAGACCGAGGCTCTGCATCTGTCATTGTGCTCCTAGACCTTAATGCTGCTTTTGATATCAGTTTGTCTCTGTGGATGGTTTGTCCTGTAAATGTCGGTGTTCCTCAAGGTTCCGTTTTAGGACCACTATTGTTTTCATTATATATTTGACCTCTTGGTGATGTCATTTGGAAACATAATGTTAACTTTCACTGCTATGCGGATGATACACAGCTGTACATTTCAATGAAACATGGTGAAGCCCTAAAATTCCCCTCCCTGAAAGCCTGTGTTTCAGACACAAGGAAAATGTGTTACTTTTAAACTCGAACAAAACAGAAATGCTAGTTCTACTTCCCAGGAAACAATAAGATCTAAACAAGTTCTAAACACGGCTGCTAGAATCTTGACTAGAACCAAAAAATGTGAACATATAACTCCAGTGCTAGCCTCTCTACACTGGCTTCCTGTTAAGGCAAGGGCTGATTTAAAGGTTTTACTGCTAACCTTCAAAGCAAACAGCTTGAGCTAGGGCTTTCTCCTATAGAGCTACATTTTTATGGAATGATCTGCTTATCCATGTGAGAGACGCAGACTCGGTCTCAACCTTTAAGTCTTTATTGAAGACTCACCTCTTCAGTAGGTCCTATGATTGAGTGTAGTCTGGCCCAGGAGTGTGAAGGTGAATGGAAAGGCTCTGGAGCGACGAACCTCCCTTGCTGTCTCTGCCTGGCCAGTTCCCCTCTCTCCACCGGGATTCTCTGCCTCTAACCCTATTATAGAGGCTGAGTCACGGGCTTACTGGTGCTTTTCCATGTTGTAACTTGGAGGGGTGCATCACTTGAGTCAATGATGTGATCTTCCTGTCCGGGTTGGCGCCCCCCTCGGGTTCTTGCTGTGGGGGAGATCTTTGTGGGCTATACTCAGCCTTATCTCAGGGTAGTAAGTTGGTGGTTCGAAGATATCCCTCTAGTGGTGTGGGGGATGTGCTTTGGCAAAGTGGGTGGGGTTATATCCTGCCTGGTTGGCCCTGTCCTGTGGGTATCGTCGGACGAGGCCACAGGGCCTCCAGCCCCCCCCTGTCTCAGCCTCCAGTATTTATGCTGCAGTAGTTTATGTGTCGGGGGGCTAGGGTCAGTTTGTTATATCTGGAGAAGCCACCAGGCTTCTACATCTGCATTGCTTGCTGTTTGGGGTTTTAGGCTGGGTTTCTGAATAGCACTTTGTGACATCGGCTGATGCAAAAACGGCTTTAAAAATTATATCTCCTGCTGAATACAACATCCTGTACTGTCCCAGAGAACAGCTATCTCCTGCTGAATACAACATCCTGTACTGTCCCAGAGAACAGCTATCTCCTACTGAATACAACATCCTGTACTGTCCCAGAGAACAGCTATCTCCTGCTGAATACAACATCCTGTACTGTCCCAGAGAACAGCTATCTCCTGCTGAATACAACATCCTGTACTGTCCCAGAGAACAGCTATCTCCTACTGGAGCATACAGTACATTCAGCCTTAAATATCACAGGTCATGGCAGAAGCATGTGTCCCCATGCATTCAACTAACCACACCCATTTCATTCACATGCTGCTGCCTGGAGGTTACTCTCAAACAGTAGTTAGCTAACTGACTTTAACATCCTGATGCTCTGATTCAACTGAGAGGGGAGTACCGTAGAAACATGTCACACTGCAGAGGGGAACGTCCTTAATTAACACTATATACTGTCTCTATCACAAACACTGTCTGTCTCTCAATCTCTTCTACCATCCATGTTGCATGAATGAATTGAAAATGGTTCATAACTTTCAATCAGGACTTTCCAATAACTTTTGAATTATGTTTCAAAGGTACAGGTGGAGGTGCAGAGAGACAGTGTAGTACTTACAGGTGTGCTGTAGTCAGGGAGACAGTGTAGTACTTACAGGTGTGCTGTAGTCAGGGAGACAGTGTAGTACTTACAGGTGGAGGTGCAGGGAGACAGTGTAGTACTTACAGGTGTGCTGTAGTCAGAGAGACAGTGTAGTACTTACAGGTGTGCTGTAGTCAGGGAGACAGTGTAGTACTTACAGGTGTGCTGTAGTCAGGGTGACAGTGTAGTACTTACAGGTGTGCTGTAGTCAGGGAGACAGTGTAGTACTTACAGGTGTGCTGTAGTCAGGGAGACAGTGTAGTACTTACAGGTGTGCGAGTCCGGCCTTACGCACGGCGCAGGAGATGGCTTTGATGGATGTCAGCAGACTGTTAATCAGCTGGGTCAGCTCTCCCGTTGACCCCTTGACCTGGCGCCCCGTCTCCATCACAAACCGAGTTAGGGTCCACACGTCCGTGTCGATCTTAGAGCTATTATCCGACATGTTGTAGCCGTGTTGGGGTCCTACCTCGTGGGGTCCGGGTTAGGCTGATACTCCTGGGTAGAGAAGCACGACTGTGTCTGTGAGAGGTGTATGAGTGAGTGAGAGGGTCAGGCTGTGTGTGTGTGAGAGAGAGAGAAAGAGCAGCTGTTATTAACAGAGAAGGTCAACCTCATTCCAGCAGCATGGCTGAACGCCGAGGTTATATTTGTGATGGCAGTACAGGGGGAGAGTAGAGAAGGGTATAGAGTGGAAGCAAACCTTTGGTCACAGACAGACGGATATGTACAGTGGGGAGAACAAGTATTTGATACACTGCCGATTTTGCAGGTTTTCCTACTTACAGAGCATGTAGAGGTCTGTAATTTTTTAATCATAGATACACTTCAACTGTGAGAGATGGAATCTAAAGCAAACATCCAGACAATCACATTGTATGATTTTTAAGTAATTCATTTGCATTTGATTATTTTGTGTGTGTCTGGACTTTCTAAGACAGAAGTTCAATGCTAGAAGGATGCAGTAAGACATGTCCATACTAGAAGGATGCAGTAAGACATGTCCATACTAGAAGGATGCAGTAAGACATGTCCATGCTAGAAGGATGCAGTAAGACATGTCCATGCTAGAAGGATGCAGTAAGACATGTCCATGCTAGAAGGATGCAGTAAGACATGTCCATACTAGAAGGATGCAGTAAGACATGTCCATACTAGAAGGATGCAGTAAGACATGTCCATGCTAGAAGGATGCAGTAAGACATGTCCATGCTAGAAGGATGCAGTAAGACATGTCCATGCTAGAAGGATGCAGTAAGACATGTCCATACTAGAAGGATGCAGTAAGACATGTCCATACTAGAAGGATGCAGTAAGACATGTCCATGCTAGAAGGATGCAGTAAGACATGTCCATGCTAGAAGGATGCAGTAAGACATGTCCATGCTAGAAGGATGCAGTAAGACATGTCCATACTAGAAGGATGCAGTAAGACATGTCCATACTAGAAGGATGCAGTAAGACATGTCCATGCTAGAAGGATGCAGTAAGACATGTCCATGCTAGAAGGATGCAGTAAGACATGTCCATGCTAGAAGGATGCAGTAAGACATGTCCATGCTAGAAGGATGCAGTAAGACATGTCCATGCTAGAAGGATGCAGTAAGACATGTCCATGCTAGAAGGATGCAGTAAGACATGTCCATGCTAGAAGGATGCAGTAAGACATGTCCATGCTAGAAGGATGCAGTAAGACATGTCCATGCTAGAAGGATGCAGTAAGACATGTCCATGCTAGAAGGATGCAGTAAGACATGTCCATGCTAGAAGGATGCAGTAAGACATGTCCATGCTAGAAGGATGCAGTAAGACATGTCCATGCTAGAAGGATGCAGTAAGACCTGTCCATGCTAGAAGGATGCAGTAAGACATGTCCATGCTAGAAGGATGCAGTAAGACCTGTCCATGCTAGAAGGATGCAGTAAGACATGTCCATGCTAGAAGGATGCAGTAAGACATGTCCATGCTAGAAGGATGCAGTAAGACATGTCCATGCTAGAAGGATGCAGTAAGACATGTCCATGCTAGAAGGATGCAGTAAGACCTGTCCATGCTAGAAGGATGCAGTAAGACATGTCCATGCTAGAAGGACGAGAAAGACTCATCATAGATAGTAGTGAGTAGACTCATCGTAGATACTAGTGAGTAGACTCATCATAGATACTAGTTGGTAGACTCATCATAGATACTAGTGAATAGACTCATCATAGATAGTGAGTAGACTCGTCATAGATAGATAGTGAGTAGACTCATCATAGATAGTAGTGAGTATACTCATCGTAGATACTAGTGAGTAGACCTATTGTAGATACTAGTTGGTAGACTCATCATAGATAGTGAGTAGACTCATCATAGATAGATAGTGAGTAGACTCATCATAGATAGTAGTGAGTATACTCATCGTAGATACTAGTGAGTAGACTCATCATAGATAGTAGTGAGTAGACTCACCATAGATAGTGAGTAGACTCATCATAGATAGATAGTGAGTAGAATCATCATAGATAGATAGTGAGTAGACTCATCATAGATAGTGAGTAGACTCATCATATATAGTAGTGAGTAGACTCATCGTAGATACTAGTGAGTAGACTCGTCATAGATAGATAGTGAGTAGACTCATCATAGATAGATAGTGAGTAGACTCATCATAGATAGATAGTGAGTAGACTCATCATAGATAGTGAGTAGACTCATCATATATAGTAGTGAGTAGACTCATCGTAGATACTAGTGAGTAGACTCGTCATAGATAGATAGTGAGTAGACTCATCATAGATAGTAGTGAGTAGACTCATCGTAGATACTAGTGAGTAGACTCATCATATATACTAGTTGGTAGACTCATCATAGATACTAGTGAGTAGACTCATCATAGATAGTGAATAGACTCATCATAGATACTAGAGTAGACTCATCATGGATAGTGAGTAGACTCATCATAGATAGATAGTGAGTAGACTCATCATAGATAGTAGTGAGTAGACTCATCGTAGATACTAGTGAGTAGACTCATCATATATACTAGTTGGTAGACTCATCATAGATACTAGTGAATAGACTCATCATGGATAGTGAGTAGACTCATCATAGATAGATAGTGAGTAGACTCATCATAGATAGTAGTGAGTAGACTCATCGTAGATACTAGTGAGTAGACTCATCATATATACTAGTTGGTAGACTCATCATAGATACTAGTGAATAGACTCATCATAGATAGTGAGTAGACTCATCATAGATTCTAGAGTAGACTCATCATAGATACTAGTGAGTAGACTCATCATAGATACTAGAGTAGACTCATCATAGATAGTGAGTAGACTCATCATAGATACTAGTGAGTAGACTCATCATGGATAGTGAGTAGACTCATCATAGATACTAGTGAGTAGACTCATCATAGATTCTAGAGTAGACTCATCATAGATACTAGTGAGTAGACTCATCATAGATTCTAGAGTAGACTCATCATAGATACTAGTGAGTAGACTCATCATGGATAGTGAGTAGACTCATCATAGATACTAGTGAGTAGACTCATCATAGATTCTAGAGTAGACTCATCATAGATACTAGTGAGTAGACTCATCATAGATTCTAGAGTAGACTCATCATAGATACTAGTGAGTAGACTCATCATAGATACTAGTGAGTAGACTCATCATAGATACTAGTGAGTAGACTCATCATAGATACTAGTGAGTAGACTCATCATAGATACTAGTGAGTAGACTCATCATAGATACTAGTGAGTAGACTCATCATAGATACTAGTGAGTAGACTCATCATAGATACTAGTGAGTAGACTCATCATAGATACTAGTGAGTAGACTCATCATAGATACTAGTGAGTAGACTCATCATAGATACTAGTGAGTAGACTCATCATAGATACTAGTGAGTAGACTCATCATAGATACTAGTGGGCAGACTCATCATAGATACTAGTGAGTAGACTCATCATAGATACTAGTGAGTAGACTCATCATAGATACTAGTGAGTAGACTCATCATAGATACTAGTGAGTAGACTCATCATGGATAGTGAGTAGACTCATCATAGATACTAGTGAGTAGACTCATCATAGATACTAGTGAGTAGACTCATCATAGATACTAGTGAGTAGACTCATCATGGATAGTGAGTAGACTCATCATAGATACTAGTGAGTAGACTCACCATAGATACTAGTGGGCAGACTCATCATAGATACTAGTGAGTAGACTCATCATAGATACTAGTGAGTAGACTCATCATAGATACTAGTGAGTAGACTCATCATAGATACTAGTGAGTAGACTCATCATAGATACTAGTGGGCAGACTCATCATAGATACTAGTGGGCAGACTCATCATAGATACTAGTGAGTAGACTCATCATGGATAGTGAGTAGACTCATCATAGATACTAGTGAGTAGACTCATCATAGATACTAGTGAGTAGACTCATCATGGATACTAGTGAGTAGACTCATCATAGATACTAGTGAGTAGACTCACCATAGATACTAGTGGGCAGACTCATCATAGATACTAGTGAGTAGACTCATCATGGATAGTGAGTAGACTCATCATAGATACTAGTGAGTAGACTCATCATGGATAGTGAGTAGACTCATCATAGATACTAGTGAGTAGACTCATCATAGATACTAGTGAGTAGACTCACCATAGATACTAGTGGGCAGACTCATCATAGATACTAGTGAGTAGACTCATCATGGATAGTGAGTAGACTCATCATAGATACTAGTGAGTAGACTCATCATAGATACTAGTGAGTAGACTCATCATAGATACTAGTGAGTAGACTCATCATGGATAGTGAGTAGACTCATCATAGATACTAGTGGGCAGACTCATCATGGATAGTGAGTAGACTCATCATAGATACTAGTGAGTAGACTCATCATAGATACTAGTGAGTAGACTCATCATAGATACTAGTGAGTAGACTCATCATAGATACTAGTGAGTAGACTCATCATGGATAGTGAGTAGACTCATCATAGATACTAGTGAGTAGACTCATCATAGATACTAGTGAGTAGACTCATCATATATACTAGTTGGTAGACTCATCATAGATAGTAGTGAGTAGACTCACCATATATACTAGTTGGTAGACTCATCATAGATAGTAGTGAGTAGACTCATCATAGATACTAGTGAGTAGACTCATCATATATACTAGTTGGTAGACTCATCATAGATAGTAGTGAGTAGACTCATCATAGATAGTAGTGAGTAGACTCATCATAGATACTAGTGAGTAGACTCATCATGGATAGTGAGTAGACTCATCATAGATTCTAGAATAGACTCATCATGGATACTAGTGAGTAGACTCACCATAGATACTAGTGGGCAGACTCACCATAGATACTAGTGAATAGACTCACCATAGATACTAGTGAATAGACTCACCATAGATACTAGTGAATAGACTCATCATAGATTCTAGAGTAGACTCATCATAGATAGTGAGTAGACTCATCATAGATAGTGAGTAGACTCATCATAGATACTAGTGAGTAGACCTATTGTAGATACTAGTTGGTAGACTCATCATAGATAGTGAGTAGACTCATCATAGATAGTGAGTAGACTCACCATAGATAGTGAGTAGACTCATCATAGATAGTGAGTAGACTCATCATAGATAGATAGTGAGTAGACTCGTCATAGATAGATAGTGAGTAGACTCATCATAGATACTAGTGAGTAGACCTATTGTAGATACTAGTTGGTAGACTCATCATAGATAGTGAGTAGACTCATCATAGATACTAGAGTAGACTCATCATAGATAGTGAGTAGACTCATCATAGATAGTGAGTAGACTCATCATAGATACTAGTGAGTAGACTCACCATAGATACTAGAGTAGACTCACCATAGATAGATAGTGAGTAGACTCATCATAGATAGATAGTGAGTAGACTCATCATAGATAGTATTGAGTAGACTCATCATAGATACTAGTTGGTAGACTCATCATAATAGTAGTGAGTAGACTCACCATAGATAGATAGTGAGTAGACTCATCATAGATACTAGTGAGTAGACTCATCATAGATAGATAGTGAGTAGACTCATCATAGATAGATAGTGAGTAGACTCATCATAGATAGATAGTGAGTAGACTCATCATAGATAGATAGTGAGTTGACTCATCATAGATAGATAGTGAGTAGACTCATCATAGATAGATAGTGAGTAGACTCATCATAGATACTAGTGAGTAGACTCATCATAGATTCTAGAGTAGACTCATCATAGATTCTAGAGTAGACTCATCATAGATAGTGAGTAGACTCATCATAGATAGTGAGTAGACTCACCATAGATAGTAATGAGTAGACCTATTGTAGATACTAGTGAGTAGACTCATCATAGATAGTAGTGAGTAGACTCACCATAGATAGTGAGTAGACTCATCATAGATACTAGTGAGTAGACTCATCATAGATAGATAGTGAGTAGACTCATCATAGATAGATAGTGAGTAGACTTATCATAGATACTAGTGAGTAGACTCATCATATATACTAGTGAGTAGACTCATCATAGATAGTAGTGAGTAGACTCACCATAGATAGTGAGTAGACTCATCATAGATACTAGTGAGTAGACTCATCATAGATACTAGTGAGTAGACTCATCATAGATACTAGTGAGTAGACTCATCATAGATAGATAGTGAGTAGACTCATCATAGATAGATAGTGAGTAGACTTATCATAGATACTAGTGAGTAGACTCATCATATATACTAGTGAGTAGACTCATCATATATACTAGTGAGTAGACTCATCATAGATAGTGAGTAGACTCATCATAGATAGTGAGTAGACTCATCATAGATAGTGAGTAGACTCATCATAGATACTAGTGAGTAGACTCACCATAGATACTAGAGTAGACTCATCATAGATAGATAGTGAGTAGACTCATCATAGATAGATAGTGAGTAGACTCATCATAGATAGTGAGGAGACTCATCATAGATAGTGAGGAGACTCATCATAGATAGTGAGGAGACTCATCATAGATAGTGAGGAGACTCATCATAGATAGTGAGGAGACTCATCATAGATAGTGAGGAGACTCATCATAGATACTAGTTGGTAGACTCATCATAGATAGTAGTGAGTAGACTCACCATAGATAGTGAGTAGACTCATCATAGATACTAGTGAGTAGACTCATCATAGATACTAGAGTAGACTCATCATAGATAGTGAGTAGACTCATCATAGATTCTAGAGTAGACTCATCATAGATAGTAGTGAGTAGACTCACCATAGATAGTGAGTAGACTCATCATAGATACTAGTGAGTAGACTCATCATAGATAGATAGTGAGTAGACTCATCATAGATAGATAGTGAGTAGACTCATCATAGATAGATAGTGAGTAGACTCATCATAGATAGATAGTGAGTAGACTCATCATAGATAGATAGTGAGTAGACTCATAGATAGTGAGGAGACTCATCATAGATAGTGAGGAGACTCATCATAGATAGTGAGGAGACTCATCATAGATAGATAGTGAGTAGACTCATCTATGTGATGAGTCTAATAATTTAATCATCATCTATGACTCAGTATCTATGTGTTGTTTAACAGGGTCAGGTATAGTAGTGGTGAATTGTGTTGTTTTACAGGGTCAGGTATAGTAGTGGTGAATTGTGTTGTTTTACAGGGTCAGGTATAGTAGTGGTGAATTGTGTTGTTTTACAGGGTCAGGTCTAGTAGTGGTGAATTGTGTTGTTTTACAGGGTCAGGTCTAGTAGTGGTGAATTGTGTTGTTTTACAGGGTCAGGCATAGTAGTGGTGAATTGTGTTGTTTTACAGGGTCAGGCATAGTAGCGGTGAATTGTGTTGTTTTACAGGGTCAGGCATAGTAGTGATGAATTGTGTTGTTTTACAGGGTCAGGCATAGTAGTGGTGAATTGTGTTGTTTTACAGGGTCAGGCATAGTAGTGGTGAATTGTGTTGTTTTACAGGGTCAGGCATAGTAGCGGTGAATTGTGTTGTTTTACAGGGTCAGGCATAGTAGCGGTGAATTGTGTTGTTTTACAGGGTCAGGCATAGTAGTGGTGAATTGTGTTGTTTTACAGGGTCAGGTATAGTAGTGGTGAATTGTGTTGTTTTACAGGGTCAGGTATAGTAGTGGTGAATTGTGTTGTTTTACAGGGTCAGGTCTAGTAGTGGTGAATTGTGTTGTTTTACAGGGTCAGGTCTAGTAGTGGTGAATTGTGTTGTTTTACAGGGTCAGGCATAGTAGTGGTGAATTGTGTTGTTTTACAGGGTCAGGTATAGTAGTGGTGAATTGTGTTGTTTTACAGGGTCAGGTATAGTAGTGGTGAATTGTGTTGTTTTACAGGGTCAGGTCTAGTAGTGGTGAATTGTGTTGTTTTACAGGGTCAGGCATAGTAGTGGTGAATTGTGTTGTTTTACAGGGTCAGGCATAGTAGTGGTGAATTGTGTTGTTTTACAGGGTCAGGTATAGTAGTGGTGAATTGTGTTGTTTTACAGGGTCAGGTATAGTAGTGGTGAATTGTGTTGTTTTACAGGGTCAGGTATAGTAGTGGTGAATTGTGTTGTTTTACAGGGTCAGGTATAGTAGTGGTGAATTGTGTTGTTTTACAGGGTCAGGTATAGTAGTGGTGAATTGTGTTGTTTTACAGGGTCAGGCATAGTAGTGGTGAATTGTGTTGTTTTACAGGGTCAGGTATATTAGTGGTGAATTGTGTTGTTTTACAGGGTCAGGTCTAGTAGTGGTGAATTGTGTTGTTTTACAGGGTCAGGTATAGTAGTGGTGAATTGTGTTGTTTTACAGGGTCAGGTATAGTAGTGGTGAATTGTGTTGTTTTACAGGGTCAGGTATAGTAGTGGTGAATTGTGTTGTTTTACAGGGTCAGGTCTAGTAGTGGTGAATTGTGTTGTTTTACAGGGTCAGGTCTAGTAGTGGTGAATTGTGTTGTTTTACAGGGTCAGGTATAGTAGTGGTGAATTGTGTTGTTTTACAGGGTCAGGTCTAGTAGTGGTGAATTGTGTTGTTTTACAGGGTCAGGTCTAGTAGTGGTGAATTGTGTTGTTTTACAGGGTCAGGTCTAGTAGTGGTGAATTGTGTTGTTTTACAGGGTCAGGTATAGTAGTGGTGAATTGTGTTGTTTTACAGGGTCAGGTATAGTAGTGGTGAATTGTGTTGTTTTACAGGGTCAGGTCTAGTAGTGGTGAATTGTGTTGTTTTACAGGGTCAGGTATAGTAGTGGTGAATTGTGTTGTTTTACAGGGTCAGGTATAGTAGTGGTGAATTGTGTTGTTTTACAGGGTCAGGTCTAGTAGTGGTGAATTGTGTTGTTTTACAGGGTCAGGTATAGTAGTGGTGAATTGTGTTGTTTTACAGGGTCAGGTATAGTAGTGGTGAATTGTGTTGTTTTACAGGGTCAGGTCTAGTAGTGGTGAATTGTGTTGTTTTACAGGGTCAGGTATAGTAGCGGTGAATTGTGTTGTTTTACAGGGTCAGGTATAGTAGTGGTGAATTGTGTTGTTTTACAGGGTCAGGCATAGTAGTGCCCGGAGCCAATTAGTGTTAAGTGCTTTGCTCGAGGGCAAAGACAGATTATATTTTCAGCTCTGATATTTACAGATACCGATAGGCTACCTGCCACCTCTATGTGCCATGGTCAAACTGTACCCACTAAATAGGGGGTAGAGTGCCACCTCTATGGGCCTTGGTCAAACTTCATGCATTAAATAGGGGTTAGGGTGCCACCTCTATGGGCCTTGGTCAAACTGTACCCACTAAATAGGGGATAGAGTGCCACCTCTATGGCCCGACTAGCATCACCACACTGGATGGTTCCGACCTTGAATATGTGGACACCTATAAGTACCTAGGTGTCTGGCTAGACTGCAAACTCTCCTTCCAGACCCATATCAAACATCTCCAATCGAAAATCAAATCAAGAATCGGCTTTCTATTCCGCAACAAAGCCTCCTTCACTCACGCTGCCAAGCTTACCCTAGTAAAACTGACTATCCTACCGATCCTCGACTTCGGCGACGTCATCTACAAAATTGCTTCCAACACTCTACTCAGCAAACTGGATGCAGTTTATCACAGTGCCATCCGTTTTGTCACTAAAGCACCTTATACTACCCACCACTGCAACTTGTATGCTCTAGTCGGCTGGCCCTCGCTACATATTCGTCGCCAGACCCACTGGCTTCAGGTCATCTACAAGGCCATGCTAGGCAAAGCTCCTCCTTATCTCAGCTCACTGGTCACGATGGCAACACCCATCCGTAGCACGCGCTCCAGCAGGTGTATCTCATTGATCATCCCTAAAGCCAACACCTCATTCGGCCGCCTTTCGTTCCAGTACTCTGCTGCCTGTGACTGGAACGAATTGCAAAAATCGCTGAAGTTGGAGACTTTTATCTCCCTCACCAACTTCAAACATCAGCTATCCGAGCAGCTAACCGATCGCTGCAGCTGTACATAATCTATTGGTAAATAGCCCACCCATTTTCACCTACCTCATCCCCACAGTTTTTATTTATTTACTTTTCTGCTCTTTTGCATACCAATATCTCTACCTGTACATGATCATCTGATCATTTATCACTCCAGTGTTAATCTGCAATATTGTAATTATTCGCCTACCTCCTCATGCCTTTTGCACACATTGTATATAGACTCCCCTTTTTTCTCTGTGTTATTGACTTGTTAATTGTTTACTCCATGTGTAACTCTGTGTTGTCTGTTCACACTGCTATGCTTTATCTTGGCCAGGTCGCAGTTGCAAATGAGAACCTGTTCTCAACTAGCCTACCTGGTTAAATAAAGGTGAAATAAAAAATTGGTTAAACTTCATGCACTAAATAGGGGATAGGGTGCCACCTCTATGGGCCTTGGTCAAACTGTACCCACTAAATATGGGAGAGAGTGCCACCTCTATGGCCCTTGGTCAAACTGTACCCACTAAATATGGGAGAGAGTGCCACCTCTATGGGCCTTGGTCAAACTGTACCCACTAAATAGGGGATAGGGTGCCACCTCTATGGGCCTTGGTCAAACTGTACCCACTAAATAGGGGATAGAGTGCCACCTCTATGGCCCTTGGTCAAACTGTACCCACTAAATAGGGGATAGGGTGCCACCTCTATGGGCCTTGGTCAAACTGTACCCACTAAATAGGGGATAGAGTGCCACCTCTATGGCCCTTGGTCAAACTGTACAAACTAAATAGGGGATAGGGTGCCACCTCTATGGGCCTTGGTCAAACTGTACCCACTAAATAGGGGATAGGGTGCCACCTCTATGGGCCTTGGTCAAACTGTACCCACTAAATAGGGGATAGGGTGCCACCTCTATGGGCCTTGGTCAAACTGTACCCACTAAATAGGGGATAGGGTGCCACCTCTATGGGCCTTGGTCAAACTGTACCCACTAAATAGTGTGCTGTTTGAGACGCAGTCTAAGACCTGACATTGAGGCTCGTTCCAGACTGGTTCAGGGAAGTTCAAGTGTGACTCAAATGTCACCTGCTCTTTAGTTGACCTGCAGATTAAAGGTCGGCTCCTCCCCAGTTGGTCTTCAGTGTACACTCCACTCTCTGGCCGCAGCTGGAGCATAATGGAAACTATTGTGATGGGTCTCTGAGTGGCTTTGAAATTAAGTCAAGTTGTGATGGGTCTTTGAGTGGCTTTGAAATTAAGTCAAGTTGTGATGGGTCTCTGAGTGGCTTTGAAATTAAGTCAAGTTGTGATGGGTCTTTGAGTGGCTTTGAAATTAAGTCAAGTTGTGATGGGTCTCTGAGTGGCTTTGAAATTAAGTCAAGTTGTGATGGGTCTCTGAGTGGCTTTGAAATTAAGTCAAGTTGTGATGGGTCTCTGAGTGGCTTTGACCTTAAGTCAAATTGGGTAAATTAGTGTGTTGAGGATATCATTGGTTCACAGAAAAAAACAAGGCTGGGATTCAATGCTTTTAAAAGGCAATGCTCCCATGTTTGGGGAAACCAAATTGACAGTAAACGCTGCATATGTCGTCACAACAGGAAAGACCAGTAAACGCTGCATATGTGGTCACAACAGGAAATGACCAGTAAACGCTGCATATGTCGTCACAACAGGAAATGACCAGTAAACGCTTCATATGTGGTCCTTCTGTAGCTCAGTTGGTAGAGCATGGCGCTTGTAACGCCAGGGTAGTGGGTTCGATCCCCGGGACCACCCATACGTAGAATGTATGCACACATGACTGTAAAAGTCGCTTTGGATAAAAGCGTCTGCTAAATGGCATATAAAAATATGTCGTCACAACAGGAAATGACCAGTAAACGCTGCATATGTCGTCACAACAGGAAATGACCAGTAAACGCTGCATATGTCGTCACAACAGGAAATGCCCAGTAAACGCTGCATATGTCGTCACAACAGGAAATGACCAGTAAACGCTGCATATGTCGTCACAACAGGAAATGCCCAGTAAACGCTGCATATGTCGTCACAACAGGAAATGCCCAGTAAACGCTGCATATGTCGTCCCAACAGGAAATGACCAGTAAACACTGCATATGTCGTCACAACAGGAAATGCCCTGTAAACAGATCATTAGCCAAATCCACTATGGGATGGAATCCAGGCCCGAGTCACGGTAGCGGTGTTGTTAGGCATACAAAGATACTGGTATATTGATTGTCTATCAGTTTGATTTATCTTTGCTGTTCATTTTAGAGCATCTGATTACTACTGGTGTTGTATATAAGCGGTAAAATAGGATCGCAAAGTAAGAGACTCACAACAACACGATGACATCATCACCAGCGTCTATTATTCACATGCTTCATCATCCCAAAGAAGGCACCTAGCTGTTAGCTACTGTAATAGCTAATAGCTTCTGTACTGCATAGAGGTCACATTGGGCAGTAGTGGAAATACTTTAAAGTACTACTTTAGTCACTTTTTGGGGGGGTATCTGTACTTCACCATTTTGACAACTTTTACGTTTACTTAACTACATTCTTAAACAAAATAATATACTTTTTACTCCATACATTTTCCCTGACACCCAAAAGTTGTCGTTACGTTTTGAATGTTTAGCAGGACAAGAAAATGGTCCAACTCAAGGACTTATCAAGAGAACATCCCTGGTCATCCCTACTTCCTCTGATCTGGAGGACTCACTAAACAGAGAACATCCCTGGTCATCCCTACTTCCTCTGATCTGGAGGACTCACTAAACAGAGAACATCCCTGGTCATCCCTACTGCCTCTAGTCTGGAGTACTCACTAAACAGAGAACATCCCTGGTCATCCCTACTTCCTCTGATCTGGAGGACTCACTAAACAGAGAACATCCCTGGTCATCCCTACTGTCTCTAGTCTGGAGGACTCACTAAACAGAGAACATCCCTGGTCATCCCTACTGCCTCTAGTCTGGAGGACTCACTAAACAGAGAACATCCCTGGTCATCCCTACTGCCTCTGATCTGGAGGACTCTATAAACAGAGAACATCCCTGGTCATCCCTACTTCCTCTGATCTGGAGGACTCACTAAACAGAGAACATCCCTGGTCATCCCTACTGCCTCTAGTCTGGAGGACTCACTAAACAGAGATTATCCCTGGTCATCCCTACTGCCTCTGATCTGGAGGACTCACTAAACAGAGAACATCCCTGGTCATCCCTACTGCCTCTGATCTGGAGGACTCTATAAACAGAGAACATCCCTGGTCATCCCTACTTCCTCTGATCTGGAGGACTCACTAAACAGAGAACATCCCTGGTCATCCCTACTGCCTCTGATCTGGAGGACTCACTAAACAGAGAACATCCCTGGTCATCCCTACTGCCTCTGATATGGAGGACTCTATAAACAGAGAACATCCCTGGTCATCCCTACTTCCTCTGATCTGGAGGACTCACTAAACAGAGAACATCCCTGGTCATCCCTACTGCCTCTAGTCTGGAGGACTCACTAAACAGAGATTATCCCTGGTCATCCCTACTGCCTCTGATCTGGAGGACTCACTAAACAGAGAACATCCCTGGTCATCCCTACTGCCTCTGATCTGGAGGACTCACTAAACAGAGAACATCCCTGGTCATCCCTACTGCCTCTGATCTGGAGGACTCACTAAACAGAGAACATTCCTGGTCATCCCTACTGCCTCTGATCTGGAGGACTCACTAAACAGAGAACATCCCTGGTCATCCCTACTGCCGCTGATCTGGAGGACTCTATAAACAGAGAACATTCCTGGTCATCCCTACTGCCTCTAATCTGGAGGACTCACTAAACAGAGAACATCCCTGGTCATCTAAACACAAATGCTTAGTTTGTAAATTATGTTGGAGCAAGCCCCTGGCTATCCGTTCTTTAAAAGACACTGGTGATGTCTGGTTTGCTTAGTGGTCTGGGGCCACTGGTGGTCCAAGAAGGTACTGCAGGTCATCTGCAAATTCCTTTAAAATAAATTACAATGATGTAATGAGGGAAAATGGTCTCTTCCCCTCCAGTTCCTGGTCCAGGATGGGAAGTCATAGTAGGTGGCCATCTTGGTTTTCTTCTTGGTCTCTGGTCTGGGTGGTGAGGCTTGGTCTGGGTGGCAATGCTTGGTCTGGGTGGTGAGGCTTGGTCTGGGTGGTAATGCTTGGTCTGGGTGGTGAGGCTTGGTCTGGGTGGTGAGGCTTGGTCTGGGTGGTAAATGCTTGGTCTGTGTGGTGAGGCTTGGTCTGTGTGGTGAGGCTTGGTCTGGGTGGTGAGGCTTGGTCTGGGTGGTGAGGCTTGGTCTGGGTGGTAATGCTTGGTCTGGGTGGTGAGGCTTGGTCTGGGTGGTGAGGCTTGGTCTGGGTGGTGAGACTTGGTCTGGGTGGTAATGCTTGGTCTGGGTGGTGAGGCTTGGTCTGGGTGGTGAGGCTAGTTCTGGGTGGTAATGCTTGGTCTGGGTGGTGAGGCTAGTTCTGGGTGGTGAGGCTTGGTCTGGGTGGTGAGGCTTGGTCTGGGTGGTGAGGCTAATTCTGGGTGGTAATGCTTGGTCTGGGTGGTGAGGCTAGTTCTGGGTGGTGAGGCTAGTTCTGGGTGGTGAGGCTTGGTCTGGGTGGTGAGGCTTGGTCTGGGTGGTGAGGCTAGTTCTGGGTGGTAAATGCTTGGTCTGGGGTGTTGAGGCTAGTTCTGGGTGGTGAGGCGAGTTCTGGGTGGTGAGGCTTGGTCTGGGTGGTGAGGCTAGTTATGGGTAGTAATGCTTGGTCTGGGGTGTTGAGGCTAGTTCTGGGTGGTGAGGCTAGTTCTGGTTGGTAATGCTAGGTCTGGGTGGTGAGGCTAGTTCTGGGTGGTGAGGCTAATTCTGGGTGGTAATGCTTGGTCTGGGTGGTAATGCTAGGTCTGGGTGGTGAGGCTAGTTCTGGGTGGTGAGGCTAGTTCTGGGTGGTAATGCTTGGTCTGGGTGGTGAGGCTAGTTCTGGGTGGTGAGGCTAGTTCTGGGTGGTGAGGTTTGGTCTGGGTGGTGAGGCGAGTTCTGGGTGGTGAGGCGAGTTCTGGGTGGTGAGGTTTGGCCTGGGTGGTGAGGCTAGTTCTGGGTGGTAATGCTTGGTCGGGGTGGTAATGCTTGGTCTGGGGTGGTGAGGCTAGTTCTGGGTGGTGAGGTTTGGCCTGGGTGGTGAGGTTAGTTCTGGGTGGTAATGCTTGGTCTGGGTGGTAATGCTTGGTCTGGGTGGTGAGGCTAGTTCTGGGTGGTAATGCTTGGTCTGGGGTGTTGAGGCTAGTTCTGGGTGGTGAGGCTAGTTCTGGGTGGTAAATGCTTGGTCTGGGGTGTTGAGGCTAGTTCTGGGTGGTGAGGCTAGTTCTGGGTGGTAATGCTTGGTCTGGGTGGTGAGGCGAGTTCTGGGTGGTGAGGCTTGGTCTGGGTGGTGAGGCGAGTTCTGGGTGGTGAGGCTTGGTCTGGGTGGTGAGGCTAGTTCTGGGTGGTAATGCTTGGTCTGGGGTGTTGAGGCTAGTTCTGGGTGGTGAGGCTAGTTCTGGGTGGTAATGCTTAGTCTGGGGTGTTGAGGCTAGTTCTGGGTGGTGAGGCTTGGTCTGGGTGGTGAGGCTAGGTCTGGGTGGTAATGCTAGGTCTGGGTGGTGAGGCTAGTTCTGGGTGGTGAGGCTAGTTCTGGGTGGTAATGCTTGGTCTGGGTGGTAATGCTAGGTCTGGGTGGTGATGCTAGTTCTGGGTGGTGAGGCTAGTTCTGGGTGGTAATGCTTGGTCTGGGTGGTGAGGCTAGTTCTGGGTGGTGAGGCTAGTTCTGGGTGGTGAGGTTTGGTCTGGGTGGTGAGGCGAGTTCTGGGTGGTGAGGCTAGTTCTGGGTGGTGAGGTTTGGCCTGGGTGGTGAGGCTAGTTCTGGGTGGTAATGCTTGGTCTGGGTGGTAATGCTTGGTCTGGGGTGGTGAGGCTAGTTCTGTGTGGTGAGGTTTGGCCTGGGTGGTGAGGCTAGTTCTGGTTGGTAATGCTTGGTCTGGGGTGGTGAGGCTAGTTCTGGGTGGTAAGGTTTGGCCTGGGTGGTGAGGCTAGTTCGGGGTGGTAATGCTTGGTCTGGGGTGGTGAGGCTAGTTCTGGGTGTTGAGGTTTGAGTGTGTGTCTTTGGTCTTCAGTCTAGTGTTTGATGGTCTTCAAATCAAATTAAATACAATTGTACTTGTCACATGCCCCGAAAACAACAACCTTACAGTGAAATGCTGACTTACAAGCCCTTAACCAACAATGCTTTAAAAAGTTAAGAACAAAGTGTTAAGTAAAAAATAGATAAGTAGAAAATATATATATATATATATATATATATATATGTATAAACTCAGCAAAAATAGAAATGTCCCTTTTTCAGGACCCTGTCTTTCAAAGATAATTCGTAAAAATCAAAATAACTTCACAGATCAACATTGTAAAGGGTTTAAACACTGTTTCCCATGCTTGCTCAATGAACCATAAACAATTATTAATGAACATGGACCTTTGGAACGGTCGTTAATAAATTAACAGCTTAAAGATGGTAGGCAATTAAGGTCACAGTTATGAAAACTTAGGACACTAAAGAGGCCTTCTACTGATTCTGAAAAACACCAAAAGAAAGATGCCCAGGGTCCCTGCTCATTTGCGTGAACGTGCCTTAGGCATGCTGCAAGGAGGCATGAGGACTGAGGGCAATACATTGAAATGTCCATACTGTGAGACGCCTAAGACAGCGCTACAGGGAGACAGGACGGACAGCTGATCGTCCTCGCAGTGGCAGAAAACGTGTAACAACACCTGCACAGGATCAGTACATCCGAACATCACACCTGCGGGACAGGTACAGGATGGCAACAACAACTGCCCGAGTTACACCAGGAATGCACACTCCCTCCATCAGTGCTCAGACTGTCTGCAATAGGCTGAGAGAGACTGAGGGCCTGTTGTAAGACAGGTCCTCACCAGACATCACCGGCAACAATGCCACCTATGGGCACAAGCCCACTGTCGCTGGACCAGACAGGACTGGCAAAAAGTGCTCTTCACTGACAAGTCACGGTTTTGTCTCACCAGGGGTGATGGTCAGATTCACGTTTATCATCGAAGGAATAAGCGTTACACCGAGGTCTGTACTCTGGAGTGGGATCGATTTGGAGGTGGAGGTGCAACGTAGCAGTCAGACGTCTTTTGTCCTCGTCTTGTCGTGTCCCGTATATGTATATATATATACATTTACAACTTTCTTCGCATACCTTTTTATATATATTTTTTATTTTCCATAAATTCATCTTCAAAACACTCTCCTGCAACCTGCCTCACCAATTTATCTTTTAAAAGAAAGTATTATTTACCTGAAATCTGTAATCCTATCCAGAAGCTAGCCAGAAGCTAGCCAGAAGCTAACCAGAAGCTAGCCAGAAGCTAGACAGAAGCTAGACAGAAGCTAGCCAGAAGCTAACCAGAAGCTAGCCAGAAGCTAGCCAGAAGCTAGCCTGAAGCTAACCAGAAGCTAATCAGAAGCTAGTTAGCTTCTTTACTGGCTAATCGTTAGAATTCAGCTAACCACGGTTTGTGGTCATCAGCTATCCTTTAGCTCGAAAATCTACTGCCAGTTTTGTACGGCACGACTCGGACCGGAACATACCGGACCTATTTTTCTCTCCATGTCCCCGGATTTCAACCACTAACTGAGGTGCACCCGACAGCCTTGGTTTCTCAAATTATTGCCTCGTCTGGTTCACCAACTACTTCTCTGATAGAGTTCAGTGTGTCAAATCGGAGGGTCTGCTGTCCGGACCTCTGGCAGTCTCTATGGGGGTGCCACAGGATTCAATTCTTGGACCGACTCTCTTCTCTGTATACATCAATGATGTCGCTCTTGCTGCTGGTGAGTCTCTGATCCACCTCTACGCAGTTGACACCATTCTGTATACTTCTGGCCCTTCTTTGGACACTGTGTTAACAACCCTCCAGGCAAGCTTCAATGCCATACAACTCTCCTTCCATGGCCTCCAATTGCTCTTAAATACAAGTAAAACTAAATGCATGCTCTTCAACCGATCGCTGCCTGCACCTCCATCATCACTACTCTGGACGGCTCTGACTTAGAATACGTGGACAACTACAAATACCTAGGTGTCTGGTTAGATTGTAAACTCTCCTTCCAGACCCACATCAAACATCTCCAATCCAAAGTTAAATCTAGAATCGGCTTCCTATTTCGCAACAAAGCATCCTTCACTCATGCTGCCAAACATACCCTTGTAAAACTGACCATCCTACCAATCCTGGACTTCGGCGATGTAATTTACAAAATAGCCTCCAATACCCTACTCAACAAATTGGATGCAGTCTATCACAGTGCAATCCGTTTTGTCACCAAAGCCCCATATACTACCCACCATTGCGACCTCTACGCTCTCGTTGGCTGGCCCTCGCTTTATACTCGTCGCCAAACCCACTGGCTACATGTCATCTACAAGACCCTGCTAGGTAAAGACCCACTTATCTCTGATCGCTGGTCACCATAGCATCTCCCACCTGTAGCACACGCTCCAGCAGGTATATCTCTCTGGCCACCCCCAAAACCAATTCTTTCTTTGGCCGCCTCTCCTTCCAGTTCTCTGCTGCCAATGACTGGAACGAACTACAAAAATCTCTGAAACTGGAAACACTTATCTCCCTCACTAGCTTTAAGCACCAACTGTCAGAGCAGCTCACAGATTACTGCACCTGTACATAGCCCACCTATAATTTAGCCCAAACAACTACCTCTTTCCCTACAGTATTTATTTATTTTGCTCCATTGCACCCCATTATTTTTATTTCTACTTTGCACATTCTTCCACTGCAAATCTACCATTCCAGTGTTTTACTTGCTATATTGTATTTACTTTGCCACCATGGCCTTTTTTTGCCTTTACCTCCCTTATCTCACCTCACTTGCTCACATCGTATATAGACTTGTTTATACTGTATTATTGACTGTATGTTTGTTTTACTCTATGTGTAACACTGTGTCGTTGTATGTGTCGAGCTGCTTTGCTTTATCTTGGCCAGGTCACAATTGTAAATGAGAACTTGTTCTCAACTTGCCTACCTGGTTAAATAAAGGTGAAATGAAAAATAAAAATAAAATGGTCTGGGGCGGTGTGTCACAGCATCATCGGACTGAGCTTGATGTCATTGCAGCCAATCTCAACGCTGTGCGTTACAGGAAGAATATCCTCCTCCCTCATGTGGTACACTTCCTGCAGGCTCATCCTGACATGACCCTGTCGCCAGCCATACTGACAATGCCACCAGCCATACTGCTCGTTCTGTGTGTGATTTCCTGCAAGACAGGAATGTCAGTGTTCTGCCATGGCCAACGAAGAGCCCATCAATCCCATTGAGCACGTCTGGGACCTGTTGGGTGAGGGCTAGGGCCATTCCCCCCAGAAATGTCCAGAAACTTGCAGGTGCCTTGGTGGAAGAGTGGGGTAACATCTCACAGCAACACCTGGCAAAGCTGGTGCAGTCCATGAGGAGGAGATGCACTGCAATACTTATGCTTCTGGTAGCCATACCAGATACTGACTGTTACTTTTGATTTTGACCTCCCCTTTGTTTAGGGACACATTATTCCATTTCCTTTAGTCATATGTCTGTGGAACTTGTTCAGTTTATGTGTCAGTTGTTGAATCGTGTTATGTTCATACAAATATTTACACGTTAAGTTTGCTGAAAATAAACGCAGTTTACAATGAGAGGATATTTTTTTTTTTGCTGAGTTTATGTACAGTGGGGCAAAAAAGTATTTAGTCAGCCACCAATTGTGCAAGTTCTCCCACTTAAAAAGATGACAGAGGCCTGTAATTGTCATCATTGGTACACATAGGTTCAACCTTCCCAAGTTCTCTCACGTCACCCCGCTCCTCCGTTCTCTCCACTGGCTTCCAGTTGAAGCTCGCATCCGCTACAAGACCATGGTGCTTGCCTACGGAGCTGTGAGGGGAACGGCACCTCAGTACCTCCAGGCTCTGATCAGGCCCTACACCCAAACAAGGGCACTGCGTTCATCCACCTCTGGCCTGCTCTACTCCCTACCACTGAGGAAGTACAGCTCCCACTCAGCCCAGTCAAAACTGTTCGCTGCTCTGGCCCCCCAATGGTGGAACAAACTCCCTCACGACGCCAGGACAGCGGAGTCAATCACCACCTTCCGGAGACACCTGAAACCCCACCTCTTTAAGGAATACCTAGGATAGGATAAGTAATCCCTCTCACCCCCCCCCCCTTTAAGATTTAGATGCACTATTGTAAAGTGACTGTTCCACTGGATGTCATAAGGTGTATGCACCAATTTGTAAGTCGCTCTGGATAAGAGCGTCTGCTAAATGACTTAAATGTAAATGTAAATGTACACTTCAACTATGATAGACAATATGAGAACTCACATCACATTGTAGAATTTTTAATGAATTTATTTGCAAATTATGGTGGAAAATAAGTATTTGGTCACCTACAAACAAGCAAGATTTCTGGCTCTCACAGAGCTGTAACTTCTTCTTTAAGAGGCTCCTCTGTCCTCCACTCATTACCTGTATTAATGGCACCTGTTTGAACTTGTTATCAGTATAAAAGACACCTGTCCACAACTTCAAACAGTCACACTCCAAACTCCACTATGGCCAAGACCAAAGAGCTGTCAAAGGACACCAGAAACAAAATTGTAAACCTGCACCAGGCTGGGAAGACTGAATCTGCAATAGGTAAGCAGCTTGGTTTGAATAAATCAACTGTGGGAGCAATTATTAGGACCACTGATAATCTCCCCCGATCTGGGGCTACACGCAAGATCTCACCCAGTGGGGTCAAAATGATCACAAGAACGGTGAGCAAAAATCCCAGAACCACAAGGGGGGACCTAGTGAATGACCTGCAGAGAGCTGGGACCAAAGTAACAAAGCCTACCATCAGCAAGGGCATTGAAGACGAAACGTGGCTGGGTCTTTCAGCATTACAATGATCCCAAACACACCGCCCGGGCAACGAAAGAGTGGCTTCGTAAGAAGCATTTCAAGGTCCTGGAGTGGCCTAGCCAGTCTCCAGATCTCAAGCCCATAGAAAATCTTTGAAGGGAGTTGAAAGTCAGTGTTGCCCAGCAACAGCCCAAAACATCACTGCTCTAGAGGAGATCTGCATGGAGGAATAGGCCAAAATACCAGCAACAGTGTGTGAAAACCTTGTGAAAACGTTTGACCTCTGTCATTGCCAACAAAGGGTACTTGCACAATTGGTGGCTGACTAAATACTTTTTTGCCCCACTGTATATATATACAGGGGGTACTGGTACAGAGTCAATGTGCGGGGGCATCGGTTAGTCGAGGTAATTGAGATAATATGTACATGTTAAAGTGACTATGCATACATAATTAACAGAGAGCAGTCGTGTGAAAGGGGGGTCTGGGTAACCATTTGATTACCTGTTCAGGAGTCTTATGGCTTGGGGGTAAAAGCTGTTTAGAAGCCTCTTGGACCTAGACTTGGCGCTCCGGTACCACTTCCCGTGTGGTAGCTGAGAGAACAGTCTATTACTAGGGTGGCTTGACCATTTTTAGGGCCTTCCTCTGACACCACCTGGTATAGAGGTCCTGGATGGTAGGAAGCTTCGCCCCAGTGAGCCTTACGCACTACCCTCGCTTGTGGTCGGAGGCCGAACAGTTGCCAGGCAGTGATGCAACCAGTAAGGATGCTCTCGATGGTGCAGCTGTCGAAACTTTTGAGGATCTGAGGACCCATACCAAATCTTTTTAGTCTCCTGAGGGGGAATAGGTCTCTTTGTGCCCTCTTCACGACTGCCTTAGCATGCTTGGACCATGTTCGTTTGTTGGTGATGTGGACACCAAAGACCTTGAAGCTCTTAATCTGCTCCACTGCAGCCCGTCGATGAGAATGGGGGCGTGCTCGGTTCTCCTTTTCCACAACCATCTCCTTTGTCTTGATCATATTGACGGAGAGGTTGTTGTCCTGACGTTGTTGGTGATCAGGCAAACTTGCTGGGTGTGTCATCGGCAAACTTAATGATGGTGTTGGAGTCGTGCTTGGCCCTGCAGTCATGAGTGAACAGGGAGGGGACTAAGCATGCAAGCCTGAGGGGCCCCTGTGTTGAGGATCAGCGTGGCAGATGTGTTGTTACCTAACTTCACCACCTGGGGCCGGCCCGTCAGGAAGTCCAGGTTCCAGTTGCAGAGGGAAGTGTTTAGTCCCAGGGTCCTTAGCTTATTGATGAGCTTGAGGGCACTATGGTGTTGAACGCTGAGCTGCAGTCTCTTTTATTTTTGTCTTTTTTGTTGTTGTTTTTTATTTTTTTATACCCCTTTTTCTCCCCAATTTCGTGGTATCCAATTGTTGTAGTAGCTACTATCTTGTCTCATCGCTACAACTCGTACGGGCTCGGGAGAGACGAAGGTTGAAAGTCATGCGTCCTCCGATACACAACCCATCCAAGCCGCACTGTTTCTTAACACAACGCGCATCCAACCCGGAAGCCAGCCGCACCAATCTGTCGGAAGAATAGGAAGAATCGCGTAACATATCCCATTCTGTGCTAGCAAAACAGTCCTGTAGCTTAGCATCGGCTTCATCTGACAAAGTCACTGGTGCTTCCTGCTTTATTTTTTGCTTGGTGTAAAGGTGATCTACAGGTTTTTTCTCTCTGGTTGCACATGTGACATGCTGATAGAACAGAACAGATTTAAGTTTCCCTGCATTAAAGTCTCCGGCCACTAGGAGTGCCGCCTCAGGATGAACATTTTCCTGTTTGCTTAATACGGAAGACAGTCCATTGAGTGCGATCTTAGTGCCAGCATCGGTCTGTGGTGGTATGTAGATAGCTACGAAAAATACTAATGAAACAGGTAGATAGTGTGGTCTACAGCTTATCATGAGATACTCTACCTCAGGTAAGCAAAACTTCCTTAGATATCGTGCACCAGCTGTTGTTTACATAGTATTTCATACACTGTCGATTTTGCAGATTTTCCTACTTACAAAGCATGTAGAGGTCTGTAATTTTTAGTATAGGTACACTTCAACTGTGAGAGACGGAATCTAAAACAAAAATCCAGAAAATCACATTGTATGATTTATAAGTAATTAATTTGCATTTCATTGCATGACATAAGTATTTGATCACCTACCAACCAGTAAGAATTCCGGCTCTCACAGACCTGTTAGTTTTTCTTTAAGGAGCCCTCCTGTTCTCCACTCATTACCTGTATTAACTGGACCTGTTTGAACTCGTTACCTGTATAAAAGACACCTGTCCACACACTCAATCAAACAGACTCCAACCTCTCCACAATGGCCAAGACCAGAGAGCTGTGTAAGGACATCAGGGATCAAATTGTAGACCTGCACAAGGCTGGAATGGGCTACAGGACAATAGGCAAGCAGCTTGGTGAGAAGACAACAACTGTTGGCGCAATTATTAGAAAATGGAAGAAGTTCAAGATGACGGTCAATCACCCTCGGTCTGGGGCTCCATGCAAGATCTCAAATCGTGGGGCATCAATGATCATGAGGAAGGTGATGGATCAGTCCAGAACTACACGGCAGGACCTGGTCGATGACCTGAAGAGAGCTGGGACCAGTCTCAAAGAAAACCATTAGTAACACACTACGCCGTCATGGATTAAAATCCTGCAGCGCACGCAAGGTCCCCCTTGACAAGCCAGCGCATGTCAAGGCACATCTGTAGTTTGCCAATGACCATCTGGATGATCCAGAGGAGGAATGGGAGAAGGTCATGTGGTCTGATGAGACGAAAATAGAGCTTTTTGGTCTAAACTCCACTCGCCGTGTTTGGAGGAAGAAGAAGGATGAGTACAACCCCAAGAACACCATCCCAACCGTGAAGCAATGAGGTGGAAACGTCATTCTTTGGGGATGCTTTTCTGCAAAGGGGACAGGACGACTGCTCCGTATTGAGGGGAGGATGGATGGGGACATGTATCGCGAGATCTTGGCCAACAACCTTCTTCCCTCAGTAAGAGCATTGAAGATGGGTCGTGGCTGGGTCTTCCAGCATGACAACGACCCGAAACACACAGCCAGGGCAACTAAGGAGTGGCTCCGTAAGAAGCATCTCAAGGACCTGGAGTGGCCTAGCCAGTCTCCAGGCCTGAACCCAATAGAAAATCTTTGGAGGGAGCTGAAAGTCCGTATTGCCCAGCGACAGCCCCGAAACCTGAAGGATCTGGAGAAGGTCTGTATGGAGGAGTGGGCCAAAATCCCTGCTGCAGTGTGTGCAAACCTGGTCAAGAACTACAGGAAACGTATGATCTCTGTAATTGCAAACAAAGGTTTCTGTACCAAATATTAAGTTCTGCTTTTCTGATGTATCAAATACTTATGTCATGCAATAAAATGCAAATTAATTACTTAAAAATTAATCCATGCTTTTGTTACTTCTAGGATAGACTACTGCAATGCTCTACTTTCCGGCTAACCGGATAAAGCACTAAATAAACTTCAGTTAGTGCTAAATACGACTGCTAGAATCCTGACTAGAACCAAAAAAAAAGTATAATATTACTCCTGTGCTAGCCTCCCTACACTGGCTTCCTGTTAAGGAAAGGGCTGATTTCAAGGTTTTACTGCTAACCTACAAGGCATTACATGGGCTTGCTCCTACCTATCTCTCTGATTTGGTCCTGCTGTACATACCTACACGTACGCTACGGTCACAAGACGCAGGCCTCCTAATTGTCCCTAGAATTTCTAAGCAAACAGCTGGATGCAGGGCTTTCACCTATAGAGCTCCATTTTTATGGAATGGTCTGCCTACCCATGTGAGAGACGCAGACTCGGTCTCAACCTTTACGTCTTTACTGAAGACTCATCTCTTCAGTGGGTCATATGATTGAGTGTAGTCTGGCCCAGGAGTGTGAAGGTGAACGGAAAGGCTCTGGAGCAACGAACCGCCCTTGCTGTCTCTGCCTGGCCGGTTCTCCTCTCTCCACTGGGATTCTCTGCCTCTAACCCTATTACAGGGGCTGAGTCACTGGCTTACTGGTGCTCTTTCATGCCGTCCCTAGGAGGGGTGCGTCACTTGAGTGGGTTGAGTCACTGATGTGATCTTCCTGTCTGGGTTGGTGCCCTCCCTTGGTTGTGCCGTGGTGGAGATCTTCGTGGGCTATACTCTGCCTTGTCTTAGGATGGTAAGTTGGTGGTTGAAGATATCCCTCTAGTGGTGTGGGGGCTGTGCTTTGGCAAAGTGGGTGGAATTATATCCTTCCTGTTTGGCCCTGTCCGGGGGTATCATCGGATGGGGCCACAGTGTCTCCTGACCCCTCCTGTCTCAGCCTCCAGTATTTATGCTGCAGTAGTTTATGTGTCGGGGGGCTAGGGTCAGTTTGTTATATCTGGAGTACTTCTCCTGTCTTATCCGGTGTCCTGTGTGAATTTAAGTATGCTTTCTCTAATTCTCTCGGAGGACCTGAGCCCTAGGACCATGCCTCAGGACTACCTGACATGATGACTCCTTGCTGTCCCCAGTCCACCTGGCAGTGCTGCTGCTCCAGTTTCAACTGTTCTGCCTGCGGCTATGGAATCCTGACCTGTTCACCGGACGTGCTACATGTCCCAGACCTGCTGTCAAGTCTCTAGAGACAGCAGGAGTGGTAGAGATACTCAACTGACATGCTGCACCCTCGACAACTACTGTGATTATTATTATTTGACCATGCTAGTCATTTATGAACATTTGAACATCTTGGCCATGTTCCGTTATCTCCACCCGGCACAGCCAGAAAAGGACTAGCCACCCCTTATAGCCTGGTTCCTCTCTAGGTTTCTTCCTAGGGAGTTTTTCTTAGCCACTGTGCTTCTACACCTGCATTGCTTGCTGTTTGGGGTTTTAGGCTGGGTTTCTGGACAGCACTTTGAGATATCAGCTTATGTACGAAGGGCTATATAAATCCATTTGATTTGATTTGACGGGCTCATCGGACTCGTTAAAGGAAAAAAAGGCTTCTGCCAGTTTGTGGTGAGTAATCGCTTTTCAGTCATAAGAGACGTAGCAGCAAAATTATGTACAAAATAAGTAAAAAATAAGTTACAAATAACATTAAAAAATGAACATAAAAACACAAGGAGCACGTAAAATGTCAGCCATCTTCTTCTTGTCCTGAAATTAAGAATGAATATCGCAGTCACTTTTAAAGACATTAGAAGCAAAATAATAATTGACATGACTTAATAGAAGATTTTGAATCAGTCGCAAGAAAAAATATAATTTGCCCTTATTAAAAACTCGCCAGAACATTTTCCATCAATGATTTGGCCCCTAAGACCCTAACAAACGTTTACAGATGTGCAATTGATTGCATTCTGTCGGGCTGTATCACTGCCTGGTACAGCAACTGCTCCGCCCACAACCATAAGGCTCTCCAGAGGGTAGTGCTGTCTTTCCAACACATCACTGGGGGCAAACTACCTGCCCTCCAGGAAACCTACACCACCCGATGTCACAGGAAGGCCAAAAAGATCATCAAGGACATCAATCATCCAAGCCACGGCCTGTTCACCCCGCTATCATCCAGAAGGTGAGGTCAGTACAGGTGCATCAAAGCTGGGACCGAGAGACTGAAAAACAGCTTATAACTCAAGGCCATCAGACTGTTAAATAGCCACCACTAGCTGGCTACCACCCAGTTACTCAAACCTGCACCTTAGAGGCTGCTGCCCTTTGTAAATAGACATGGAATCACTGGTCACTTTAATAATGTTTACATACTGCTTTACCCATCTCATATGTATATACTGTATTCTATTCTACTGGATTTACTAACTAGTCACTTTAATAATGTTTACATACTGCTTTACCCATCTCATATGTATATACTGTATTATATTCTACTGTATTTACTAACTAGTCACTTTAATAATGTTTACATACTGCTTTACTCATTTAATATGTATATACTCTATTCTATTCTACTGGATTTACTAACTAGTCACTTTAATAATGTTTACATACTGCTTTACCCATCTCATATGTATATACTGTATTCTATTCTACTGTATTTACTAACTAGTCACTTTAATAATGTTTACATACTGCTTTACTCATTTAATATGTATATACTGTATTCTATTCTACTGTATTTACTAACTAGTCACTTTAATAATGTTTACATACTGCTTTACCCATCTCATATGTATATACTGTATTCTATTCTACTGTATTTACTAACTAGTCACTTTAATAATGTTTACATACTGCTTTACTCATTTAATATACTCAGTTGGTAGAGCATGGTGCTTGTAACGCCAGGGTAGTGGGTTCGATCCCCGGGACCACCCATACGTAGAATGTATGCACACATGACTGTAAGTCGCTTTGGATAAAAGCGTCTGCTAAATGGCATATATTATTATATTATTATAATATGTATATACTGTATTCTATTCTACTGTATTTACTAACTAGTCACTTTAATAATGTTTACATACTGCTTTACTCATTTAATATGTATATACTGTATTCTATTCTACTGGATTTTAGTCAACACGACATTGCTCGTCCTAATATTGATATAATTCTTAATTCCATTCTTTTACTTTTAGATGTGCGTATTATTGTGAATTGTTAGATACTACTGCATTGTTGGAGCCAGGAACACAAGAATGTCGCTACACCCACAATAACATCTGCTAAATATGTGACTGCTATGATTAAGCAATAAGGCACAAGGGGGTGTGGTATATTGGCCATATACCGCAAACCTCCAGTGTGTCTTAATTCTATTATAAACTGGTTACCAAATCAAATCACATTTGAGCAGATGTTAATGCGAGTGTAGAGAAATGCTTGTACTTCTAGTTCCGACAGTAACATCTGGAGCACACATGTGAGACTTTCTTTATTATGATATGTTATAGTTAGTCAGCACCTCCACACAGACTATTATTCTGGGTGTGCGCCACCTCATGTTTTTTTTTAGTGCAGTAATATCTAACAATTTCCCAACAACTACCTAATATACACAAATCTAAAGGGGTGAATGAGAATATGTACATGTAAGTATATGGATGAGTGGTGGCCGAGCGGCATAGGCAAGGTGCAATAGATGGTATAAAATATAATAATAATAATAATAATATAATAATAATATAATATAATAATATATGATATATGCCATTTAGCAGACGCTTTTATCCAAAGCGACTTACAGTCATGTGTGCATACATTCTACGTATGGGTGGTCCCGGGGATCGAACCCACTACCCTGGCGTTACAAGCGCCATGCTCTACCAACTGAGCTACAGAAGTATACAGATGTATATAGTATATACATGTGATATGAGTAATGAGAGATATGTAAACACTATTAAAGTGGCATTGTATAAAGTGACTAGTGATCCATTTATTAATGTGGCCAGTGATTGGGTCTCCATGTAGGCAGCAGCCTCTCTGAGTTTGTGATGGCTATTTAACAGTCTGATGTCCTTGAGATAGAAGCTGTTTTTCAGAATCTCAGTCCCAGCTTTGATGCACCTATACTGACCTCGCCTTCTGGATGATAGCGGGGTGAACAGGCAGTGGCTCGGGTGGTTGTTGTCCTTGATGATCTTTTTGGCCTTCCTATGACATCCGGTGCTATAGGTGTCCTGGAGGGCAGGTAGTTTGCCCCTGGTGGTGCATTGTGCAGATCACACCACCCTCTGGAGAGCCTTGCGGTTGAGGGCGGTACAGTTGCCTTACCAGGCTGTGATACAGCCTGACAGGATGCTCTTGATTGTGCATCTGTAAAAGTTTGTGAGGGTTTTAGGTGTTAAGCCAAATGTCTTCAGCCTCCTTAGGTTGAAGAGGCGCTGTTGCACCTTCTTCACCACGCTGTCTGTGTGGGTGGACCAATTCAGTTTGTCTGTGATGTGTACGCAGAGGAACTTAAAACTTTTCACCTTCTCCACTGCTGTCCTTTCGATGTGGATGGGGGGGGGTGCGCCCTCTGCTGTTTCCTAAAGTCCACAATCATCTCCTTTGTTTTGTTGACGTTGATTAGAACAGTAAAAACTTTTTTTTTTGTCAAACCTGTGGTATATGGTCTGATATACCACAGCTTTCAGCCAATCTGCATTCATGGATCAAACCAGGTTTATAATTGTAAATAAATCCCCTTTACGCATGTGCATAACTATAGATAAATCCGACAGGAGAGTTTGTTGAGTTTGTTCCTCATAGATCTTGGAATCTCTGAGCAAGAAACACTTGGATGAAAAAACAAATGTTGAGCTATTTTCTGGCTCCCGAGTGGCACAGCGGTCTACGGCACTGTATCTCAGTGCTTGAGGCGTCACTACAGATCCTGGTTCAATTCCAGGCTGTATCACAACCCGGCCGTGATTGGGAGTCCCATAGGGCAGCGCACAATTGACCCAGCATCGTCCGGGTTAGGGTTTGGCCGGGGTAGGCCAGAATTGTAAATAAGAATGTGTTCTTAACTGACTTGCCTAGTTAAATAAAGGGTAAATGAAAATAATCTGGCAATTATGCTGTTATTCTGTGGCAGATATTAAGACTATAAACTGTTAATAATTGGGATTGACTTGTCAATCTAATGCGTTCTAACACATGATTGGCAATTGCGATAGAGCTTTGATACCTTCCAATGTAATGAACTTAACATGTCCATAATAACACAAGGCTACGGCAGAAATACACTGAAGTTACAGGCTATTTATTAAATTGGTTTGACAGCTCCAGGAACGCTACACAAGTGGCACAAATTGATTTGAAATGACTCCCGTGATATTGTCATTTCAACATATTTATTGTATCAAATGGAAGCCTACAATGGCATACGCATTAATACACATTAATAGACTACTTGATGGTCAACAGATGCAAATGTATCATTCTCCACATCCACAAAAAATCTGAGGGAATGGAAAACAAATCTGAGGGAATGGAAAACAAAACTGAGGGAATGAAAAAACAAATTTGAGGGAATGGATAAATAATATGAGGGAATGGTTAAAATAATCTGAGGGAATGAATAAATAATCTGAGGGAATGGATAAATAATCTGAGGGAATGGGAAAACAAATCTGAGAGAATGGATAAATAATCTGAGGGAATGAATAAATAATCTGAGGGAATGGATAAATAATCTGAGGGAATGGATAAATAATCTGAGGTAATGGATAAATAATCTGAGGGAATGGATAAACAATCTGAGGAAATGGAAAAATAATCTGAGGGAATGGATAAATAATCTGAGGGAATGGTTAAAATAATCTGAGGGAATGAATAAATAATCTGAGGGAATGGATAAATAATCTGAGGGAATGGATAAATAATGTGAGGGAATGAATAAATAATCTGAGGGAATGGAAAAATAATCTGAGGGAATGGATAAATAATCTGAGGGAATGGATAAATAATGTGAGGGAATGGATAAATAATCTGAGGGAATGAATAAATAATCTGAGGGAATGGATAAATAATCTGAGGGAATGAATAAATAATCTGAGGGAATGGATAAATAATCTGAGGGAATGAATAAATAATCTGAGGGAATGGATAAAACATCTGAGGGAATGGAAAAATAATCTGAGGAAATGGATAAATAATCTGAGGGAATGGATAAATAATCTGAGGGAATGAATAAATAATCTGAGGGAATGGATAAATAATCTGAGGGAATGAATAAATAATCTGAGGGAATGGATAAAACATCTGAGGGAATGGATAAAACATCTGAGGGAATGGATAAATAATCTGAGGGAATGGATAAATAATCTGAGGGAATGGATAAATAATCTGAGGGAATGGATAAATAATCTGAGGGAATGGATAAATAATCTGAGGGAATGAATAAATCATCTGAGGGAATGGATAAATCATCTGAGGGAATGGATAAATAATCTGAGGGAATGGATAAATAATCTGAGGAAATGGATAACAAATCTGAGGGAATGGATAAATAATCTGAGGGAATGGATAAATAATCTGAGGGAATGGATAAATAATCTGAGGGAATGGATAAATTATCTGAGGGAATGGATAAATAATCTGAGGAAATGGATAACAAATCTGAGGGAATGGATAACAAATCTGAGGGAATGGAAAAATAATCTGAGGGAATGGAAAAATAATCTGAGGAAATGGATAACAAATCTGAGGGAATTAATAAATAATCTGAGGGAATGGAAAAAATAATCTGAGGAAATGGATAAATAATCTGAGGGAATGGATAAATAATCTGAGGGAATGGATAAATAATCTGAGGAAATGGATAACAAATCTGATGGAATGGAAAAATAATCTGAGGGAATGGAAAAATAATCTGAGGGAATGGAAAAATAATCTGAGGAAATGGAAAAATAATCTGAGGGAATGGAAAAAATAATCTGAGGAAATGGATAAAACACCTGAGAGAATGGATAAAACACCTGAGAGAATGGATAAAACACCTGAGAGAATGGATAAAACACCTGAGAGAATGGATAAAACACCTGAGAGAATGGATAAAACACCTGAGAAAATGGATAAAACACCTGAGAGAATGGATAAAACACCTGAGAGTATGGATAAAACACCTGAGAGAATGGATAAAACACCTGAGAGAATGGATAAAACACCTGAGAGAATGGATAAAACACCTGAGAGAATGGATAAAACACCTGAGAGAATGGATAAAACACCTGAGAGAATGGATAAATAATCTGAGGGAATGGATAAAACATCTGAGGGAATGGATAAATAATCTGAGGGAATGGATAAATAATCTGAGGGAATGAATAAATAATCTGAGGGAATGGATAAATAATCTGAGGGAATGAATAAATCATCTGAGGGAATGGATAAAACATCTGAGGGAATGGATAAAGCATCTGAGGGAATGGATAAATAATCTGAGGGAATGGATAAATAATCTGAGGGAATGGATAACAAATCTGAGGGAATGGATAAATAATCTGAGGAAATGGATAACAAATCTGAGGGAATGGATAAATAATCTGAGGAATGGATAAATAATCTGAGGGAATGGATAAACAATCTGAGGAAATGGAAAAATAATCTGAGGGAATGGATAAATAATCTGAGGGAATGGTTAAAATAATCTGAGGGAATGAATAAATAATCTGAGGGAATGGATAAATAATCTGAGGGAATGGATAAATAATGTGAGGGAATGAATAAATAGTCTGAGGGAATGGAAAAATAATCTGAGGGAATGGATAAATAATCTGAGGGAATGGATAAATAATGAGGGAATGGATAAATAATCTGAGGGAATGGATAAATAATCTGAGGGAATGGATAAATAATCTGAGGGAATGAATAAATAATCTGAGGAATGGATAAATAATCTGAGGGAATGAATAAATAATCTGAGGGAATGGATAAAACATCTGAGGGAATGGAAAAATAATCTGAGGAAATGGATAAATAATCTGAGGGAATGGATAAATAATCTGAGGGAATGAATAAATAATCTGAGGGAATGGATAAATAATCTGAGGGAATGAATAAATAATCACCTGAGGGAATGGATAAAACATCTGAGGGAATGGATAAAACATCTGAGGGAATGGATAAAAATCTGAGGGAATGGATAAATAATCTGAGGAATGGATAAATAATCTGAGGGAATGGATAAATAATCTGAGGGAATGGATAAATAATGAGAATGGAATGAATAAATCATCTGAGGAATGGATAAATCATCTGAGGAATGGATAAATAATCTGAGGGAATGGATAAATAATCTGAGGAAATGGATAACAAATCTGAGGGAATGGATAAATAATCTGAGGGAATGGATAAATAATCTGAGGGAATGGATAAATAATCTGAGGGAATGGATAAATTATCTGAGGGAATGGATAAATAATCTGAGGAAATGGATAACAAATCTGAGGGAATGGATAACAAATCTGAGGGAATGGAAAAATAATCTGAGGGAATGGAAAAATAATCTGAGGAAATGGATAACAAATCTGAGGGAATTAATAAATAATCTGAGGGAATGGAAAAAATAATCTGAGAAATGGATAAATAATCTGAGGGAATGGATAAATAATCTGAGGGAATGGATAAAAATCTGAGGAAATGGATAACAAATCTGATGGAATGGAAAAATAATGGAATGGAAAAATAATCTGAGGGAATGAAAAATAATCTGAGGAAATGGAAAAATAATCTGAGGGAATGGAAAAAATAATCTGAGGAAATGGATAAAACACCTGAGAGAATGGATAAAACACCTGAGAGAATGGATAAAACACCTGAGAGAATGGATAAAACACCTGAGAGAATGGATAAAACACCTGAGAGAATGGATAAAACACCTGAGAGAAATGGATAAAACACCTGAGAGAATGGATAAAACACCTGAGAGAATGGATAAAACACCTGAGAGAATGGATAAAACACCTGAGAGAATGGATAAAACACCTGAGAGAATGGATAAAACACCTGAGAGAATGGATAAAACACCTGAGAGAATGGATAAAACACCTGAGAGAATGGATATAAAAACCTGAGGGAATGGATAAAACACCTGAGGGAATGGATAAAACACCTGAGGGAATGGATAAATAATGGATAAAAATGAATAAACACCTGAGGGAATGGATAAATAATCTGAGGGAATGAATGAGAGAAATAAAACATCTGAGGGAATGGATAAAACATCTGAGGGAATGGATAAACATCTGAGGGAATGGATAAATAATCTGAGGGAATGGATAAATAATCTGAGGGAATGGATAAAAACAAATCTGAGGGAATGGATAAATAATCTGAGGAAATGGATAAAACATCTGAGGGAATGGATAAAAATCTGAGGGAATGGATAAATAACACCTGAGGGAATGGATAAAAATCTGAGGGAATGGATAAATAATCTGAGGGAATGGATAAATAATCTGAGGGAATGAGGAAATGGATAACAAATCTGAGGGAATGGATAAAAATCTGAGGGAATGGATAAAACACAAATCTGAGGGAATTAAAAATAAATAATCTGAGGGAATGGATAAAAAAAATGGATAAAAACCTGAGGAAATGGATATTAATTGAGAGAATTAACTGAGGGAATGGATAAAATAACCTGAGAGAATGGAATGGAAAAATAATCTGAGGAAATGGATAACAAACTGAGGAATGGAAAAATAATCTGAGGGAATGGAAAAATAATCTGAGGAAATGGAAAAACACCTGAGGGAATGGAATGGAAAAATAATCTGAGGAATGGATAAAACACCTGAGAGAATGGATAAAACACCTGAGAGAATGGATAAAACACCTGAGAGAATGGATAAAACACCTGAGAGAATGGATAAAACATGAGAGAATGGATAAAACACCTGAGAGAATGGATAAAACACCTGGAGAAAATGGATAAAACACCTGAGAGAATGGATAAAACACCTGATGGAGAATGGATAAAACACCTGAGAGAATGGATAAAACACCTGAGAGAATGGATAAAACACCTGAGAGAATGGATAAAACACCTGAGGAATGGAATGGATAAAACACCTGAGAGAATGGATAAAACACCTGAGATAAAAACCTGGAATGGATAAAACACCTGAGGGAATGGATAAAACACCTGAGAAAATGGATAAAACACCTGAGAGAATGATAAAACACCTGAGAGAATGGATAAAACACCTGAGAGAATGGATAAAACACCTGAGAGAATGGATAAAACACCTGAGAGAATGGATAAAACACCTGAGAATGGATAAAAATGGATAAAACACCTGAGAGAATGGATAAAACACCTGAGAGAATGGATAAAACACCTGAGAGAATGGATAAAACACCTGAGAGAATGGATAAAACACCTGAGAGAATGGATAAAACACCTGAGAAAATGGATAAAACACCTGAGAGAATGGATAAAACACCTGAGAGAATGGATAAAACACCTGAGAGAATGGATAAAACACCTGAGAGAATGGATAAAACACCTGAGAGAATGGATAAAACACCTGAGAGAATGGATAAAACACCTGAGAGAATGGATAAAACACCTGAGAGAATGGATAAAACACCTGAGAGAATGGATAAAACACCTGAGAGAATGGATAAAACACCTGAGAGAATGGATAAAACACCTGAGAGAATGGATAAAACACCTGAGAGATGGATAAAACACCTGAGAGAATGGATAAAACACCTGGGAAAATGGATAAAACACCTGGATAAAACACCTGAGAGAATGGATAAAACACCTGAGAGAATGGATAAAACACCTGAGAGAATGGATAAAACACCTGAGAGAATGGATAAAACACCTGAGGGAATGGATAAAACATGAGAGAATGGATAAAACACCTGAGAGAATGGATAAAACACCTGAGAGAATGGATAAAACACCTGAGAGAATGGATAAAACACCTGAGGGAATGGATAAAACACCTGAGAGAATGGATAAAACACCTGAGAGAATGGATAAAACACCTGAGAGAATGGATAAAACACCTGAGAGAATGGATAAAACACCTGAGAGAATGGATAAAACACCTGAGAGAATGGATAAAACACCTGAGAGAATGGATAAAACACCTGAGAGAATGGATAAAACACCTGAGAGAATGGATAAAACACCTGAGAGAATGGATAAAACACCTGAGAGAATGGAAAAACACCTGAGAGAATGGATAAAACACCTGAGAGAATGGATAAAACACCTGAGAGAATGGAATGGATAAAACACCTGAGAGAATGGATAAAACACCTGGAATGGATAAAACACCTGAGAGAATGGATAAAACACCTGAGAGAATGGATAAAACACCTGAGAGAATGGATAAAACACCTGAGAGAATGGATAAAACACCTGAGGGAATGGATAAAACACCTGAGAGAATGGATAAAACACCTGAGAGAATGGATAAAACACCTGAGAGAATGGATAAAACACCTGAGAGAATGGATAAAACACCTGAGAAAATGGATAAAACACCTGAGAGAATAAAACACCTGAGAGAATGGATAAAACACCTGAGAGAATGGATAAAACACCTGAGAGAATGGATAAAACACCTGAGAGAATGGATAAAACACCTGAGAGAATGGATAAAACACCTGAGAGAATGGATAAAACACCTGAGAGAATGGATAAAACACCTGAGAGAATGGATAAAACACCTGAGAGAATGGATAAAACACCTGAGAGAATGGATAAAACACCTGAGAGAAGAATGGATAAAACACCTGAGAGAATGGATAAAACACCTGAGAGAATGGATAAAACACCTGAGAGAATGGATAAAACACCTGAGAGAATGGATAAAACACCTGAGAGAATGGATAAAAAAACACCTGAGAGAATGGATAAAACACCTGAGAGAATGGATAAAACACCTGAGAGAATGGATAAAACACCTGAGAGAATGGATAAAACACCTGAGAAGATAAAAACCTGAGAGAATGGATAAAACACCTGAGAGAATGGATAAAACACCTGAGAGAATGGATAAAACACCTGAGAGAATGGATAAAACACCTGAGAGAATGGATAAAACACCTGAGAGAATGGATAAAACACCTGAGAGAATGGATAAAACACCTGAGAGAATGGATAAAACACCTGAGAGAATGGATAAAACACCTGAGAGAATGGATAAAACACCTGAGAGAATGGATAAAACACCTGAGAGAATGGAATGGATAAAACACCTGAGAGAATGGATAAAACACCTGAGAGAATGAATGGATAAAACACCTGAGAGAATGGATAAAACACCTGAGAGAATGGATAAAACACCTGAGAGAATGGATAAAACACCTGAGGGAATGGATAAAACACCTGAGAGGATAAAAATGGATGGAAAACACCTGAGAGAATGGATAAAACACCTGAGAGAATGGATAAAACACCTGAGAGAATGGATAAAACACCTGAGAGAATGGATAAAACACCTGAGAGAATGGATAAAACACCTGAGAGAATGGATAAAACACCTGAGAGAATGGATAAAACACCTGAGAGAATGGATAAAACACCTGAGAGAATGGATAAAACACCTGATGGAGAATGGATATGGATAAAACACCTGAGAGAATGGATAAAACACCTGAGAGAAAACACCTGAGAGAATGGATAAAACACCTGAGAGAATGATAAAACACCTGAGAGAATGGATAAAACACCTGAGAGAATGGATAAAACACCTGAGAGAATGGATAAAACACCTGAGAGAATGGATAAAACACCTGAGAGAATGGATAAAACACCTGAGAGAATGGATAAAACACCTGAGAGAATGGATAAAACACCTGAGAGAATGGATAAAACACCTGAGAGAATGGATAAAACACCTGAGAGAATGGATAAAACACCTGAGAGAAGATAAAACACCTGAGAGAATGGATAAAACACCTGAGAGAATGGATAAAACACCTGAGAGAATGGATAAAACACCTGAGAGAATGGATAAAACACCTGAGAGAATGGATAAAACACCTGAGAGAATGGATAAAACACCTGAGAGAATGGATAAAACACCTGAGAGAATGGATAAAACACCTGAGAGAATGGATAAAACACCTGAGAGAATGGATAAAACACCTGAGAGAATGGATAAAACACCTGAGAGAATGGATAAAACACCTGAGAGAATGGATAAAACACCTGAGAGAATGGATAAAACACCTGAGAGAATGGATAAAACACCTGAGAGAATGGATAAAACACCTGAGAGAATGGATAAAACACCTGAGAGAATGGATAAAACACCTGAGAGAATGGATAAAACACCTGAGAGAATGGATAAAACACCTGAGAGAATGGATAAAACACCTGAGAGAATGGATAAAACACCTGAGAGAATGGATAAAACACCTGAGAGAATGGATAAAACACCTGAGAGAATGGATAAAACACCTGAATGGAAGAGAATGGATAAAACACCTGAGAGAATGGATAAAACACCTGAGAGAATGGATAAAACACCTGAGAGAATGAGAGAATGGATAAAACACCTGAGAGAATGGATAAAACACCTGAGAAAATGGATGGAAAACACCTGAGAGAATGGATAAAACACCTGAGAGAATGGATAAAACACCTGAGAGAAATGGATAAAACACCTGAGAGAATGGATAAAACACCTGAGAGAATGGATAAAACACCTGAGAGAATGGATAAAACACCTGAGAGAATGGATAAAACACCTGAGAGAATGGATAAAACACCTGAGAGAATGGATAAAACACCTGAGAGAATGGATAAAACACCTGAGAGAATGGATAAAACACCTGAGAGAATGGATAAAACACCTGAGAGAATGGATGAGAGAATGGATAAAACACCTGAGAGAATGGATAAAACACCTGAGAGAATGGATAAAACACCTGAGAGAATGGATAAAACACCTGAGAGAATGGATAAAACACCTGAGAGAATGGATAAAACACCTGAGAGAATGGATAAAACACCTGAGAGAATGGATAAAACACCTGAGAGAATGGATAAAACACCTGAGAGAATGGATAAAACACCTGAGAGAATGGATAAAACACCTGAGAGAATGGATAAAACACTGAGAGAATGGATAAAACACCTGAGAGAATGGATAAAACACCTGAGAGAATGGATAAAACACCTGAGAGAATGGATAAAACACCTGAGAGAATGGATAAAACACCTGAGAATGGATAAAACATGGAGAATGGATAAAACACCTGAGAGAATGGATAAAACACCTGAGAGAATGGATAAAACACCTGAGAGAATGGATAAAACACCTGAGAGAATGGATAAAACACCTGAGAGATAAAATGGATAAAACACCTGAGAGAATGGATAAAACACCTGAGAGAATGGATAAAACACCTGAGAGAATGGATAAAACACCTGAGAGAAGAGAATGGATAAAACACCTGAGAGAATGATAAAACACCTGAGAGAAATAAAACACCTGAGAGAATGGATAAAACACCTGAGAGAGAATGGATAAAACACCTGAGAGAATGGATAAAACACCTGAGAGAATGGATAAAACACCTGAGAGAATGGATAAAACACCTGAGAGAATGGATAAAACACCTGAGAGAATGGATAAAACACCTGAGAGAATGGATAAAACACCTGAGAGAATGGATAAAACACCTGAGAGAATGGATAAAACACCTGAGAGAATGGAAAACACCTGAGAGAATGGATAAAACACCTGAGAATGGATAAAAATGGATGGATAAAACACCTGAGAGAATGGATAAAACACCTGAGAGAATGGATAAAACACCTGAGAGAATGGATAAAACACCTGAGAGAATGGATAAAACACCTGAGAGAATGGATAAAACACCTGAGAGAATGGATAAAACACCTGAGAGAATGATAAAACAGAGAATGGATAAAACACCTGAGAGAATGGATAAAACACCTGAGAGAATGGATAAAACACCTGAGAGAATGGATAAAACACCTGAGAGAATGGATAAAACACCTGAGAGAATGGATAAAACACCTGAGAGAATGGATAAAACACCTGAGAGAATGGATAAAACACCTGAGAGAATGGATAAAACACCTGAGAGAATGGATAAAACACCTGAGAGAATGGATAAAACACCTGAGAGAATGGATAAAACACCTGAGAGAATGGATAAAACACCTGAATGGATAAAACACCTGAGAGAATGGATAAAACACCTGAGAGAATGGATAAAACACCTGAGAGAATGGATAAAACACCTGAGAGATAAAAATGGATAAAACACCTGAGAGAATGGATAAAACACCTGAGAGAATGGATAAAACACCTGAGAGAATGGATAAAACACCTGAGAGAATGGATAAAACACCTGAGAGAATGGAATGGAAAACACCTGAGAGAATGGATAAAACACCTGAGAGAATGGATAAAACACCTGAGAGAATGGATAAAACAGAGAATGGATAAAACACCTGAGAGAATGGATAAAACACCTGAGAGAATGGATAAAACACCTGAGAGAATGGATAAAACACCTGAGAGAATGGATAAAACACCTGAGAGAATGGATAAAACACCTGAGAGAATGGATAAAACACCTGAGAGAATGGATAAAACACCTGAGAGAATGGATAAAACACCTGAGAGAATGGATAAAAAACACCTGAGAGAATGGATAAAACACCTGAGAGAATGGATAAAACACCTGAGAGAATGGATAAAACACCTGAGAAGATAAAATGGATAAAACACCTGAGAGAATGGATAAAACACCTGAGAGAATGGATAAAACACCTGAGAGAATGGATAAAACACCTGAGAGAATGGATAAAACACCTGAGAGAATGGATAAAACACCTGAGAGAATGGATAAAACACCTGAGAGAATGGATAAAACACCTGAGAGAATGGATAAAACACCTGAGAGAATGGATAAAACACCTGAGAGAATGGATAAAACACCTGAGAGACCTGAGAGAATGGATAAAACACCTGAGAGAATGGATAAAACACCTGAGAGAATGGATAAAAACACCTGAGAGAATGGATAAAACACCTGAGAGAATGGATAAAACACCTGAGAGAATGGATAAAACACCTGAGAGAATGGATAAAACACCTGAGAGAATGGATAAAACACCTGAGAGAATGGATAAAACACCTGAGAGAATGGATAAAACACCTGAGAGAATGGATAAAACACCTGAGAGAATGGATAAAACACCTGAGAGAATGGATAAAACACCTGAGAGAATGGATAAAACACCTGAGAGAATGGATAAAACACCTGAGAGAATGGATAAAACACCTGAGAGAATGGATAAAACACCTGAGAGAATGGATAAAAACCTGAATGGATAAAACACCTGAGAGAATGGATAAAACACCTGAGAGAATGGATAAAACACCTGAGAATGGATAAAACACCTGAGAGAATGGATAAAAATGGATGGAAAACACCTGAGAGAATGGATAAAACACCTGAGAGAATGGATAAAACACCTGAGAGAATGGATAAAACACCTGAGAGAAATGGATAAAACACCTGAGAGAATGGATAAAACACCTGAGAGAAGAGAATGGATAAAACACCTGAGAGAATGGATAAAACACCTGAGAGAATGGATAAAACACCTGAGAGAATGGATAAAACACCTGAGAGAATGGATAAAACACCTGAGAGAATGGATAAAACACCTGAGAGAATGGATAAAAACTGAGAGAATGGATAAAACCTGAGAGAATGGATAAAACACCTGAGAGAATGGATAAAACACCTGAGAGAATGGATAAAACACCTGAGAGAATGGATAAAACACCTGAGAGAATGGATAAAACACCTGAGAGAATGGATAAAACACCTGAGAGAATGGATAAAACACCTGAGAGAATGGATAAAACACCTGAATGGATAAAACACCTGAGAGAATGGATAAAACACCCTGAGAGAATGGATAAAACACCTGAGAGAATGGATAAAACACCTGAGAGAATGGATAAAACACCTGAGAGAATGGATAAAACACCTGAGAATGGATAAAACACCTGAGAGAATGGATAAAACACCTGAGAGAATGGATAGAAATAAAACACCTGAGAGAATGGATAAAACACCTGAGAGAATGGATAAAACACCTGAGAGAATGGATAAAACACCTGAGAGAATGGATAAAACACCTGAGAGAATGGATAAAACAGAATGGATAAAACACCTGAGAGAATGGATAAAACACCTGAGAGAATGGATAAAACACCTGAGAGAATGGATAAAACACCTGAGAGAATGGATAAAACACCTGAGAGAATGGATAAAAATGGATGGATAAAACACCTGAGAGAATGGATAAAACACCTGAGAGAATGGATAAAACACCTGAGAGAATGGATAAAACACTGAGAGAATGAGAGAATGGATAAAACACCTGAGAGAATGGATAAAACACCTGAGAGAATGGATAAAACACCTGAGAGAATGGATAAAACACCTGAGAGAATGGATAAAACACCTGAGAGAATGGATAAAACACCTGAGAGAAGATAAAAATGAGAGAATGGATAAAACACCTGAAGATAAAACAGAATGGATAAAACACCTGAGAGAATGGATAAAACACCTGAGAATGGATAAAACACCTGAGAGAATGGATAAAACACCTGAGAGAATGGATAAAACACCTGAGAGAATGGATAAAACACCTGAGAGAATGGATAAAACACCTGAGAGAATGGATAAAACACCTGAGAATGGATAAAAATGGATAAAACACCTGAGAGAATGGATAAAACACCTGAGAGAATGGATAAAACACCTGAGAGAATGGATAAAACACCTGAGAGAATGGATAAATGGAATGGATAAAACACCTGAGAGAATGGATAAAACACCTGAGAGAATGGATAAAACACCTGAGAGAATGGATAAAACACCTGAGAGAATGGATAAAACACCTGAGAGAATGGATAAAACCTGAGAGAATGGATAAAACACCTGAGAGAATGGATAAAACACCTGAGAGAATGGATAAAACACCTGAGAGAATGGATAAAACACCTGAGAGAATGGATAAAACACCTGAGAGAATGGATAAAACACCTGAGAGAATGGATAAAAGAATGGATAAAACACCTGAGAGAATGGATAAAACACCTGAGAGAATGGATAAAACACCTGAGAGAATGGATAAAACACCTGAGAGAATGGATAAAACACCTGAGAGAATGGATAAAACACCTGAGAGAATGGATAAAACACCTGAGAGAATGGATAAAACACCTGAGAGAATGGATAAAACACCTGAGAGAATGGATAAAACACCTGAGAGAATGGATAAAACACCTGAGAGAATGGATAAAACACCTGATAAAACACCTGAGAGAATGGATAAAACACCTGATAAAACACCTGAGAGAATGGATAAAACACCTGAGAGAATGGATAAAACACCTGAGAGAATGGATAAAACACCTGAGAGAATGGATAAAACACCTGAGAGAATGGATAAAACACCTGAGAGAATGGATAAAACACCTGAGAGAATGGATAAAACACCTGAGAGAATGGATAAAACACCTGAGAGAATGGATAAAACACCTGAGAGAATGGATAAAACACCTGAGAGAATGGATAAAACACCTGAGAGAATGGATAAAACACCTGAGAGAATGGATAAAACACCTGAGAGAATGGATAAAACACCTGAGAGAATGGATAAAACACCTGAGAGAATGGATAAAACACCTGAGAGAATGGATAAAACACCTGAGAGAATGGATAAAACACCTGAGAGAATGGATAAAACACCTGAGAGAATGGATAAAACACCTGAGAGAATGGATAAAACACCTGAGAGAATGGATAAAACACCTGAGAGAATGGATAAAACACCTGAGAGAATGGATAAAACACCTGAGAGAATGGATAAAACACTGAGAGAATGGATAAAACACCTGAGAGAATGGATAAAACAGAGAATGATAAAACACCTGAGAGAATGGATAAAACACCTGAGAGAATGGATAAAACACCTGAGAGAATGGATAAAACACCTGAGAGAATGGATAAAACACCTGAGAGAATGGATAAAACACCTGAGAGAATGGATAAAACACCTGAATGGATAAAACACCTGAGAGAATGGATAAAACACCTGAGAGAATGGATAAAACACCTGAGAGAATGGATAAAACACCTGAGAGAATGGATGAGAGAATGGAAAACACCTGAGAGAATGGATAAAACACCTGAGAGAAATGGAATGGATAAAACACCTGAGAGAATGGATAAAACACCTGAGAGAATGGATAAAACACCTGAGAGAATGGATAAAACACCTGAGAGAATGGATAAAACACCTGAGAGAATGGATAAAACACCTGAGAGAATGGATAAAACACCTGAGAGAATGGATAAAACACCTGAGAGAATGGATAAAACACCTGAGAGAATGGATAAAACACCTGAGAGAATGGATAAAACACCTGAGAGAATGGATAAAACACCTGAGAGAATGGATAAAACACCTGAGAGAATGGATAAAACACCTGAGAGAATGGATAAAACACCTGAGAGAATGGATAAAACACCTGAGAGAATGGATAAAACACCTGAGAGAATGGATAAAACACCTGAGAGAATGGATAAAGAGAATGGATAAAACACCTGAGAGAATGGATAAAACACCTGAGAGAATGGATAAAACACCTGAGAGAATGGATAAAACACCTGAGAGAATGGATAAAACACCTGAGAGAATGGATAAAACACCTGAGAGAATGGATAAAACACCTGAGAGAATGGATAAAACACCTGAGAGAATGGATAAAACACCTGAGAGAATGGATAAAACACCTGAGAGAATGGATAAAACACCTGAGAGAATGGATAAAACATGAGAGAATGGATAAAACACCTGAGAGAATGGATAAAACACCTGAGAGAATGGAAAACACCTGAGAGAATGGATAAAACACCTGAGAGAATGGATAAAACACCTGAGAGAATGGATAAAACACCTGAGAGAATGGATAAAACACCTGAGAGAATGGATAAAACACCTGAGAGAATGGATAAAACACCTGAGAGAATGGATAAAACACCTGAGAGAATGGATAAAACACCTGAGAGAATGGATAAAACACCTGAGAGAATGGATAAAACACCTGAGAGAATGGATAAAACACCTGAATGGATAAAACACCTGAGAATGGATAAAACACCTGAGAGAATGGATAAAACACCTGAGAGAATGGATAAAACACCTGAGAGAATGGATAAAACACCTGAGAGAATGATAAAACACCTGAGAGAATGGATAAAACACCTGAGAGAATGGATAAAACACCTGAGAGAATGGATAAAACACCTGAGAGAATGGATAAAACACCTGAGAGAATGGATAAAACACCTGAGAATGGATAAAAATGGATAAAACACCTGAGAGAATGGATAAAACACCTGAGAGAATGGATAAAACACCTGAGAGAATGGATAAAACACCTGAGAGAATGGATAAAACACCTGAGAGAATGGATAAAACACCTGAGAGAATGGATAAAACACCTGAGAGAATGGATAAAACACCTGAGAAGAATGGATAAAACACCTGAGAGAATGGATAAAAATGGATAAAACACCTGGAGAGAATGGATAAAACACCTGAGAGAATGGATAAAACACCTGAGAGAATGGATAAAACACCTGAGAGAAGATAAAACACCTGAGAGAATGGATAAAACACCTGAGAGAATGGATAAAACACCTGAGAGAATGGATAAAACACCTGAGAGAATGGATAAAACACCTGAGAGAATGGATAAAACACCTGAGAGAATGGATAAAACACCTGAGAGAATGGATAAAACACCTGAGAGAATGGATAAAACACCTGAGAGAATGGATAAAACACCTGAGAGAATGGATAAAACACCTGAGAGAATGGATAAAACACCTGAGAGAATGGATAAAACACCTGAGAGAATGGATAAAACACCTGAGAGAATGGATAAAACACCTGAGAGAATGGATAAAACACCTGAGAGAATGGAGAGAATGGATAAAACACCTGAGAGAATGGATAAAACACCTGAGAGAATGGATAAAACACCTGAGAGAATGGATAAAACACCTGAGAGAATGGATAAAACACCTGAGAGAATGGATAAAACACCTGAGAGAATGGATAAAACACCTGAGAGAATGGATAAAACACCTGAGAGAATGGATAAAACACCTGAGAGAATGGATAAAACACCTGAGAGAATGGATAAAACACCTGAGAGAATGGATAAAACACCTGAAAATGGATAAAACACCTGAGAGAATGGATAAAACACCTGAGAGAATGGATAAAACACCTGAGAGAATGGATAAAACACCTGAGAGAATGGATAAAACACCACCTGAGAGAATGGATAAAACACCTGAGAGAATGGATAAAACACCTGAGAGAAGAATGAGAATGGATAAAACACCTGAGAGAATGGATAAAACACCTGAGAGAATGGATAAAACACCTGAGAGAATGGATAAAACACCTGAGAGAATGGATAAAACATGGATGGAAAACACCTGAGAGAAATGGAATAAAACACCTGAGAGAATGGATAAAACACCTGAGAGAATGGATAAAACACCTGAGAGAATGGATAAAACACCTGAGAGAATGGATAAAACACCTGAGAGAATGGATAAAACACCTGAGAGAATGGATAAAACACCTGAGAGAATGGATAAAACACCTGAGAGAATGGATAAAACACCTGAGAGAATGGATAAAACACCTGAGAGAATGGATAAAACACCTGAGAGAATGGATAAAACACCTAAAAGAGAGAATGGATAAAACACCTGAGAGAATGGATAAAACACCTGAGAGAATGGATAAAACACCTGAGAGAATGGATAAAACACCTGAGAGAATGGATGAATGGAGAAGAATGGATAAAACACCTGAGAGAATGGATGAGAGAATGGATAAAACACCTGAGAGAATGGATAAAACACCTGAGAGAATGGATAAAACACCTGAGAGAATGGATAAAACACCTGAGAGAATGGATAAAACACCTGAGAGAATGGATAAAACACCTGAGAGAATGGATAAAACACCTGAGAGAATGGAGAATGGATAAAACATGGAATGGATAAAACACCTGAGAGAAGGATAAAAATGAGAATGGAAAACACCTGAGAGAATGGATAAAACACCTGAGAGAATGGATAAAACACCTGAGAGAATGGATAAAACACCTGAGAGAATGGATAAAACACCTGGAGAATGGATAAAACACCTGAGAGAATGGATAAAACACCTGAGAGAATGGATAAAACACCTGAGAGAATGGATAAAACACCTGAGAGAATGGATAAAACACCTGAGAGAATGGATAAAACACCTGAGAGAATGGATAAAACACCTGAGAGAATGGATAAAACACCTGAGAGAATGGATAAAACACCTGAGAGAATGGATAAAACACCTGAGAGAATGGATAAAACACCTGAGAGAATGGATAAAACACCTGAGAGAATGGATAAAACACCTGAGAGAATGGATAAAACACCTGAGAGAATGGATAAAACACCTGAGAGAATGGATAAAACACCTGAGAGAATGGATAAAACACCTGGAATGGATAAAACACCTGAGAGAATGGATAAAACACCTGAGAGAATGGATAAAACACCTGAGAGAATGGATAAAACACCTGAGAGAATGGATAAAACACCTGAGAGAATGGATAAAACACCTGAGAGAATGGATAAAACACCTGAGAGAATGGATAAAACACCTGAGAGAATGGATAAAACACCTGAGAGAATGGATAAAACAGAGAATGGATAAAACACCTGAGAGAATGGATAAAACACCTGAGAGAATGGATAAAACACCTGAGAGAATGGATAAAACACCTGAGAGAATGGATAAAACACCTGAGAGAATGGATAAAACACCTGAGAGAATGGATAAAACACCTGGAATGGATAAAACACCTGAGAGAATGGATAAAACACCTGAGAGAATGGATAAAAATGGAATGGATAAAACACCTGAGAGAATGGATAAAACACCTGAGAGAATGGATAAAACACCTGGAATGGATAAAACACCTGAGAGAATGGATAAAACACCTGAGAGAATGGATAAAACACCTGAGAGAATGGATAAAACACCTGAGAGAATGGATAAAACACCTGAGAGAATGGATAAAAATGAGGATAAAACACCTGAGAGAATGGATAAAACACCTGAGAGAATGGATAAAACACCTGAGAGAATGGATAAAACACCTGAGAGAATGGATAAAACACCTGAGAGAATGGATAAAACACCTGAGAGAATGGATAAAACACCTGAGAGAATGGATAAAACACCTGAGAGAATGGATAAAACACCTGAGAGAATGGATAAAACACCTGAGAGAATGGATAAAACACCTGAGAGAATGGATAAAAACTGAGAGAATGGATAAAACCTGAGAGAATGGATAAAACACCTGAGAGAATGGATAAAACACCTGAGAGAATGGATAAAACACCTGAGAGAATGGATAAAACACCTGAGAGAATGGATAAAACACCTGAGAGAATGGATAAAACACCTGAGAGAATGGATAAAACACCTGAGAGAATGGATAAAACACCTGAGAGAATGGATAAAACACCTGAGAGAATGGATAAAACACCTGAGAGAATGGATAAAACACCTGAGAGAATGGATAAAACACCTGAGAGAATGGATAAAACACCTGAGAGAATGGATAAAACACCTGAGAGAATGGATAAAACACCTGAGAGAATGGATAAAACACCTGAGAGAATGGATAAAACACCTGAGAGAATGGATAAAACACCTGAGAGAATGGATAAAACACCTGAGAGAATGGATAAAACACCTGAGAGAATGGATAAAACACCTGAGAGAATGGATAAAACACCTGAGAGAATGGATAAAACACCTGAGAGAATGGATAAAACACCTGAGAGAATGGATAAAACACCTGAGAAGATAAAAATGGATAAAACACCTGAGAGAATGGATAAAACACCTGAGAGAATGGATAAAACACCTGAGAGAATGGATAAAACACCTGAGAGAATGGATAAAACACCTGAGAGAATGGATAAAACACCTGAGAGAATGGATAAAACACCTGAGAGAATGGATAAAACACCTGAGAATGGATAAAAATGGATAAAACACCTGAGAGAATGGATAAAACACCTGAGAGAATGGATAAAACACCTGAGAGAATGGATAAAACACCTGAGAGAATGGATAAAACACCTGAGAGAATGGATAAAACACCTGAGATGGATAAAAATGGAATAAAACACCTGAGAGAATGGATAAAACACCTGAGAGAATGGATAAAACACCTGAGAGAATGGATAAAACACCTGAGAGAATGGATAAAACACCTGAGAGAATGGATAAAACACCTGAGAGAATGGATAAAACACCTGAGAGAATGGATAAAACACCTGAGAGAATGGATAAAACACCTGAGAGAATGGATAAAACACCTGAGAGAATGGATAAAACACCTGAGAGAATGGATAAAACACCTGAGAGAATGGATAAAACACCTGAGAGAATGGATAAAACACCTGAGAGAATGGATAAAACACCTGAGAGAATGGATAAAACACCTGAGAGAATGGATAAAACACCTGAGAGAATGATAAAACACCTGAGAGATGGATAAAACACCTGAGAGAATGGATAAAACACCTGAGAGAATGGATAAAACACCTGAGAGAATGGATAAAACACCTGAGAGAATGGATAAAACACCTGAGAGAATGGATAAAACACCTGAGAGAATGGATAAAACACCTGAGAGAATGGAGAGAATGGATAAAACACCTGAGAGAATGGATAAAACACCTGAGAGAATGGATAAAACACCTGAGAGAATGGATAAAACACCTGAGAGAATGGATAAAACACCTGAGAGAATGGATAAAACACCTGAGAGAATGGATAAAACACCTGAGAGAATGGATAAAAACCTGAGAGAATGGATAAAACACCTGAGAGAATGGATAAAAGAATGGATAAAACACCTGAGAGAATGGATAAAACACCTGAGAGAATGGATAAAACACCTGAGAGAATGGATAAAACACCTGAGAGAATGGATAAAACACCTGAGAGAATGGATAAAACACCTGAGAGAATGGATAAAACACCTGAGAGAGAGAATGGATAAAACACCTGAGAGAATGGATAAAACACCTGAGAGAATGGATAAAACACCTGAGAGAATGGATAAAACACCTGAGAGAATGGATAAAACACCTGAGAGAATGGATAAAACACCTGAGAGAATGGATAAAACACCTGAGAGAATGGATAAAACACCTGAGAGAATGGATAAAACACCTGAGAGAATGGATAAAACACCTGAGAGAATGGATAAAACACCTGAGAGAATGGATAAAACACCTGAGAGAAGATAAAACACCTGAGAATGGATAAAACACCTGAGAGAATGGATAAAACACCTGAGAGAATGGATAAAACACCTGAGAGAATGGATAAAAACTGAGAGAATGGATAAAACCTGAGAGAATGGATAAAACACCTGAGAGAATGGATAAAACACCTGAGAGAATGGATAAAACACCTGAGAGAATGGATAAAACACCTGAGAGAATGGATAAAACACCTGAGAATGGATAAAACACCTGAGAGAATGGATAAAACACCTGAGAGAATGGATAAAACACCTGAGAGATAAAAATGGATAAAACACCTGAGAGAATGGAGAGAATGGATAAAACACCTGAGAGAATGGATAAAACACCTGAGAGAATGGATAAAACACCTGAGAGAATGGATAAAACACCTGAGAGAATGGATAAAACACCTGAGAGAATGGATAAAACACCTGAGAGAATGGATAAAACACCTGAGAGAATGGATAAAACACCTGAGAGAATGGATAAAACACCTGAGAGAATGGATAAAACACCTGAGAGAATGGATAAAACACCTGAGAGAATGGATAAAACACCTGAGAGAATGGATGAGAGAATGGATAAAACACCTGAGAGAATGGATAAAACACCTGAGAGAATGGATAAAACACCTGAGAGAATGGATAAAACACCTGAGAGAATGGAAAACACCTGAGAGAATGGATAAAACACCTGAGAGAATGGATAAAACACCTGAGAGAATGGATAAAACACCTGAGAGAATGGATAAAACACCTGAGAGAATGGATAAAACACCTGAGAGAATGGATAAAACACCTGAGAGAATGAGAGAATGGATAAAACACCTGAGAGAATGGATAAAACACCTGAGAGAATAAAACATGAGAGAATGGATAAAACACCTGAGAGAATGGATAAAACACCTGAAAATGGATAAAACACCTGAGAGAATGGATAAAACACCTGAGAGAATGGATAAAACACCTGAGAGAATGGATAAAACACCTGAGAGAATGGATAAAACACCTGAGAGAATGGATAAAACACCTGAGAGAATGGATAAAACACCTGAGAGAATGGATAAAACACCTGAGAGAATGGATAAAACACCTGAGAGAATGGATAAAACACCTGAGAGAATGGATAAAACACCTGAGAGAATGGATAAAACACCTGAGAGAATGGATAAAACACCTGAGAGAATGGATAAAACACCTGAGAGAATGGATAAAACACCTGAGAGAATGGATAAAACACCTGAGAGAATGGATAAAACACCTGAGAGAATGGATAAAACACCTGAGAGAATGGATAAAACACCTGAGAGAATGGATAAAACACCTGAGAGAATGGATAAAACACCTGAGAGAATGGATAAAACACCTGAGAGAATGGATAAAACACCTGAGAGAATGGATAAAACACCTGAGAATGGATAAAACACCTGAGAGAATGGATAAAACACCTGAGAGAATGGATAAAACACCTGAGAGAATGGATAAAACACCTGAGAGAATGGATAAAACACCTGAGAGAATGGATAAAACACCTGAGAGAATGGATAAAACACCTGAGAGAATGGATAAAACACCTGAGAGAATGGATAAAACACCTGAGAGAATGGATAAAACACCTGAGAGAATGGATAAAACACCTGAGAGAATGGATAAAACACCTGAGAGAATGGATAAAACACCTGAGAGAATGGATAAAACACCTGAGAGAATGGATAAAACACCTGAGAGAATGGATAAAACACCTGAGAGAATGGATAAAACACCTGAGAGAATGGATAAAACACCTGAGAGAATGGATAAAACACCTGAGAGAATGGATAAAACACCTGAGAGAATGGATAAAACACCTGAGAGAATGGATAAAACACCTGAGAGAATGGATAAAACACCTGAGAGAATGGATAAAACACCTGAGAGAATGGATAAAACACCTGAGAGAATGGATAAAAATGGATAAAACACCTGAGAGAATGGATAAAACACCTGAGAGAATGGATAAAACACCTGAGAGAATGGATAAAACACCTGAGAGGATAAAACACCTGAGAGAATGGATAAAACACCTGAGAGAATGGATAAAACACCTGAGATAAAAATGGATAAAACACCTGAGAGAATGGATAAAACACCTGAGAGAATGATAAAACACCTGAGAGAATGGAAAACACCTGAGAGAATGGATAAAACACCTGAGAGAATGGATAAAACACCTGAGAGAATGGATAAAACACCTGAGAGAATGGATAAAACACCTGAGAGAATGGATGGAAAACACCTGAGAGAATGGATAAAACACCTGAGAGAATGGATAAAACACCTGAGAGAATGGATAAAACACCTGAGAGAATGGATAAAACACCTGAGAGAATGGATAAAACACCTGAGAGAATGGATAAAACACCTGAGAGAATGGATAAAACACCTGAGAGAATGGATAAAACACCTGAGAGAATGGATAAAACACCTGAGAGAATGGATAAAACACCTGAGAGAATGGATAAAACACCTGAGAGAATGGATAAAACACCTGAGAATGGATAAAACACCTGAGAGAATGGATAAAACACCTGAGAGAATGGATAAAACACCTGAGAGAATGGATAAAACACCTGAGAGAATGGATAAAACACCTGAGAGAATGGATAAAACACCTGAGAGAATGGATAAAACACCTGAGAGAATGGATAAAACACCTGAGAGAATGGATAAAACACCTGAGAGAATGGATAAAACACCTGAGAGAATGGATAAAACACCTGAGAGAATGGATAAAACACCTGAGAGAATGGATAAAACACCTGAGAGAATGGATAAAACACCTGAGAGAATGGATAAAACACCTGAGAGAATGGATAAAACACCTGAGAGAATGGATAAAACACCTGAGAGAATGGATAAAACACCTGAGAGAATGGATAAAACACCTGAGAGAACACCTGAGAGAATGGATAAAACAGAGAGAATGGATAAAACACCTGAGAGAATGGATAAAACACCTGAGAGAATGGATAAAACACCTGAGAGAATGGATAAAACACCTGAGAGAATGGATAAAACACCTGAGAGAATGGATAAAACACCTGAGAGAATGGATAAAACACCTGAGAGAATGGATAAAACACCTGAGAGAATGGATAAAACACCTGAGAGAATGGATAAAACACCTGAGAGAATGGATAAAACACCTGAGAGAATGGATAAAACACCTGAGAGAATGGATAAAACACCTGAGAGAATGGATAAAACACCTGAGAGAATGGATAAAACACCTGAGAGAATGGATAAAACACCTGAGAGAATGGATAAAACACCTGAGAGAATGGATAAAACACCTGAGAGAATGGATAAAACACCTGAGAGAATGGATAAAACACCTGAGAGAATGGATAAAACACCTGAGAGAATGGATAAAACACCTGAGAGAATGGATAAAACACCTGAGAATGGATAAAACACCTGAGAGAATGGATAAAACACCTGAGAGAATGGATAAAACACCTGAGAGAATGGATAAAACACCTGAGAGAATGGATAAAACACCTGAGAGAATGGATAAAACACCTGAGAGAATGGATAAAACACCTGAGAGAATGGATAAAACACCTGAGAGAATGGATAAAACACCTGAGAGAATGGATGAGAGAATGGATAAAACACCTGAGAGAATGGATAAAACACCTGAGAGAATGGATAAAACACCTGAGAGAATGGATAAAACACCTGAGAGAATGGATAAAACACCTGAGAGGATAAAACACCTGAGAGAATGGATAAAACACCTGAGAGAATGGATAAAACACCTGAGAGAATGGATAAAACAGAGAATGGATAAAACACCTGAGAGAATGGATAAAACACCTGAGAATGGATAAAACACCTGAGAGAATGGATAAAACACCTGAGAGAATGGATAAAACACCTGAGAGAATGGATAAAACACCTGAGAGGATAAAAATGGATAAAACACCTGAGAGAATGGATAAAACACCTGAGAGAATGGATAAAACACCTGAGAGAATGGATAAAACACCTGAGAGAATGGATAAAACACCTGAGAAGAATGGATAAAACACCTGAGAGAATGGATAAAACACCTGAGAGAATGGATAAAACACCTGAGAGAATGGATAAAACACCTGAGAGAATGGATAAAACACCTGAGAGAAGATAAAAATGGATAAAACACCTGAGAGAATGGATAAAACACCTGAGAGAATGGATAAAACACCTGAGAGAATGGATAAAACACCTGAGAGAATGGATAAAACACCTGAGAGAATGGATAAAACACCTGAGAGAATGGATAAAACACCTGAGAGAATGGATAAAACACCTGAGAGAATAAAACACCTGAGAGAATGGATAAAACACCTGAGAGAATGGATAAAACACCTGAGAGAATGGATAAAACACCTGAGAGAATGGATAAAACACCTGAGAGAATGGATAAAACACCTGAGAGAATGGATAAAACACCTGAGAGAATGGATAAAACACCTGAGAGAATGGATAAAACACCTGAGAGAATGGATAAAACACCTGAGAGAATGGATAAAACACCTGAGAGAATGGATAAAACACCTGAGAGAATGGATAAAACACCTGAGAGAATGGATAAAACACCTGAGAGAATGGATAAAACACCTGAGAGAATGGATAAAACACCTGAGAGAATGGATAAAACACCTGAGAGAATGGATAAAACACCTGAGAGAATGGATAAAACACCTGAGAGAATGGATAAAACACCTGAGAGAATGGATAAAACACCTGAGAGAATGGATAAAACACCTGAGAGAATGGATAAAACACCTGAGAGAATGGATAAAACACCTGAGAGAATGGATAAAACACCTGAGAGAATGGATAAAACACCTGAATGGATAAAACACCTGAGAATGGATAAAACACCTGAGAGAATGGATAAAACACCTGAGAGAATGGATAAAACACCTGATAAAACACCTGAGAGAATGGATAAAACACCTGAGAGAATGGATAAAACACCTGAGAGAATGGATAAAACACCTGAGAGAATGGATAAAACACCTGAGAGAATGGATAAAACACCTGAGAGAATGGATAAAACACCTGAGAGAATGGATAAAACACCTGAGAGAATGGATAAAACACCTGAGAGGATAAAACACCTGAGAGAATGGATAAAACACCTGAGAGAATGGATATAAAACACCTGAGAAAATGGATGGAAAATGGATAAAAAACAGGGATTGGCAGATGGATAAAACACCTTTTTTCTCCACCTGAGAGAATGGATAAAAATGAGAGAATATAAAAATGAGAGAATGGATAAAACATATGATAAAACACCTGAGAGAATTTATGGATAAAACACCTGAGAGAAGACTTGAGAGAATGGATAAAACACCAAAGCGACAGGGATTACAGTCATGAGGGGCGCTGTGGGCTACAGATTCCAATCCCAGTATTAGCTGGAACTTCTTCTTCTTCTCTGGTATAATGGCCTTCACAACAGTTGGATGTGAATTCCGCCACCTACTGCACGGCTGGATAATAATGATGCGGGGTAAAAATAATACAAACTAACAAAAAATGTAGTTTCTCTAAACAAAATAAACCTGCTTTAATATTCAATTCTCAAATTGTAATCGGGACATTTTCTGGCATCAGTAGTCCTTGCAGTGCTTCTGCCGTGAAGGCTTGGAGGCCCAAAAACGTTTTGGCTACAGATATAATAATGTTCACTTTCTTGGACTTCTTAAACCCTTGTGCTGTACAATTATATAAATGGTTAATGGCTATAAATGGCTAAAAACATTCACCTTCTTCACAATGAATGCATCCAGATCACTCGATGGATTTAAAACATTTACAACTGGTTGAGGTACATCCACCTCCATATCTTCTTCAGCACTGTGGCCTCTTACCCCTTTGACTCTCCTCACCGCCTCCCCATAGGAGATCTGCCACACAGCCAAATCAAATCAAATCAAATGTATTTATATAGCCCTTCGTACATCAGCTGATATCTGAAAGTGCTGTAAAGAAACCCAGCCTACAACCCCAAACAGCAAGCAATGCAGGTGTAGAAGCACGGTGGCTAGGAAAAACTCCCTAGAAAGGCCAAAACCTAGGAAGAAACCTAGAGAGGAACCAGGCTATGTGGGGTAGCCAGTCCTCTTCTGGCTGTGCCGGGTGGAGATTATAACAGAACATGGCCAAGATGTCCAAATGTTCATAAATGACCAGCATGGTCGAATAATAATAAGGCAGAACAGTTGAAACTGGAGCAGCAGCACAGCCAGGTGGACTGGGGACAGCAAGGAGTCATCATGTCAGGTAGTCCTGAGGCATGGTCCTAGGGCTCATGTCCTCTGAGAGAGAGAAAGAAAGAGGGAAAGAGAGAATTAGAGAGTGCCCTGTTAGGGTGATCACTCCATCAATACAGGTTACTTCTGACGTGAACAGATTTAGCCAGATCAATACAGGTTACTTCTGACGTAAATGATTTTAGCCAGATCAATACAGGTTACTTCTGGCATGAACAGATTTAGCCAGATCAATACATGTTACTTCTGACGTGAATGAATTTAGCCAGATCAATACAGGTTACTTCTGGCGTGAACAGATTTAGCAAGATCAATACAGGTTACTTATGACATGGATGAATTTAGCCAGATCAATACAGGTTACTTCTGACGTGGATGAATTTAGCCAGATCAATACAGGTTACTTCTGGCGTGAATTAATTTAGCCAGATCAATACAGGTTACTTCTGGCGTGAACGAATTTAGCCAGATCAATACAGGTTACTTCTGACGTGAATGAATTTAGCCAGATCAATACAGATTACTTCTGGCGTGAACGAATTTAGCTAGATCAATACATGTTACTTCTGATGTGGACGCATTTAGCCAGATCAATACAGGTTACTCTGAGGTGAATTAATTTAGCCAGATCAATACAGGTTACTTCTGACATGGATGAATTTAGCCAGATCAATACAGGTTACTTCTGAGGTTAATTAATCCAGATCAATACAGGTTACTTCTGAGGTTAATTAATTAATCTAGATAAATACAGGTTACTCTGAGGTTAATTAATTAATCCAGATCAATACAGGTTACTTCTGAGGTTAATTAATTAATCCAGATCAATACAGGTTACTTCTGAGGTTAATTAATTAATCTAGATCAATACAGGTTTCTCTGAGGTTAATTAATTAATCCAGATCAATACAGGTTACTTCTGACGTGAATGAATTTAGCCAGATCAATACAGGTTATTTCTGAGGTTAATTAATTAATCTAGATAAATACAGGTTACTCTGAGGTTAATTAATTAATCCAGATCAATACAGGTTACTTCTGAGGTTAATTAATTAATCTAGATCAATACAGGTTACTCTGAGGTTAATTAATTAATCCAGATCAATACAGGTTACTTCTGAGGTTAATTAATTAATCTAGATCAATACAGGTTACTCTGAGGTTAATTAATTAATCCAGATCAATACAGGTTACTTCTGAGGTTAATTAATTAATCCAGATCAATACAGGTTACTTCTGAGGTTAATTAATTAAACTAGATCAATACAGGTTACTTCTGAGGTTAATTAATTAATCTAGATCAATACAGGTTACTCTGAGGTTAATTAATTAATCCAGATCAATACAGGTTACTTCTGACGTGAATGAATTTAGCCAGATCAATACAGGTTACTTCTGACATGGATGAATTTAGCCAGATCAATACATGTTACTTCTGAGTTTAATTAATTAATCCAGATCAATACAGGTTACTTCTGAGGTTAATTAATTAATCTAGATCAATACAGGTTACTCTGAGGTTAATTAATTAATCCAGATCAATACAGGTTACTTCTGAGGTTAATTAATTAATCCAGATCAATACAGGTTACTTCTGAGGTTAATTAATTAATCTAGATCAATACAGGTTACTCTGAGGTTAATTAATTAATCCAGATCAATACAGGTTACTTCTGACGTGAATGAATTTAGCCAGATCAATACAGGTTACTTCTGAGGTTAATTAATTAATCTAGATCAATACAGGTTACTTCTGAGGTTAATTAATTAATCCAGATCAATACAGGTTACTTCTGAGGTTAATTAATTAATCTAGATCAATACAGGTTACTCTGAGGTTAATTAATTAATCCAGATAAATACAGGTTACTTCTGAGGTTAATTAATTAATCCAGATCAATACAGGTTACTTCTGAGGTTAATTAATTAATCCAGATCAATACAGGTTACTTCTGAGGTTAATTAATTAATCTAGATCAATACAGGTTACTCTGAGGTTAATTAATTAATTCAGATCAATACAGGTTACTTCTGAGGTTAATTAATTAATCTAGATCAATACAGGTTACTCTGAGGTTAATTAATTAATCCAGATCAATACAGGTTACTTCTGACGTGAATGAATTTAGCCAGATCAATACAGGTTACTCTGACGTGAATTAATTAATCTAGATCAATACAGGTTACTTCTGAGGTTAATTAATTAATCTAGATCAATACAGGTTACTTCTGAGGTGAATGAATTAATCTAGATCAATACAGGTTACTTCTGAGGTGAATTAATTAATCTAGATCAATACAGGTTACTTCTGAGGTTAATTAATTTAGCCAGATCAATACAGGTTACTTCTGAGGTGAATTAATGAATCTAGATCAATACAGGTTACTTCTGAGGTTAATTAATTAATCCAGATCAATACAGGTTACTTCTGAGGTTAATTAATTAATCTAGATCAATACAGGTTACTCTGAGGTTAATTAATTAATCCAGATAAATACAGGTTACTTCTGAGGTTAATTAATTAATCCAGATCAATACAGGTTACTTCTGAGGTTAATTAATTAATCCAGATCAATACAGGTTACTTCTGAGGTTAATTAATTAATCTAGATCAATACAGGTTACTCTGAGGTTAATTAATTAATTCAGATCAATACAGGTTACTTCTGAGGTTAATTAATTAATCTAGATCAATACAGGTTACTCTGAGGTTAATTAATTAATCCAGATCAATACAGGTTACTTCTGACGTGAATGAATTTAGCCAGATCAATACAGGTTACTCTGACGTGAATTAATTAATCTAGATCAATACAGGTTACTTCTGAGGTTAATTAATTAATCTAGATCAATACAGGTTACTTCTGAGGTGAATGAATTAATCTAGATCAATACAGGTTACTTCTGAGGTGAATTAATTAATCTAGATCAATACAGGTTACTTCTGAGGTTAATTAATTTAGCCAGATCAATACAGGTTACTTCTGAGGTGAATTAATGAATCTAGATCAATACAGGTTACTTCTGAGGTGAATTAATTAATCTAGATCAATACAGGTTACTTCTGAGGTGAATTAATTAATCTAGATCAATACAGGTTACTTCTGAGGTTAATTAATTAATCTAGATCAATACAGGTTACTTCTGAGGTGAATTAATTAATCTAGATCAATACAGGTTACTTCTGAGGTGAATTAATTTAGCCAGATCAATACAGGTTACTTCTGAGGTGAATTAATTAATCTAGATCAATACAGGTTACTTCTGAGGTGAATTAATTAATCTAGATCAATACAGGTTACTTCTGAGGTGAATTAATTAATCTAGATCAATACAGGTTACTTCTGAGGTGAATTAATTAATCTAGATCAATACAGGTTACTTCTGAGGTGAATTAATTTAGCCAGATCAATACAGGTTACTTCTGAGGTGAATTAATTAATCTAGATCAATACAGGTTACTTCTGAGGTGAATTAATTAATCTAGATCAATACAGGTTACTTCTGAGGTGAATTAATTAATCTAGATCAATACAGGTTACTTCTGAGGTGAATTAATTAATCTAGATCAATACAGGTTACTTCTGAGGTGACACATCGACACAATTCATCAAAAAAGTCTGCTTCTAGATTGAATCCACTGTTCTCTTCACAGTCATTGATAGTACAAACGGATCTCCCAAATGAACTTTGTCAAAAACAATGCAGTCCAACAAGAAATGCATTAGTCCACAGTCTCAAACGGAATATGCCCGAGCCCAGTGTGATGACTGGGTACAATATACCACCAGACCCTAACCTGCTGTGGTGCGCTCTGCCAACTGTTCGTTTACCAAATGTGTTAAACTGAATCACCCTGCTGAAAAATAACATTACTCCAATTGGAATAGTGTATTATATGCAATGTGTGCATGACCGACAAACACTATGCACATGTTTATATACTGTAGATTGATGTCTATTAATTGAGTAGCATTTAGATAACTTGTATAATCAGATTTCAAACAAAACACAGATATTAATCAAAATAAGACGCTAAAAAGACATCATGAAAAATATGTCTTCATCTAGTTATGATCTGGTTAGATGTCCCGATCACATTTCAACCAGAAAAATTCGTCTTGATCACTGTCGTAATGCCCACTGGGTAGCGTTCAGAGGGCTTTGCAAGGTCAAATTTGATAAACGTGGCACTGTTGCATACATTAAACTCTGAGGGAAAGCATTATGTTAAAACAACTTCCTGGCAAGATAGATCTTCATTATACAGTGCCAGGGTTCATCCGGTCAGCGAGTGGGTAGAGGAGAGGAGTGCCCGCCAGGACTGCGCTGGGTCAGGCATGCCATCACCCCCCTACGGCCTGGAATGCTGAGTTTGGGCCAAACTGTCCACGGTGACGTTGGAGGGTGAGAGTACACGTGGGACAGCAACCTTGTAGGTTCTCAATATTGCATCAACTTCTCGCGACATTAAAAACTTCAATAAGATAAACTCACCGTACTAGTTGTCACTTGTGTCGCGAGGGAAGAGCCGTTGGTCGACGAGCATCAGTTTTTTTTTTTTTGCTGAAGATTTTCCTGCAACCGGCCAGAAGCCACAGTCACCATCTACCACTTACCACCCCGACAATGAGCGACGACGAGCAGACCAAGCTGCTGGAGTGTGCCGGTCCCCCGTCCGCGTCGCCTGGGAAGAAACCCCCGCGGATGCCCAAGTGCTCCCGGTGCAGGAACCACGGCTACGTGTCGCCGCTGAAGGGACACAAGCGCTTCTGCAACTGGAGAGACTGCCAGTGCCAGAAGTGCAAACTGATCGCGGAGCGGCAGAGAGTTATGGCGGCCCAGGTAGGGAACTACTGTAGTTTGCAATAGTGCATTGTATTAGGATCTTTCGATTAAACTATGCATTGGTTTTTTTCCACAGTAAATGTAAATAATGCTGTTTTGCAATTATATGCATGCGTGGATTGTGCATTGTGCTGTGTGGAACTAGCTAACTTTAGCTAGTTAACGTTAGCAATCATTTATTAGCTACAGTTTGCTGCTGTGGTTTTCAAATAGTCTGTCAGATTTATTTTCTTTTCATCCTACAGTTGTTTGTTTATGTTCCGTATTTACACAGTTGATCACAACAAAGGCATTTGTTTAGATACATGGATACATTGAATAGGTAGGTGGCTACAATCTGCTACAATGTGAATACACCATCATGCTGGAGTTTCCCTCAGACAGCTAAATGTGAAGACCAATACATAACCTGAAGCATGGATGGAACCCGGGTTATTGAAATACGATGTTAGAATAGTGCCAAAATGTACTCTATCAATTTTGCTTTAAATATATGCTGCATTGTAATTTGTAAACTATAATTTTACTACAAGGCACTTTAATTTGGGCTACTTGTAGCTTACTAAAACGGAGTCCAAAGTGAAGGAAGTTTATGACGAACTCTGATGATCAGAGAGACTGGTGGCTTTGTGGAATTTGTCTAATTCGCTCAAGGTCAATATTTTAGTCAGATAGGCTACATGTAGAGTAACCTAATCTGCTCGGAGTGGAAGAAGCTGAAGTCACTCCTGTCTGTCTGTCAGTAAGCCTTCTTCAGGATATATGATTGTGAGACAATAAAATGTTTTTAAAGTTTGTAATGTCCAATTGTTTGCAAGTTCACTGACATGCAGGAATTCCTATATTTTCATGTATGTAGATTTGGTGGACAAAGATAGGAGCTAATATGAATTAAAAACAGGCTGTGGTCAAAGTAAACCCAAAGATATTCTCATGCATTTTACATCAGGTCCAGGAGTAGGCTGGGTGTGGGAACTGGCCAATGAGGTCCAGGAGCAGGCTTAATCTGGGTGTGGGAACTGGCCAATGAGGTCCAGGAGTAGGCTTAATCTGGGTGTGGAAACTGGCCAATGTGGTCCAGGAGTAGGCTTAATCTGGGTGTGGAAACTGGCCAATGAGGTCCAGGAGTAGGCTTAATCTGGGTGTGGGAACTGGCCAATGAGGTCCAGAAGCAGGCTTAATCTGGGTGTGGGAACTGGCCAATGAGGTCCAGGAGCAGGCTGGGTGTGGGAACTGGCCAATGAGGTCCAGGAGCAGGCTGGGTGTGGGAACTGGCCAATGAGGTCCAGGAGTAGGCTTAATCTGGGTGTGGGAACTGGCCAATGAGGTCCAGGAGCAGGCTGGGTGTGGGAACTGGCCAATGAGGTCCAGGAGCAGGCTTAATCTGGGTGTGGAAACTGGCCAATGAGGTCCAGGAGCAGGCTGGGTGTGGGAACTGGCCAATGAGGTCCAGGAGCAGGCTTAATCTGGGTGTGGGAACTGGCCAATGAGGTCCAGGAGCAGGCTTAATCTGGGTGTGGGAACTGGCCAATGAAGTCCAGGAGCAGACTGGGTGTGGGAACTGGCAATGAGGTCCAGGAGCAGGCTGCGTGTGGGAACTGGCCAATGAGGTCCACGAGTAGGCTTAATCTGGGTGGTGGAACTGGCCAATGAGGTCCAGGAGTATGCGGAACTGTCTGTCTGTCTGTCTGTCTGTCTGTCTGTCTGTCTGTCTGTCTGTCTGTCTGTCTGTCTGTCTGTCTGTCTGTCTGTCTGTCTGTCTGTCTGTCTGTCTGTCTGTCTGTCTGTCTGTCTGTCTGTCTGTCTGTCTGTCTGTCTGTCTGTCTGTCTGTCTGTCTGTCTGTCTGTCTGTCTGTCTGTCTGTCTGTCTGTCTGTCTGTCTGTCTGTCTGTCTGTCTGTCTGTCTGTCTGTCTGTCTGTCTGTCTGTCTGTCTGTCTGTCTGTCTGTCTGTCTGTCTGTCTGTCTGTCTGTCTGTCTGTCTGTCTGTCTGTCTGTCTGTCTGTCTGTCTGTCTGTCTGTCTGTCTGTCTGTCTGTCTGTCTGTCTGTCTGTCTGTCTGTCTGTACCTTCCTGCTTGTATGTCTGTCATGTCTCTATCCTTCCTCAATACAGTAACTAACTGTTTCTGTGTGTGTGTGTGCCTCTTTCTCTGTGTGTGTGTGTCCCTCTTTCTCTGTGTGTGTGTGTGTCCCTCTTTCTCTGTGTGTGTGTGTCTCTTTCTCTGTGTGTGTGTGTCCCTTTCTCTGTGTGTGTGTGTCCCTTTCTCTGTGTGTGTGTGTGTGTTCCTCTTTCTCTGTGTGTGTGTGTGCCTCCTTCTCTCTGTGTGTGTGTCCCTCTTTCTCTGTGTGTGTGTGTCCCTCTTTCTGTGTGTGTGTGTGTCCCTCTTTCTGTGTGTGTGTGTGTGTGCCTCTTTCTGTGTGTGTGTGTGTGCCTCTTTCTCTCTGTGTGTGTGTGCCTCTTTCTCTGTGTGTGTGTGTGTGCCTCTTTCTCTCTCTGTGTGTGTGTGTGTCTCTTTCTCTCTGTGTGTGTGCAGGTGGCTCTGCGAAGGCAGCAGGCTCAAGAGGAGGAGATGGGGCTCTGTAGCCCAGCCACGCTGTCCAGTCAGGAGGTTGTTGTGAAGAATGAGCCCACTGGAGACTGTCTGTCCTCGGTGTCTGGAGGACGATCACCTACCTGTGGAAACACCTCAGCTGGTACCTCACCTTCTAATACAGGTATATATGACACACATTCAATCCATGTGCATCCACCCACATATTAGTGTTACCGATGTAAATCTGGTCCCTATGTTTATAACACAGTATAATGCCATGACTACCACAACTAATATAATCTGGTCCCTATGTTTATAACACAGTGACTACCACAACTAATATAATCTGGTCCCTATGTTTATAACACATTATAATGCCATGACTACCACAACTAATATAATCTGGGTCCTCTGTTTATAACACAGTGACTACCACAACTAATATAATCTGGTCCCTATGTTTATAACACAGTGACTACCACAACTAATATAATCTGGTCCCTATGTTTATAACACAGTGACTACCACAACTAATATAATCTGGTCCCTATGTTTATAACACAGTGACTACCACAACTAATATAATCTGGTCCCTATGTTTATAACACATTATAATGCCATGACTACCACAACTAATATAATCTGGTTCCTCTGTTTATAACACAGTGACTACCACAACTAATATAATCTGGTCCCTATGTTTATAACAGTATAATGCCATGACTACCACAACTAATATAATCTGGTTCCTCTGTTTATAACACAGTGACTACCACAACTAATATAATCTGGTCCCTATGTTTATAACACAGTATAATGCCATGACTACCACAACTAATATAATCTGGTTCCTCTGTTTATAACACAGTGACTACCACAACTAATATAATCTGGTTCCTCTGTTTATAACACAGTGACTACCACAACTAATATAATCTGGTTCCTCTGTTTATAACACAGTGACTACCACAACTAATATAATCTGGTTCCTCTGTTTATAACACAGTGACTACCACAACTAATATAATCTGGTCCCTATGTTTATAACACAGTGACTACCACAACTAATATAATCTGGTCCCTATGTTTATAACACAGTGACTACCACAACTAATATAATCTGGTCCCTATGTTTATAACACAGTATAATGCCATGACTACCACAACTAATATAATCTGGTTCCTCTGTTTATAACACAGTGACTACCACAACTAATATAATCTGGTTCCTCTGTTTATAACACAGTGACTACCACAACTAATATAATCTGGTCCCTATGTTTATAACACAGTATAATGCCATGACTACCACAACTAATATAATCTGGTCCCTATGTTTATAACACAGTATAATCCCATGACTACCACAACTAATATAATCTGGTCCCTATGTTTATAACACAGTATAATCCCATGACTACCACAACTAATATAATCTGGTCCCTATGTTTATAACACAGTATAATCCCATGACTACCACAACTAATATAATCTGGTCCCTATGTTTATAACACAGTGACTACCACAACTGATATAATCTAGTACCTATGTTTATAACTATTGGGATTAGAGCAGTTGAACATATTAAAATCAAACACCACCGCCCTACCACAGGGCTCAGTTGGTAGAGCATGGAGCTTGTAACGCCAGGGTAGTGGGTTCGATCCCCGGGACCACCCATACGTAGAATGTATGCACACATGACTGTAAGTCGCTTTGGATAAAAGCGTCTGCTAAATGGCATATATTATTATTATTATATTATGAACTTTTTTAGCCACTAGTCCTTTTGAACAAGTAGGACTGATTTGTTTCCTTGTCTTAAAGCTCAAGTCACTTGTAATGGTCTGTAACACCAGGGGCCAAAATGGTGACATCAAATTCTGTTGAATGATGCAAGGAACCACTTTACACAATACAATTATTGTTATCATTATGATTATTATGATTATTATTATTATTAGCAGATGTAAATGCAGGCTCCCCCCTGCCTATTGGCCTCTTTGCAGAGTCAAGCTTGTCTCAAAATAGAACCCTCTCCCTTTAAGGTTCTCCTGGAGGATGGTTGGCCGAAGAAATATTACAACATCCCAATTACAACCAAATGCTTATTATGTCTTTATAAAATACTATCCTACTTTAATGAATCAGGGATCAAATGGCTTAGGTTGGCTACCTCAAAGCAAGGTAACTAACTAACTTGGTTATCTGCCTGGTAAGGCAGGTTTCACTGGAGATCTATTGCCAGCATTGGTAGTTATTTGTGGTTTAGGCTATTCTAAGAATATTTGAATGTTGTCAGAATGACTTGGCCAGTGTTGAATATTGGGGAATAACAGCTTTCCAACTGTGTCAGAATTATTTTGCAGTTATTTCATTGCTTTAGAGGTGTTTTCCAACAGGTGTTTTGCAGTTATTTCATTGCTTTAGAAGTGTTTTCCAACAGGTGTTTTGCAGTTATTTCATTGTTTTAGAGGTGTTTTCCAACAGGTGTTTTGCAGTTATTTCATTGTTTTAGAGGTGTTTTCCAACAGGTGTTTTGCAGTTATTTCATTGTTTTAGAGGTGTTTTCCAACAGGTGTTTTGCAGTTATTTCATTGTTTTAGAGGTGTTTTCCAACAGGTGTTTTGCAGTTATTTCATTGCTTTAGAAGTGTTTTCCAACAGGTGTTTTGCAGTTATTTCATTGCTTTAGAGGTGTTTTCCAACAGGTGTTTTGCAGTTATTTCATTGCTTTAGAAGTGTTTTCCAACAGGTGTTTTGCAGTTATTTCATTGCTTTAGAAGTGTTTTCCAACAGGTGTTTTGCAGTTATTTCATTGCTTTAGAAGTGTTTTCCAACAGGTGTTTTGCAGTTATTTCATTGCTTTAGAAGTGTTTTCCAACAGGTGTTTTGCAGTTATTTCATTGCTTTAGAAGTGTTTTCCAACAGGTGTTTTGCAGTTATTTCATTGCTTTAGAAGTGTTTTCCAACAGGTGTTTTGCAGTTATTTCATTGCTTTAGAGGTGTTTTCCAACAGGAGTGTTTTGGTTTATGAACACAACCATTCATTTGCGGTTATTCACAATATTTATTTTAGGACATCAGACATGACAATGACATTAATAGATCCTATTAGCTAATTAGTTAACTAGTGAGATAGTTAGCCAGGCTACATGTTATGTTTTGAATTGGCTATCTAGTTAGTCTGTTGTCTATCATTATCTTATAGGCCAGGGATGGGCAATTTTGATAGGGGTGGGGGCCACAAAGAATCTGAACACATTATGAGTGGCAGCAGTGGCTGGCGGGTACCCACATTCATAACCCACACACGCAGTCAGTCCCGACCCTAGCCTTTTGGGGACCCCCCCCCCCCCCCCCCCCGACGGCTGGTGCATAGAGACAAATGTTGCAGTTTCAAAGCATGTTTGCTCCAATTCTAAAAAATCATTGTGGACCTACAAAAGGGGGGCGGCCCACAGGCCTAATCACACATGCAGGTGCACACGCTATGACTTTTACAGGATTTTCATATCCCTACGAACCCTGTTTGCCGACCAAAAATGTGCTATAACTGGGCAAATAACTGACTAACTAGCAAGGAATATCAACAAATGTGCGCATGTGGCTACATGCAGCTCTGCGATTTGATCTCAAAAGCCTTTGATCTCAGGACCGCCTGTCAATGCAATTTTGATGTGGACACAACTGGCTCTGCAGACATTGAGAGGACAGTGGACACAACTGACTCTGCAGACATTGGGAGGACAGTGGACACAACTGGCTCTGCAGACATTGAGAGGACAGTGGACACAACTGGCTCTGCAGACATTGAGAGGACAGTGGACACAACTGGCTCTGCAGACATTGAGAGGACAGTGGACACAACTGACTCTGCAGACATTGAGAGGACAGTGGACACAACTGACTCTGCAGACATTGGGAGGACAGTGGACACAACTGGCTCTGCAGACATTGGGAGGACGTGGACACAACTGGCTCTGCAGACATTGGCAGGACAGTGGACACAACTGGCTCTGCAGACATTGAGGACAGTGGACACAACTGACTCTGCAGACATTGGGAGGACAGTGGACACAACTGGCTCTGCAGACATTGGGAGGACAGTGGACACAACTGGCTCTGCAGACATTGGGAGGACAGTGTACAGCATCTCATGTGGAGGACTTTCTGTGTAGTCCTAGTCCTGATGTCCTAGTACTATCAGTATATTTCTGATGTCCTGGTACTATAGTACAGTCCTGGTACTATAGTATAGTCCTAGTCCTGATGTCCTGGTACTATAGTGTAGTCCTAGTCCTGATGTCCTGGTACTATCAGTATAGTCCTGATGTCTTGGTACTATAGGGTAGTCCTAGTCCTGATGTCCTGGTACTATAGTACAGTCCTGGTACTATAGTGTAGTCCTAGTCCTGATGTCCTGGTACTATAGTGTAGTCCTAGTCCTGATGTCCTGGTGCTATAGTACAGTCCTGGTACTATAGTGTAGTCCTAGTCCTGATGTCCTGGTACTATAGTACAGTCCTGGTACTATCAGTATAGTCCTGATGTCCTGGTACTATAGTGTAGTCCTAGTCCTGATGTCCTGGTGCTATAGTACAGTCCTGGTACTATCAGTATAGTCCTGATGTCCTGGTACTATAGTGTAGTCCTAGTCCTGATGTCCTGGTACTATAGTACAGTCCTGGTACTATCAGTATAGTCCTGATGTCCTGGTACTATCAGTGTAGTCCTGATGTCCTGGTACTATAGTACAGTCCTGGTACTATCAGTATAGTCCTGATGTCCTGGTACTATCAGTGTAGTCCTGATGTCCTGGTACTATAGTGTAGTCCTAGTCCTGATGTCCTGGTACTATAGTGTAGTCCTAGTCCTGATGTCCTGGTACTATCAGTGTAGTCCTGATGTCCTGGTACTATAGTGTAGTCCTAGTCCTGATGTCCTGGTACTATCAGTATAGTCCTGATGTCTTGGTACTATAGGGTAGTCCTAGTCCTGATGTCCTGGTACTATAGTACAGTCCTGGTACTATCAGTATAGTCCTGATGTCCTGGTACTATAGTGTAGTCCTAGTCCTGATGTCCTGGTACTATCAGTGTAGTCCTGATGTCCTGGTACTATCAGTGTAGTCCTGATGTCCTGGTACTATAGTGTAGTCCTAGTCCTGATGTCCTGGTACTATAGTACAGTCCTGGTACCAGCCTCAAGTCCATCTTTTGATCACTCTGTGGTAGAGGAAGTAAGGAGGCAGAAACAGTTTGTTCCTTCAAGCCTGATATCAGCTCTGGACTGGAATACCAACCCGGTCAAGGCTGCTGCCACTGTGTGTGTTTGTGGCCCCTGGACCGGTGACAGAGAGGAGAGGAGTTGAGCACTCAGTGATTCAGCCATGAGGACAACGGTCAGACCTGGGACACACACAACACTTCTGTCTCCTAATCTACTGATAGTGAGATATACCACAGAGCTGAATCTGGCAGAAGCTTGAGACAAATGTGTCTTTGTTGACTCCAGATATCCCAACACATGATGAGGACAGTTGTTGATATGGTAAATATGCCTTAATGCAACTCCTTGAGGTAGGTTAGTTGTTGATATGGTAAATATGCCTTAATGCAACTCCTTGAGGTAGGTTAGTTGTTGATATGGTAAATATGCCTTAATGCAACTCCTTGAGGTAGGTTAGTTGTTGATATGGTAAATATGCCTTAATGCAACTCCTTGAGGTAGGTTAGTTGTTGATATGGTAAATATGCCTTAATGCAGCTCCTTGAGGTAGGTTAGTTGTTGATATGGTAAATATGCCTTAATGCAACTCCTTGAGGTAGGTTAGTTGTTGATATGGTAAATATGCCTTAATGCAGCTCCTTGAGGTAGGTTAGTTGTTGATATGGTAAATATGCCTTAATGCAACTCCTTGAGGTAGGTTAGTTGTTGATATGGTAAATATGCCTTAATGCAACTCCTTGAGGTAGGTTAGTTGTTGATATGGTAAATATGCCTTAATGCAACTCCTTGAGGTAGGTTAGTTGTTGATATGGTAAATATGCCTTAATGCAGCTCCTTGAGGTAGGTTAGTTGTTGATATGGTAAATATGCCTTAATGCAACTCCTTGAGGTAGGTTAGTTGTTGATATGGTAAATATGCCTTAATGCAGCTCCTTGAGGTAGGTTAGTTGTTGATATGGTAAATATGCCTTAATGCAACTCCTTGAGGTAGGTTAGTTGTTGATATGGTAAATATGCCTTAATGCAACTCCTTGAGGTAGGTTAGTTGTTGATATGGTAAATATGCCTTAATGCAACTCCTTGAGGTAGGTTAGTTGTTGATATGGTAAATATGCCTTAATGCAGCTCCTTGAGGTAGGTTAGTTGTTGATATGGTAAATATGCCTTAATGCAGCTCCTTGAGGTAGGTTAGTTGTTGATATGGTAAATATGCCTTAATGCAGCTCCTTGAGGTAGGTTAGTTGTTGATATGGTAAATATGCCTTAATGCAACTCCTTGAGGTAGGTTAGTTGTTGATATGGTAAATATGCCTTAATGCAACTCCTTGAGGTAGGTTAGTTGTTGATATGGTAAATATGCCTTAATGCAACTCCTTGAGGTAGGTTAGTTGTTGATATGGTAAATATGCCTTAATGCAACACCTTGAGGTAGGTTAGTTGTTGATATGGTAAATATGCCTTAATGCAACTCCTTGAGGTAGGTTAGTTGTTGATATGGTAAATATGCCTTAATGCAGCTCCTTGAGGTAGGTTAGTTGTTGATATGGTAAATATGCCTTAATGCAACTCCTTGAGGTAGGTTAGTTGTTGATATGGTAAATATGCCTTAATGCAACTCCTTGAGGTAGGTTAGTTGTTGATATGGTAAATATGCCTTAATGCAACTCCTTGAGGTAGGTTAGTTGTTGATATGGTAAATATGCCTTAATGCAACTCCTTGAGGTAGGTTAGTTGTTGATATGGTAAATATGCCTTAATGCAACTCCTTGAGGTAGGTTAGTTGTTGATATGGTAAATATGCCTTAATGCAGCTCCTTGAGGTAGGTTAGTTGTTGATATGGTAAATATGCCTTAATGCAACTCCTTGAGGTAGGTTAGTTGTTGATATGGTAAATATGCCTTAATGCAACTCCTTGAGGTAGGTTAGTTGTTGATATGGTAAATATGCCTTAATGCAACTCCTTGAGGTAGGTTAGTTGTTGATATGGTAAATATGCCTTAATGCAACTCCTTGAGGTAGGTTAGTTGTTGATATGGTAAATATGCCTTAATGCAACTCCTTGAGGTAGGTTAGTTGTTGTTTCATCCATTGATAATGTTGTTCTTGTGTGAGTTGTATGCAGTGGCGACCCGTAATTCAGGGCAGAGCCCCACACTTTTAGGTACACAAATATAATACAAATAATAATACACTTTGTTTTCAGGGGGGGAGGCTTGCCTGTTGCGCTTGTTATTTTGGCATTAATATGTGTCACATATCAGTTTGCAGGCAATGTAAAAAAAATCACATGTAATTGAGTTAATAAAGCTGCATACAAACATGATCTCTTTTTTGTTTTCTTGAGTAAAGCAGCTCCAAAATGCAGGTGTTTCAGCCGAGCTCAGTGCTTTCTGTGGTGGTGGGGCAGCCAGCAGAATATACAGTGTTGAGCCTGATTGGCTCAGTTTTCTGTCACTCATGGGACAGCACGTCATCCCCAATTCTAAGGTTAGAGCTCAAATATTTTGACCCTTGGGTTCTGCCATAGAGTTATATTAGAAATGCCCATCCAAGATGGCTCAAGGTCATTGGCCACAGATAGAATGACATCAAATCACGCGTAGCTTTGATTGGAGTGATCATGTCAACATCATACTTTCAAAATCTTAGCTAGCAAGCTAGCAGTCGTCGCCATGAATCAAGTCGACAATCAAATTCTTTTCAACATTACACAACAACATTTACATTTAAGTCATTTAGCAGACGCTCTTATCCAGAGCGATCTTACAAATTGGTGCATTCACCTTACGACATCCAGTGGAACAGTCACTTTACAATAGTGCATCTAAATCTTAAAGGGGGGGGGTGAGAGGGATTACTTATCCTATCCTAGGTATTCCTTAAAGAGGTGGGGTTTCAGGTGTCTCCGGAAGGTGGTGATTGACTCCGCTGTCCTGGCGTCGTGAGGGAGTTTGTTCCACCATTGGGGGGCCAGAGCAGCGAACAGTTTTGACTGGGCTGAGCGGGAACTGTACTTCCTCAGTGGTAGGGAGGTGAGCAGGCCAGAGGTGGATGAACGCAGTGCCCTTGTTTGGGTGTAGGGCCTGATCAGAGCCTGGAGGTACTGAGGTGCCGTTCCCCTCACAGCTCCGTAGGCAAGCACCATGGTCTTGTAGCAACAAGTTGTAAATCGCAAATTCAACAATGCGTGGTTTGGGAAGGAATCAGTGGCTAACTGTGAGTTCAAGACAACTCGGGAAAACGAGCTCCGACTGGGAAAACGAGCTCCGACTGGGAAAACGAGCTCCGACTGGGAAAACGAGCTCCGACTGGGAAAACGAACTCCGTCTGGGAAAACGAGCTCCGACTGGGAAAACGAGCTCCGACTGGGAAAACGAGCTCCGACTGGGAAAACGAGCTCCGACTGGGAAAACGAGCTCCGACTGGGAAAATATGTTTGAACTGTCGTTCAAATTTTTCTATTTGATGACAGAATTTCCTCACGATGGACCGCTGCGCCACATTCCTGTTCAAGCACATTACTACATGTCTTATGCTGCTGCTATAATGCTGTAATATGTCAGGGAGATATCTATACTGTAGCTGAGAAAGTAATACTAAGTGTATGTTGTGTCGTAAGCTGTTAGTAGCCCATGTTCCTCGCCCTAATAATTTGGTCTGTTTTCACCGTTTGTGGCCGTTGTGTGCTTGTTGCAACTTTTTTTGTACAGCTTTGACAGTGCTACTGCTAGTAGTGGTGGCGCTTGGCTTGCATGTGCAAATTCAGAACACACAACATTCTCTAACATAATTATGTTATTTGACATATCAAATTAAAAGCTTATTTAATGTGTCAAATAATGTTATGACATGTATCTTGTTTGACACGCAAAGACCCAAACGGCGTTCAATGTTCAGAGAAATGTAATCATTGAATATTGTAAGAGCTTTCATTGTCTGCTTATATGCCCTCTTTATTTATCCTACGGTTCTGACTTGGTGTACAGGTAGAATACTGTAAGTAAGAACGGCTCATGTTCTGAATTCTGTCGCTGTACATTTCAAAAGTGCCGAAGAAATAGTTAAATTGACTATGCCCGTCGTCTCTCTCTTAATGTCTTAATCGAAATTACGGATTGCCTCTTATCCGCTTGTCGTCCCCCTATGCCATAGTTTGTACATCTCAATTGTCAGCAGGAACCACATTTGTTTAAAAAGCAAGTCAGCCATATCAGCTATGTTTTTTTTAACAGGCAGTAAAAGAGGCTGAATGAACTGTAGCAGTGGTAAGGTGTTGGGACAACTTTATGTTGGCCCTCACAGTTTGTGAGCACAGTTTGTCACCGTTATAGTGCAACTAATGTTTTGTTTAGTGTGGTGTTGTTGCTTTGCTGGCATGCCACATTGTTTTGTATGTATGGTTTTACCAATGAAGAGAAGGATGGAGAGTGACAGGAAGAATCAGTTCATGACAGCCACCAGTAGATGGTGCTATTGTGTGGGACTGAAAACTAAAAATGTCTTGACTGAAAACAGAAAGACGTTTATTGATTTTTGTTTAATTGAACCTTTATTTAACCAGGTAGGCCACTTGAGATCACCTTTATTTAACCAGGTAGGCTAGTTGAGAACACCTTTATTTAACCAGGTAGGCTAGTTGAGAACACCTTTATTTAACCAGGTAGACTAGTTGAGAACACCTTTATTTAACCAGGTAGGCTAGTTGAGAACACCTTTATTTAACCAGGTAGGCTAGTTGAGAACACCTTTATTTAACCAGGTAGGCTAGTTGAGAACACCTTTATTTAACCAGGTAGACTAGTTGAGAACACCTTTATTTAACCAGGTAGGCTAGTTGAGAACACCTTTATTTAACCAGGTAGGCCAGTTGAGAACACCTTTATTTAACCAGGTGGCTAGTTGAGAACACCTTTATTTAACCAGGTGGCCAGATGAGAACACCTTTATTTAACCAGGTGGCCAGTTGAGAACACCTTTATTTAACCAGGTAGGCTAGTTGAGAACACCTTTATTTAACCAGGTAGGCTAGTTGAGAACACCTTTATTTAACCAGGTAGGCTAGTTGAGAACACCTTTATTTAACCAGGTAGGCTAGTTGAGAACACCTTTATTTAACCAGGTAGACTAGTTGAGAACACATTTATTTAACCAGGTAGGCTAGTTGAGAACACCTTTATTTAACCAGGTAGGCCAGTTGAGAACACCTTTATTTAACCAGGTGGCTAGTTGAGAACACCTTTATTTAACAAGGTGGCCAGTTGAGAACACCTTTATTTAACCAGGTGGCCAGTTGAGAACACCTTTATTTAACCAGGTAGGCTAGTTGAGAACACCTTTATTTAACCAGGTAGGCTAGTTGAGAACACCTTTATTTAACCAGGTAGGCTAGTTGAGAACACCTTTATTTAACCAGGTAGGCCAGTTGAGAACACCTTTATTTAACCAGGTAGGCTAGTTGAGAACACCTTTATTTAACCAGGTAGGCCAGTTGAGAACACCTTTATTTAACCATGTAGGCTAGTTGAGAACACCTTTATTTAACCAGGTAGACTAGTTGAGAACACCTTTACTTAACCAGGTAGGCTAGTTGAGAACACCTTTATTTAACCAGGTAGGCTAGTTGAGAACACCTTTATTTAACCAGGTAGGCTAGTTGAGAACACCTTTATTTAACCAGGTAGACTAGTTGAGAACACCTTTATTTAACCAGGTAGGCTAGTTGAGAACACCTTTATTTAACCAGGTAGGCCAGTTGAGAACACCTTTATTTAACCAGGTGGCTAGTTGAGAACACCTTAATTTAACCAGGTGGCCAGATGAGAACACCTTTATTTAACCAGGTGGCCAGTTGAGAACACCTTTATTTAACCAGGTAGGCTAGTTGAGAACACCTTTATTTAACCAGGTAGGCTAGTTGAGAACACCTTTATTTAACCAGGTAGGCTAGTTGAGAACACCTTTATTTAACCAGGTAGGCTAGTTGAGAACACCTTTATTTAACCAGGTAGGCTAGTTGAGAACACCTTTATTTAACCAGGTAGACTAGTTGAGAACACATTTATTTAACCAGGTAGGCCAGTTGAGAACACCTTTATTTAACCAGGTGGCTAGTTGAGAACACCTTTATTTAACAAGGTGGCCAGTTGAGAACACCTTTATTTAACCAGGTGGCCAGTTGAGAACACCTTTATTTAACCAGGTAGGCTAGTTGAGAACACCTTTATTTAACCAGGTAGGCTAGTTGAGAACACCTTTATTTAACCAGGTAGGCTAGTTGAGAACACCTTTATTTAACCAGGTAGGCTAGTTGAGAACACCTTTATTTAACCAGGTAGGCCAGTTGAGAACACCTTTATTTAACCACGTGGCCAGTTGAGAACACCTTTATTTAACCAGGTAGGCTAGTTGAGAACACCTTTATTTAACCAGGTGGCCAGTTGAGAACACCTTTAATTAACCAGGTAAGCCAGTTGAGAACATGTCCTCATTTACAACTGCGACCTGGCCAAGATAAAGCAAAGCAGTGCAACAAAAACAACAACACAGAGTTACACATGGAATAAACAAACACACAGTCAATAACACAATAGAACATCTGTATACACTGTATGCAAATGAGGTAAGGAGGTCAGGCAATAAATAGGCCATAGTGGTGAAGTAATTACAATTTAGCAATTCACACTGGAGTGATTGATGTGCAGATGATGATGTGCAAGTAGAAATACTGGTGTGCAAAATAACAGAAAAACAAAAAACAAAAATGGGGATGAGGTAGGTAGTTGGTTGGATGGACAATTTACAGATGGGCTATGTACAGCTGCACCAACCGGTAAGCTGCTCTGACAGCTGATGCTTAAAGTTAGTGAGGGAGATATAAGTCTCCAACGTCAGTGATTAGTTTCCAACCTTGTGAACTCTCTTGGAACTGGCAGAGTTGGTATCAGTGTACTAGGGGTGGTAGTACACTGGCTGGAGGATTTCCATCATCATCATTCTAACCCTGTTCCTCTGTCCCTGCAGGGAGTCGGTCTGGTCTGAGGGACAGTATACCTGGCCCTGTCTGACCTCTAACCCTAACCCTGTTCCTCTGTCCCTGCAGGGAGTCGGTCTGGTCTGAGGGACAGTATACCTGGCCCTGTCTGACCTCTAACCCTAACCCTGTTCCTCTGTCCCTGCAGGGAGTTGGTCTGGTCTGAGGGACAGTATACCTGGCCCTGTCTGACCTCTAACCCTAACCCTGTTCCTCTGTCCCTGCAGGGAGTCGGTCTGGTCTGAGGGACAGTATACCTGGCCCTGTCTGACCTCTAACCCTAACCCTGTTCCTCTGTCCCTGCAGGGAGTCGGTCTGGTGTGAGGGACAGTATACCTGGCCCTGTCTGACCTCTAACCCTAACCCTGTTCCTCTGTCCCTGCAGGGAGTTGGTCTGGTCTGAGGGACAGTATACCTGGCCCTGCCTGACCTCTAACCCTAACCCTGTTCCTCTGTCCCTGCAGGGAGTTGGTCTGGTCTGAGGGACAGTATACCTGGCCCTGCCTGACCTCTAACCCTAACCCTGTTCCTCTGTCCCTGCAGGGAGTCGGTTTGGTCTGAGGGACAGTATACCTGGCCCTGCCTGACCTCTATCCCTGTCCTCAATCCCTTGTAGGTAGTCGTTCTGGCCTGTCATCCAGCCCCACATCATTCAGTAGGGGGCAGTCTACTGACGGAACAGCTGACCTCCTGGTGGACACCTCCTACTACAACTTCTACCAGCCGTCACGCTACCCTACAGCCTACTACAGTAACCTGTACAACTACCAACAATACCAGGTAGACCTCTCTGTAACCCTACCCTACCTTAACCCTTCTCTTAACCCTACCCTACAGCCTACTACAGTAACCTGTACAACTACCAACAATACCAGGTAGACCTCTCTGTAACCCTACCCTACCTTAACCCTTCTCTTAACCCTACCCTACAGCCTACTACAGTAACCTGTACAACTACCAACAATACCAGGTAGACCTCTCTGTAACCCTACCCTACCTTAACCCTTCTCTTAACCCTACCCTACAGCCTACTACAGTAACCTGTACAACTACCAAAAATACCAGGTAGACCTCTCGGTAACCCTACCCTACCTTAACCCTTCTCTTAACCCTACCCTACAGCCTACTACAGTAACCTGTACAACTACCAACAATACCAGGTAGACCTCTCTGTAACCCTACCCTACCTTAACCCTTCTCTTAACCCTACCCTACAGCCTACTACAGTAACCTGTACAACTACCAACAATACCAGGTAGACCTCTCTGTAACCCTACCCTAACTTAACCCTTCTCTTAACCGTACTCTACCTTCACTTTACCTTACCTTAACCCTACCCTTAACCCTACCCTACCTTACCACTATCCTACCCTTAACCCTAACCTTAATCCTACCCTTAACCTTACCCTTAACCATACTCTACCTTAACCATACCCTTAACCATACCCTTATTCCTACCCTACCTTAACCCTACCCTACCTTACTTTAACCCTATCCTACCTTAACCCTGCCGTACCTTAACCCTATCCTACCCATAACCGTAACCCTACCCTTAACCATACTCTTCCTTACCCTACCTTAACCCTCTCCTACCCTTAACCCTTTCCTACCCTTAACCATACCCTTAACCCTACCCTTAACCTTACTGTACCTTAACCCTACCCTACCTACCCTACCTTAACCCTACCCTACTTACCCTACCTTAACCCTACCCTACTTACCCTACCTTAACCCTACTCTACCCTTAACCATACCCTTAACCCTACCCTTAACCTTACTGTACCTTAACCCTACCCGACCTACCCTACCTTAACCCTACTCTATTCTTAACCATACCCTAACCCATTCTACCCTAACCCACTCTATTCTTAACCATACCCTAAACCTACCCTTAACCCTCTCCTACCCTTAACCCTACCCTTGACCCTACCCTACCCACCCTACCTTAACCATACCCTACTCTTAACCCTACCCTACCTTAACCCTGCCCTACCTTAACCCTGCCCTACTCTTAACCATACCCTACTCTTAACCCTACCCTACCTTAACCCTACCCTAACCTACCGTAACCCTATCCTACCTTAACCTTAACCTTACCCTACCTTAACCCTACTTAACCCTACCTTAACCCTACCCTACCTTAACCCTACTTTACCCTACCTTAACCCTACCCTACCTTAACCCTAATCTACCTTACCCTAACCTAACTTAACCCTACCCTACGTAAACCCTACCCTACCTTAACCCTACCCTGTCCTACCTTAACCCTACCCTACCTTAACCCTAGTTTAACCCTACCCTTCCTTAACCCAACCCTACTTTAACCCTACCCTACCTTAACCCTACCCTGCCTACCCTTAACCCTACCTTAACCCAACCCTACCCTACCTAAATCCAACCCTACCTACCCTTAACCCTACCCTACCTAAATCCTAACTTATCTACCTTTAACCCTACCCTACCCTGCCCACCCTTAACCCTAGCTTATCTAAATCCTACCCTACCCTACCTACCCTTAACCCTACCCTACCTAAATCCTACCCTACCTACCCTTAACCCTACCCTACCTACCTTAACTCTGCAGCCTACTACAGCAACTTGTACAACTACCAGCAATACTGGGAGCCACCAATGAAGGAGCCACCAATGGGGAGAATAGTGAGACACTGGACAGAGGGAGGGAGCCACCAACAGGGAGAATAGTGAGACACTGGACAGAGGGAGGGACCAACAGGGAGAATAGTGAGACACTGGACAGAGGGAGTGAGCCACCAACAGGGAGAATAGTGAGATACTGGACAGTGGGAGGGAGCCACCAACAGGGAGAATAGTGAGACTGGACAGAGGGAGGGAGCCACCAACAGGGAGAATAGTGAGACACTGGACAGAGGGAGGGACCCACCAACAGGGAGAATAGTGAGACACTGGACAGAGGGAGGGACCAACAGGGAGAATAGTGAGACACTGGACAGAGGGAGCCACCAACAGGGAGAATAGTGAGACACTGGACAGAGGGAGGGACCAACAGGGAGAATAGTGAGACACTGGACAGAGGGAGGGAGCCACCAACAGGGAGAATAGTGAGACACTGGACAGAGGGAGGGACCAACAGGGAGAATAGTGAGACACTGGACAGAGGGAGGGACCAACAGGGAGAATAGTGAGACACTGGACAGAGGGAGCCACCAACAGGGAGAATAGTGAGACACTGGAAAGAGGGAGGGACCAACAAGGAGAATAGTGAGACACTGGACAGAGGGAGGGACCAACAGGGAGAATAGTGAGACACTGGACATAGGGAGGGACCAACAGGGAGAATAGTGAGACACTGGACAGAGGGAGCCACCAACAGGGAGAATAGTGAGACACTGGACAGAGGGAGCCACCAACAGGGAGAATAGTGAGACACTGGACAGAGGGAGGGACCAACAGGGAGAATAGTGAGACACTGGACAGAGGGAGGGACCAACAGGGAGAATAGTGAGACACTGGACAGAGGGAGGGACCAACAGGGAGAATAGTGAGATACTGGACAGAGGGAGGGACCAACAGGGAGAATAGTGAGACACTGGACAGAGGGAGCCACCAACAGGGAGAATAGTGAGACACTGGACAGAGGGAGGGAGCCACCAACAGGGAGAATAGTGAGACACTGGACAGAGGGAGGGAGACACCAACAGGGAGAATAGTGAGACACTGGACAGAGGGAGGGACCCACCAACAGGGAGAATAGTGAGACACTGGACAGAGGGAGGGACCCACCAACAGGGAGAATAGTGAGACACTGGACAGAGGGAGGGAGCCACCAACAGGGAGAATAGTGAGACACTGGACAGAGGGAGTGAGCCACCAACAGGGAGAATAGTGAGACACTGGACAGAGGGAGTGAGCCACCAACAGGGAGAATAGTGAGACACTGGACAGAGGGAGGGAGCCACCAACAGGGAGAATAGTGAGACACTGGACAGAGGGAGGGAGCCACCAACAGGGAGAATAGTGAGACACTGGACAGAGGGAGGGAGCCACCAACAGGGAGAATAGTGAGACACTGGACAGAGGGAGGGAGCCACCAACAGGGAGAATAGTGAGACACTGGACAGAGGGAGGGAGCCACCAACAGGGAGAATAGTGAGACACTGGACAGAGGGAGGGAGCCACCAACAGGGAGAATAGTGAGACACTGGACAGAGGGAGGGAGCCACCAACAGGGAGAATAGTGAGACACTGGACAGAGGGAGGGAGCCACCAACAGGGAGAATAGTGAGACACTGGACAGAGGGAGGGAGCCACCAACAGGGAGAATAGTGAGACACTGGACAGAGGGAGGGACCAACAGGGAGAATAGTGAGACACTGGACAGAGGGAGGGAGCCACCAACAGGGAGAATAGTGAGACACTGGACAGAGGGAGCCACCAACAGGGAGAATAGTGAGACACTGGACAGAGGGAAGGACCAACAGGGAAAATAGTGAGACACTGGACAGAGGGAGGGAGCCACCAACAGGGAGAATAGTGAGACACTGGACAGAGGGAGCCACCAACAGTGAGAATAGTGAGACACTGGACAGAGGGAGGGAGCCACCAACAGGGAGAATAGTGAGACACTGGACAGAGGGAGGGACCAACAGGGAGAATAGTGAGACACTGGACAGAGGGAGGGAGCCACCAACAGGGAGAATAGTGAGACACTGGACAGAGGGAGCCACCAACAGTGAGAATAGTGAGACACTGGACAGAGGGAGGGAGTCACCAACAGGGAGAATAGTGAGACACTGGACAGAGGGAGGGAGCCACCAACAGGGAGAATAGTGAGACACTGGACAGAGGGAGCCACCAACAGGGAGAATAGTGAGACACTGGACAGAGGGAGCCACCAACAGGGAGAATAGTGAGACACTGGACAGTGGGAGGGAGCCACCAACAGGGAGAATAGTGAGACACTGGACAGTGGGAGGGAGCCACCAACAGGGAGAATAGTGAGACACTGGACAGAGGGAGGGAGCCACCAACAGGGAGAATAGTGAGACACTGGACAGAGGGAGGGAGCCACCAACAGGGAGAATAGTGAGACACTGGACAGAGGGAGGGACCAACAGGGAGAATAGTGAGACACTGGACAGAGGGAGGGAGCCACCAACAGGGAGAATAGTGAGACACTGGACAGAGGGAGGGAGCCACCAACAGGGAGAATAGTGAGACACTGGACAGAGGGAGGGAGACACCAACAGGGAGAATAGTGAGACACTGGACAGAGGGAGGGAGCCACCAACAGGGAGAATAGTGAGACACTGGACAGAGGGAGTGAGCCACCAACAGGGAGAATAGTGAGACACTGGACAGAGGGAGGGACCAACAGGGAGAATAGTGAGACACTGGACAGAGGGAGTGAGCCACCAACAGGGAGAATAGTGAGACACTGGACAGAGGGAGTGAGCCACCAACAGGGAGAATAGTGAGACACTGGACAGAGGGAGGGAGCCACCAACAGGGAGAATAGTGAGACACTGGACAGAGGGAGGGAGCCACCAACAGGGAGAATAGTGAGACACTGGACAGAGGGAGGGAGCCACCAACAGGGAGAATAGTGAGACACTGGACAGAGGGAGGGAGCCACCAACAGGGAGAATAGTGAGACACTGGACAGAGGGAGGGAGCCACCAACAGGGAGAATAGTGAGACACTGGACAGAGGGAGGGAGCCACCAACAGGGAGAATAGTGAGACACTGGACAGAGGGAGGGAGCCACCAACAGGGAGAATAGTGAGACACTGGACAGAGGGAGGGAGCCACCAACAGGGAGAATAGTGAGACACTGGACAGAGGGAGGGAGCCACCAACAGGGAGAATAGTAAGACACTGGACAGAGGGAGGGAGCCACATGTAAAACACCTTCCTGATTCCTATATTGTCTCTAATAACAGAGTGTAAAACACCTTCCTGATTCCTATATTGTCTCTAATAACAGAGTGTAAAACACCTTCAAGGACAGTAACACCAGGCAAGTCAGTTAAGAACAAATTCTTATTTTTGACAACAGCCTTGGAACAGTGGGTTAACTGCCTTGTTCAGGCTTTGTCAGCTCTGGGATTCAATCTTGCAATCTTTTGGCTACTAGTCCAAACACTCTAACCACTAGGCTACCTGCCGCCCCGTAAACATGCATGATGCATTGTTTAACCTTTAACTTCCTTTAAGCTGAGGGAGGACATGAGCTCTGTTTAATGCTCTGTTTAAATATCATTTCACTTCCTTTAAGCTGAGGGAGGACGTGAGCTCTGTTAAAATATAATTTTGAAATTGAGAAAGACAATAATTTTCTCCCCACCTGTCTGTGTGTGTGTGCGTGTGTGTGTTATTGTCTGAAACAGATGCCGAACGGCGAGAGTCGTCTATCCAGCCACAACGTGTCTCCTCAGTACCGGATGCATTCCTACTATTCCTCTGCCTCCTACCTCAGCCAGGGGCTAGGCCAGGGATTGGGCCAGGGTCTGGGCCAGGTGCTGGGCCAGGGATTGGGTCAGGGGCTGGGGACCACGGCAGCCTGTGTTCCCCCCATCTTCTCTCTGGAGGACAACACCTGCCATGACACCAAGCAGACCTGTGAGTAATACACACATATGCGCACGCACACACACACACACACACACACACACACACACACACACACACACACACACACACACACACACACACACACACACAGACACAGACACAGACACACACACACACACACACACACACACACACACACACACACACACACACACACACACACACACACAGATACGTACACACACACACACACACACACACACACACACACACACACACACACACACACACACACACACACACACACACACACACACACACACACACACACACACTTACATTCCCACTGAATCCAGAGAGTGTCTGGGTTCATCCGGGGGAGGTCCACACTGCACGACAAAGGCTCTGCAAAACTTATAAAAATAACGTCAAAAGTCCAAGTTTTATTATGGCCGTTTGTACTGTTAGTCCTACTCGTCATCCTACAGTTGTTTACAATCACTTTGGCACTAATTTCAGAACCTTGTGGTCTCTTTGAGGTTTCTTTGAATCAAAGCAAAAATAATTAGCTACAAAAAATAAAAAATTCAGTTAAAGGTCAACTGCAGTGTTCCTCACCTTACTGTAAAACATCAATGCAGTGTTCCTCACCTTACTGTAAAACATCACTGCAGTGTTCCTCACCTGGCTTACTGTAAAACATCACTGCAGTGTTCCTCACCTGGCTTACTGTAAAACATCACTGCAGTGTTCCTCACCTGGCTTACTGTAAAACATCACTGCAGTGTTCCTCACCTGGCTTACTGTAAAACATCACTGCAGTGTTCCTCAACTTACTGTAAAACATCACTGCAGTGTTCCTCACCTTACTGTAAAACATCACTGCAGTGTTCCTCACCTAGGTTACTGTAAAACATCACTGCAGTGTTCCTCACCTTACTGTAAAACATCACTGTAGTGTTCCTCACCTTACTGTAAAACATCACTGCAGTGTTCCTCACCTTACTGTAAAACATCACTGCAGTGTTCCTCACCTGGCTTACTGTAAAACATCACTGCAGTGTTCCTCACCTGGCTTACTGTAAAACATCACTGCAGTGTTCCTCACCTGGTTACTGTAAAACATCACTGCAGTGTTCCTCACCTTACTGTAAAACATCACTGCAGTGTTCCTCACCTGGCTTACTGTAAAACATCACTGCAGTGTTCCTCACCTTACTGTAAAACATCACTGCAGTGTTCCTCACCTGGCTTACTGTAAAACATCACTGCAGTGTTCCTCACCTTACTGTAAAACATCACTGCACTGTTCCTCACCTTACTGTAAAACATCACTGCAGTGTTCCTCACCTAGGTTACTGTAAAACATCACTGCAGTGTTCCTCACCTTACTGTAAAACATCACTGCAGTGTTCCTCACCTGGCTTACTGTAAAACATCACTGCAGTGTTCCTCACCTTACTGTAAAACATCACTGCAGTGTTCCTCACCTTACTGTAAAACATCACTTCAGTGTTCCTCACCTGGCTTACTGTAAAACATCACTGCAGTGTTCCTCACCCTACTGTAAAAAGCAAAACAAAGGATTGATTACTGTGCTTCTATATTTCCATCAACCCTGTCTGGTGGATTTGGCCACAGGTTCTCATCCACATCACAATGGATGTTTTCATTGGCCAAACATCTTGGGAAGAATCTTCGGGTGAATCCAGGCCTGACACTGGTCTGCCGTGATGTCATTGCATGCGTTATCAATGGCCTGGAGAAGGGCGGCTTGTTCGTGAGGGCGCCTATCATATACCTTCCACCTCCATTTGGAGAAAAATTCCTAAATTGGGTTAAGGAACGGAGAGTATGGGGGTGAGAACATGGTGGTAGTGGTAGTGGTGGTAGTGGTAAGGCAGATAAAGTCATGTAGATATTGTAATGTAGATATAGTAATGTAGATATAGTAATGTAGATATTGCTCGGTTAGTCAGATTTAGCCCTCCAGATATAGCCAGATATTGTAATGTAGATATTGTAATGCAGATATAGTAAGGTAGATATAGTAATGTAGATATTGCTAGGTTAGTCAGATTTAGCCCTCCAGATATTGTAATGTAGATATAGTAATGTAGATATTGTAATGTAGATATTGCTAGGTTAGTCAGATTTAGCCCTCCAGATATTGTGATGTAGATATTGTAATGTAGATATTGTAATGTAGATACTGTAATGCAGATATTGTAATGCAGATATAGTAATGTAGATATAGTAATGTAGATATTGTAATGTAGATATAGTAATGTAGATATTGTAATCCAGATATTGCTAGGTCAGTCAGATTTAGCCCTCCAGATATAGTAATGTAGATATTGTAATGTAGATATAGTAATGTAGATATTGCTCAGTTAGTCAGATTTAGCCCTCCAGATATAGTAATGTAGATATTGTAATGTAGATATAGTAATGTAGATATTGCTAGGTCAGTCAGATTTAGCCCTCCAGATATAGTAATGTAGATATAGTAATGTAGAGATTGTAATGCAGATATTGTAATGTAGATATAGTAATGTAGATATTGTAATGTAGATATTGTAATGTAGATATTGCTAGGTTAGTCAGATTTAGCCCTCCAGATATAGTAATGTAGACATAGTAATGTAGATATTGTAATGTAGATATTGCTAGGTTAGTCAGATTTAGCCCTCCAGATATTGTGATGTAGATATTGTAATGTAGATATTGTAATGTAGATACTGTAATGTAGATACTGTAATGTAGATATAGTAATTTAGATATAGTAATGTAGATATTGTAATGCAGATATTGTAATGTAGATATAGTAATGTAGATATAGTAATGTAGATATTGCTAGGTTAGTCAGATTTAGCCCTCCAGATATTGTGATGTAGATATTGTAATGTAGATACTGTAATGTAGATATAGTAATTTAGATATAGTAATGTAGATATGGTAATGCAGATATTGTAATGTAGATATAGTAATGTAGATATAGTAATGTAGATATTGCTAGGTTAGTCAGATTTAGCCCTCCAGATATTGTGATGTAGATATTGTAATGTAGATACTGTAATGTAGATATAGTAATTTAGATATAGCAATGTAGATATTGTAATGTAGATATAGTAATGTAGATATAGTAATGTAGATATTGCTAGGTTAGTCAGATTTAGCCCTCCAGATATTGTGATGTAGATATTGTAATGTAGATATTGTAATGTAGATACTGTAATGCAGATATTGTAATGCAGATATAGTAATGTAGATATTGTAATCCAGATATTGCTAGGTCAGTCAGATTTAGCCCTCCAGATATAGTAATGTAGATATTGTAATGTAGATATAGTAATGTAGATATTGCTCAGTTAGTCAGATTTAGCCCTCCAGATATAGTAATGTAGATATAGTAATGTAGATATAGTAATGTAGATATTGCTAGGTCAGTCAGATTTAGCCCTCCAGATATTGTGATGTAGATATTGTAATGTAGATATAGTAATGTAGATATTGTAATGCAGATATTGTAATGTAGATATAGTAATGTAGATATAGTAATGTAGATATTGTAATGTAGATATTGCTAGGTTAGTCAGATTTAGCCCTCCAGATATTGTGATGTAGATATTGTAATGTAGATATTGCAATGTAGATACTGTAATGTAGATATAGTAATTTAGATATAGTAATGTAGATATTGTAATGTAGATATAGTAATGTAGATATAGTAATGTAGATATTGCTAGGTTAGTCAGTGTTAGCCCTCCAGATATAGTAATGTAGATATAGTAATGTAGATATTATTATTATTATTATTATTAGATATAGTAATGTAGATATAGTAATGTAGATATTGCTAGGTTAGTCAGATTTAGCCCTCCAGATATAGTAATGTAGATATAGTAATGTAGATATAGTAATGTAGATATAGTAATGTAGACATTGCTAGGTTAGTCAGATTTAGCCCTCCAGATATAGTAATGTAGATATAGTAATGTAGATATTGCTAGGTCAGTCAGATTTAGCCCTCCAGATATAGTAATGTAGATATAGTAATGTAGATATTGTAATGCAGATATCGTAATGTAGATATTGTAATGTAGATATTGCTAGGTTTGTCAGATTTAGCCCTCCAGATATTGTAATGCAGATATTGTAATGTAGATATAGTAATGTAGATATAGTAATGTAGATATAGTAATGCAGATATTGTAATGTAGATATTGTAATGTAGATATTACTAGGTTAGTTAGATTTAGCCCTCCAGATGTTATAATGTAGATATTGTAATGCAGATATTGTAATGTAGATATTGTAATGTAGATATTGTAATGTAGATATAGTAATGTAGATATTGTAATGTATATATTGTAATGTAGATATTGTAATGTAGATATTGTAATGTATATATTGTAATGTAGATATTGTAATGTAGATATTGTAATGTATATATTGTAATGTATATATTGTAATGTAGATATTGCTAGGTTAGTCAGATTTAGCCCTCCAGATATAGTAATGTAGATATAGTAATGTAGATATAGTAATGTAGATATTGTAATGTAGATATAGTAATGTAGATATTGTAATGTAGATATAGTAATGTAGATATAGTAATGTAGATATAGTAATGTAGATATTGTAATGTAGATATAGTAATGTAGATATAGTAATTCAGATATAGTAATGTAGATATAGTAATGTAGATATAGTAATGTAGATATTCTAATGCAGATATTGCTTGGTTAGTCAGATTTAGCCCTCCAGATATAGTAATGTAGATATAGTCACACAGATATTTCTAGGTTATTCAGATTTAGCCCTCCAGATATAGTAATGTAGATATAGTAATGTATATATAGTCACACAGATATTTCTAGGTTATTCAGATTTAGCCCTCCAGATATAGCCAGATACTGTCATGCCGATATAGTCACACAGATATTTCTAGGTTATTCAGATTTAGCCCTCCAGATATAGTAATGTAGATATAGTCACACAGATATTTCTAGGTTATTCCGATTCAGCCCTCCAGATATAGTAATGTATATATAGTCACACAGATATTTCTAGGTTATTCAGATTTAGCCCTCCAGATATAGTAATGTAGATATAGTAATGTATATATAGTCACACAGATATTTCTAGGTTATTCAGATTTAGCCCTCCAGATATAGTAATGTAGATATAGTCACACAGATATTTCTAGGTTATTCCGATTCAGCCCTCCAGATATAGTAATGTATATATAGTCACACAGATATTTCTAGGTTATTCAGATTTAGCCCTCCAGATATAGTAATGTAGATATAGTAATGTATATATAGTCACACAGATATTTCTAGGTTATTCAGATTTAGCCCTCCAGATATAGCCAGATACTGTCATGCCGATATAGTCACACAGATATTTCTAGGTTATTCCGATTCAGCCCTCCAGATATAGTAATGTGGATATAGTCACACAGATATTTCTAGGTTTTTCAGATTCAACCAAATATGGTCCACAGTCTGTTTTTGTATTGTCTTCTACAGTGGGCTTCTAGGTTCTTGTTTATACCTCTGTTAGATATCATATCATTTGTTTTATTACAGAGTTAAATAGTTACCAATTAATCAAATAATTAGTTACCAATTAATCAAATAGTTAGTTACCACTTAATCAAATAGTTAGTTACCAATTAATCAAATAGTTAGTTACCACTTAATCAAATAGTTAGTTACCACTTAATCAAATAGTTAGTTACCACTTAATCAAATAGTTAGTTACCAATTAATCAAATAGTTAGTTACCACTTAATCAAATAGTTAGTTACCACTTAATCAAATAGTTAGTTACCACTTAATCAAATAGTTAGTTACCAATTAATCAAATAGTTACAATTAATCAAATAGTTAGTTACCAATTAATCAAATAGTTAGTTACCAATTAATCAAATAGTTAGTTACCAATTAATCAAATAGTTAGTTACCAATTAATCAAATAGTTAGTTACCAATTAATCAAATAGTTAGTTACCAATTAATCAAATAGTTAGTTACCAATTAATCAAATAGTTAGTTACCAATTAATCAAATAGTTAGTTACCAATTAATCAAATAGTTAGTTACCAATTAATCAAATAGTTAGTTACCACTTAATCAAATAGTTAGTTACCACTTAATCAAATAGTTAGTTACCACTTAATCAAATAGTTAGTTACCACTTAATCAAATAGTTAGTTACCACTTAATCAAATAGTTAGTTACCACTTAATCAAATAGTTAGTTACCAATTAATCAAATAGTTAGTTACCACTTAATCAAATAGTTAGTTACCACTTAATCAAATAGTTAGTTACCACTTAATCAAATAGTTAGTTACCAATTAATCAAATAGTTAGTTACCAATTAATCAAATAGTTAGTTACCAATTAATCAAATAGTTAGTTACCAATTAATCAAATAGTTAGTTACCAATTAATCAAATAGTTAGTTACCAATTAATCAAATAGTTAGTTACCAATTAATCAAATAGTTAGTTACCAATTAATCAAATAGTTAGTTACCAATTAATCAAATAGTTAGTTACCAATTAATCAAATAGTTAGTTACCAATTAATCAAATAGTTAGTTACCAATTAATCAAATAGTTAGTTACCAATTAATCAAATAGTTAGTTACCACTTAATCAAATAGTTAGTTACCACTTAATCAAATAGTTAGTTACCAATTAATCAAATAGTTAGTTACCAATTAATCAAATAGTTAGTTACCAATTAATCAAATAGTTAGTTACCAATTAATCAAATAGTTAGTTACCACTTAATCAAATAGTTAGTTACCAATTAATAAAATGGTTAGTTACCAATTAATCAAATAGTTAGTTACCACTTAATCAAATAGTTAGTTACCACTTAATCAAATAATTAGTTACCACTTAATCAAATAGTTAGTTACCACTTAATCAAATAGTTAGTTACCACTTAATCAAATAGTTAGTTACCACTTAATCAAATAGTTACCACTTAATCAAATAGTTAGTTACCACTTAATCAAATAGTTAGTTACCACTTAATCAAATAGTTAGTTACCACTTAATCAAATAGTTAGTTACCACTTAATCAAATAGTTAGTTACCAATTAATCAAATAGTTAGTTACCAATTAATCAAATAGTTAGTTACCACTTAATCAAATAATTAGTTACCACTTAATCAAATAGTTAGTTACCACTTAATCAAATAGTTAGTTACCACTTAATCAAATAGTTAGTTACCACTTAATCAAATAGTTAGTTACCACTTAATCAAATAATTAGTTACTAATTAATCAAATAGTTAGTTACCACTTAATCAAATAGTTAGTTACCAATTAATCAAATAGTTAGTTACCAATTAATAAAATAGTTAGTTACCACTTAATCAAATAGTTAGTTACCACTTAATCAAATAGTTAGTTACCACTTAATCAAATAGTTAGTTACCACTTAATCAAATAGTTAGTTACCACTTAATCAAATAGTTAGTTACCACTTAATCAAATAGTTAGTTACCACTTAATCAAATAGTTAGTTACCACTTAATCAAATAATTAGTTAGTTAGTAATTTATCAAATAGTTAGTTAGTAATTTATCAAATAGTTAGTTACCAATTAATCAAATAGTTAGTTACCAATTAATCAAATAATTAGTTACCACTTAATCAAATAGTTAGTTACCACTTAATCAAATAATTAGTTAGTTAGTAATTTATCAAATAGTTAGTTACCACTTAATCAAATAGTTAGTTACCAATTAATCAAATAGTTAGTTACCACTTAATCAAATAGTTAGTTACCACTTAATCAAATAATTAGTTAGTTAGTAATTTATCAAATAGTTAGTTACCACTTAATCAAATAGTTAGTTACCAATTAATCAAATAGTTAGTTACCACTTAATCAAATAGTTAGTTACCAATTAATCAAATAGTTAGTTACCAATTAATCAAATAGTTAGTTACCACTTAATCAAATAGTTAGTTACCAATTAATCAAATAGTTAGTTACCAATTAATCAAATAGTTAGTTACCAATTAATCAAATAGTTAGTTACCACTTAATCAAATAGTTAGTTACCAATTAATCAAATAATTAGTTACCACTTAATCAAATAATTAGTTACCAATTAATCAAATAATTAGTTACCACTTAATCAAATAGTTAGTTACCAATTAATCAAATAGTTAGTTACCACTTAATCAAATAGTTAGTTACCACTTAATCAAATAGTTAGTTACCACTTAATCAAATAGTTAGTTACCACTTAATCAAATAGTTAGTTACCAATTAATCAAATAATTAGTTACCACTTAATCAAATAGTTAGTTACCACTTAATCAAATAGTTAGTTACCAATTAATCAAATAGTTAGTTACCACTTAATCAAATAGTTAGTTACCACTTAATCAAATAGTTAGTTACCAATTAATCAAATAGTTAGTTACCAATTAATCAAATAGTTAGTTACCACTTAATCAAATAGTTAGTTACCACTTAATCAAATAGTTAGTTACCAATTAATCAAATAGTTAGTTACCAATTAATCAAATAGTTAGTTACCACTTAATCAAATAGTTAGTTACCAATTAATCAAATAGTTAGTTACCACTTAATCAAATAGTTAGTTACCACTTAATCAAATAATTAGTTAGTTAGTAATTTATCAAATAGTTAGTTAGTAATTTATCAAATAGTTAGTTACCAATTAATCAAATAGTTAGTTACCAATTAATCAAATAATTAGTTACCACTTAATCAAATAGTTAGTTACCACTTAATCAAATAATTAGTTAGTTAGTAATTTATCAAATAGTTAGTTACCACTTAATCAAATAGTTAGTTACCAATTAATCAAATAGTTAGTTACCACTTAATCAAATAGTTAGTTACCACTTAATCAAATAATTAGTTAGTTAGTAATTTATCAAATAGTTAGTTACCACTTAATCAAATAGTTAGTTACCACTTAATCAAATAGTTAGTTACCACTTAATCAAATAGTTAGTTACCACTTAATCAAATAATTAGTTAGTTAGTAATTTATCAAATAGTTAGTTAGTAATTTATCAAATAGTTAGTTACCACTTAATCAAATAGTTAGTTACCACTTAATCAAATAGTTAGTTACCACTTAATCAAATAGTTAGTTACCAATTAATCAAATAATTAGTTACCACTTAATCAAATAGTTAGTTACCACTTAATCAAATAGTTAGTTACCACTTAATCAAATAGTTAGTTAGTAATTTATCAAATAGTTAGTTACCACTTAATCAAATAGTTAGTTACCAATTAATCAAATAGTTAGTTACCACTTAATCAAATAGTTAGTTACCACTTAATCAAATAATTAGTTAGTTAGTAATTTATCAAATAGTTAGTTACCACTTAATCAAATAGTTAGTTACCAATTAATCAAATAGTTAGTTACCACTTAATCAAATAGTTAGTTACCACTTAATCAAATAATTAGTTAGTTAGTAATTTATCAAATAGTTAGTTACCACTTAATCAAATAGTTAGTTACCACTTAATCAAATAGTTAGTTACCACTTAATCAAATAGTTAGTTACCACTTAATCAAATAGTTAGTTACCACTTAATCAAATAGTTAGTTACCACTTAATCAAATAATTAGTTAGTTAGTAATTTATCAAATAGTTAGTTAGTAATTTATCAAATAGTTAGTTACCACTTAATCAAATAGTTAGTTACCAATTAATCAAATAGTTAGTTACCACTTAATCAAATAGTTAGTTACCACTTAATCAAATAATTAGTTAGTTAGTAATTTATCAAATAGTTAGTTACCACTTAATCAAATAGTTAGTTACCACTTAATCAAATAGTTAGTTACCACTTAATCAAATAGTTAGTTACCACTTAATCAAATAGTTAGTTACCACTTAATCAAATAGTTAGTTACCACTTAATCAAATAATTAGTTAGTTAGTAATTTATCAAATAGTTAGTTAGTAATTTATCAAATAGTTAGTTACCACTTAATCAAATAGTTAGTTACCACTTAATCAAATAGTTAGTTACCACTTAATCAAATAGTTAGTTACCAATTAATCAAATAATTAGTTACCACTTAATCAAATAGTTAGTTACCACTTAATCAAATAGTTAGTTACCACTTAATCAAATAGTTAGTTACCACTTAATCAAATAATTAGTTAGTTAGTAATTTATCAAATAGTTAGTTAGTAATTTATCAAATAGTTAGTTACCAATTAATCAAATAGTTAGTTACCAATTAATCAAATAATTAGTTACCACTTAATCAAATAGTTAGTTACCACTTAATCAAATAATTAGTTAGTTAGTAATTTATCAAATAATTAGTTACCACTTAATCAAATAGTTAGTTACCACTTAATCAAATAGTTAGTTACCACTTAATCAAATAGTTAGTTACCACTTAATCAAATAATTAGTTAGTTAGTAATTTATCAAATAGTTAGTTAGTAATTTATCAAATAGTTAGTTACCAATTAATCAAATAGTTACTTACCACTTAATCAAATAGTTAGTTACCACTTAATCAAATAGTTAGTTACCAATTAATCAAATAGTTAGTTACCACTTAATCAAATAGTTAGTTACCAATTAATCAAATAATTAGTTACCAATTAATCAAATAATTAGTTACCAATTAATCAAATAGATAGTTACCAATTAATCAAATAGTTAGTTACCAATTAATCAAATAGTTAGTTACCAATTAATCAAATAGTTAGTTACCACTTAATCAAATAGTTAGTTACCAATTAATCAAATAGTTAGTTACCAATTAATCAAATAGTTAGTTACCATTAATAGTTACCAATTAATTAGTTTACCAATTAATCAAATAGTTAGTTACCAATTAATCAAATAGTTAGTTACCAATTAATCAAATAGTTAGTTACCAATTAATCAAATAGTTAGTTACCAATTAATCAAATAGTTAGTTACCAATTAATCAAATAGTTAGTTACCAATTAATCAAATAGTTAGTTACCAATTAATCAAATAGTTAGTTACCACTTAATCAAATAGTTAGTTAGTTACCAATTAATCAAATAGTTAGTTACCAATTAATCAAATAGTTAGTTACCAATTAATCAAATAGTTAGTTACCAATTAATCAAATAGTTAGTTACCAATTAATCAAATAGTTAGTTACCAATTAATCAAATAGTTAGTTACCAATTAATCAAATAGTTAGTTACCAATTAATCAAATAGTTAGTTACCAATTAATCAAATAGTTAGTTACCACTTAATCAAATAGTTAGTTACCAATTAATCAAATAGTTAGTTACCAATTAATCAAATAGTTAGTTACCACTTAATCAAATAGTTAGTTACCACTTAATCAAATAGTTAGTTACCACTTAATCAAAAGTTAGTTACCACTTAATCAAATAGTTAGTTACCACTTAATCAAATAGTTAGTTACCAATTAATCAAATAGTTAGTTACCACTTAATCAAATAGTTAGTTACCACTTAATCAAATAGTTAGTTACCACTTAATCAAATAGTTAAATTAATCAAATAGTTAGTTACCAATTAATCAAATAGTTAGTTACCACTTAATCAAATAGTTAGTTACCACTTAATCAAATAGTTAGTTACCACTTAATCAAATAGTTAGTTACCACTTAATCAAATAGTTAGTTACCACTTAATCAAATAGTTAGTTAATTAATCAAATAGTTAGTTACCACTTAATCAAATAGTTAGTTACCACTTAATCAAATAGTTAGTTACCACTTAATCAAATAATTAGTTACCAATTAATCAAATAGTTAGTTACCACTTAATCAAATAGTTAGTTACCAATTAATCAAATATAGTTAGTTAGTTAATCAAATAGTTAGTTACCACTTAATCAAATAGTTAGTTACCACTTAATCAAATAGTTAGTTAACTTAATCAAATAGTTAGTTACCACTTAATCAAATAGTTAGTTACCACTTAATCAAATAGTTAGTTACCACTTAATCAAATAGTTAGTTACCACTTAATCAATTAGTTAGTTAGTAATTTATCAAATAGTTAGTTAGTAATTTATCAAATAGTTAGTTACCAATTAATCAAATAGTTAGTTACCAATTAATCAAATAGTTAGTTACCAATTAATCAAATAGTTAGTTACCACTTAATCAAATAGTTAGTTACCAATTAATCAAATAGTTAGTTACCAATTAATCAAATAGTTAGTTACCAATTAATCAAATAGTTAGTTACCAATTAATCAAATAGTTAGTTACCAATTAATCAAATAGTTAGTTACCACTTAATCAAATAGTTAGTTACCAATTAATCAAATAGTTAGTTACCAATTAATCAAATAGTTAGTTACCACTTAATCAAATAGTTAGTTACCACTTAATCAAATAATTAGTTACCACTTAATCAAATAGTTAGTTACCACTTAATCAAATAGTTAGTTACCACTTAATCAAATAGTTAGTTACCACTTAATCAAATAGTTAGTTACCACTTAATCAAATAGTTACCACTTAATCAAATAGTTAGTTACCACTTAATCAAATAGTTAGTTACCACTTAATCAAATAGTTAGTTACCACTTAATCAAATAGTTAGTTACCACTTAATCAAATAGTTAGTTACCACTTAATCAAATAGTTAGTTACCAATTAATCAAATAGTTAGTTACCAATTAATCAAATAGTTAGTTACCACTTAATCAAATAATTAGTTACCACTTAATCAAATAGTTAGTTACCACTTAATCAAATAGTTAGTTACCACTTAATCAAATAGTTAGTTACCACTTAATCAAATAGTTAGTTACCGCTTAATCAAATAGTTAGTTACCACTTAATCAAATAGTTAGTTACCACTTAATCAAATAGTTAGTTACCACTTAATCAAATAATTAGTTACTAATTAATCAAATAGTTAGTTACCACTTAATCAAATAGTTAGTTACCAATTAATCAAATAGTTAGTTACCACTTAATCAAATAGTTAGTTACCACTTAATCAAATAGTTAGTTACCACTTAATCAAATAGTTAGTTACCACTTAATCAAATAGTTAGTTACCACTTAATCAAATAGTTAGTTACCACTTAATCAAATAGTTAGTTACCACTTAATCAAATAGTTAGTTACCACTTAATCAAATAATTAGTTAGTTAGTAATTTATCAAATAGTTAGTTAGTAATTTATCAAATAGTTAGTTACCAATTAATCAAATAGTTAGTTACCAATTAATCAAATAATTAGTTACCACTTAATCAAATAGTTAGTTACCACTTAATCAAATAATTAGTTAGTTAGTAATTTATCAAATAGTTAGTTACCACTTAATCAAATAGTTAGTTACCAATTAATCAAATAGTTAGTTACCACTTAATCAAATAGTTAGTTACCACTTAATCAAATAATTAGTTAGTTAGTAATTTATCAAATAGTTAGTTACCACTTAATCAAATAGTTAGTTACCAATTAATCAAATAGTTAGTTACCACTTAATCAAATAGTTAGTTACCAATTAATCAAATAGTTAGTTACCAATTAATCAAATAGTTAGTTACCACTTAATCAAATAGTTAGTTACCAATTAATCAAATAGTTAGTTACCAATTAATCAAATAGTTAGTTACCAATTAATCAAATAGTTAGTTACCACTTAATCAAATAGTTAGTTACCAATTAATCAAATAGTTAGTTACCAATTAATCAAATAATTAGTTACCACTTAATCAAATAATTAGTTACCAATTAATCAAATAATTAGTTACCACTTAATCAAATAGTTAGTTACCAATTAATCAAATAGTTAGTTACCACTTAATCAAATAGTTAGTTACCACTTAATCAAATAGTTAGTTACCACTTAATCAAATAGTTAGTTACCACTTAATCAAATAGTTAGTTACCAATTAATCAAATAATTAGTTACCACTTAATCAAATAGTTAGTTACCACTTAATCAAATAGTTAGTTACCAATTAATCAAATAGTTAGTTACCACTTAATCAAATAGTTAGTTACCACTTAATCAAATAGTTAGTTACCAATTAATCAAATAGTTAGTTACCAATTAATCAAATAGTTAGTTACCACTTAATCAAATAGTTAGTTACCAATTAATCAAATAGTTAGTTACCACTTAATCAAATAGTTAGTTACCACTTAATCAAATAATTAGTTAGTTAGTAATTTATCAAATAGTTAGTTAGTAATTTATCAAATAGTTAGTTACCAATTAATCAAATAGTTAGTTACCAATTAATCAAATAATTAGTTACCACTTAATCAAATAGTTAGTTACCACTTAATCAAATAATTAGTTAGTTAGTAATTTATCAAATAGTTACCACTTAATCAAATAGTTAGTTACCAATTAATCAAATAGTTAGTTACCACTTAATCAAATAGTTAGTTACCACTTAATCAAATAATTAGTTAGTTAGTAATTTATCAAATAGTTAGTTACCACTTAATCAAATAGTTAGTTACCACTTAATCAAATAGTTAGTTACCACTTAATCAAATAGTTAGTTACCACTTAATCAAATAGTTAGTTACCACTTAATCAAATAGTTAGTTACCACTTAATCAAATAATTAGTTAGTTAGTAATTTATCAAATAGTTAGTTAGTAATTTATCAAATAGTTAGTTACCACTTAATCAAATAGTTAGTTACCACTTAATCAAATAGTTAGTTACCACTTAATCAAATAGTTAGTTACCAATTAATCAAATAGTTAGTTACCACTTAATCAAATAGTTAGTTACCACTTAATCAAATAGTTAGTTACCACTTAATCAAATAGTTAGTTACCACTTAATCAAATAGTTAGTTACCAATTAATCAAATAGTTAGTTACCACTTAATCAAATAGTTAGTTACCACTTAATCAAATAATTAGTTAGTTAGTAATTTATCAAATAGGTAGTTACCACTTAATCAAATAGTTAGTTACCAATTAATCAAATAGTTAGTTACCACTTAATCAAATAGTTAGTTACCACTTAATCAAATAATTAGTTAGTTAGTAATTTATCAAATAGTTAGTTACCACTTAATCAAATAGTTAGTTACCACTTAATCAAATAGTTAGTTACCACTTAATCAAATAGTTAGTTACCACTTAATCAAATAGTTAGTTACCACTTAATCAAATAGTTAGTTACCACTTAATCAAATAATTAGTTAGTTAGTAATTTATCAAATAGTTAGTTAGTAATTTATCAAATAGTTAGTTACCACTTAATCAAATAGTTAGTTACCAATTAATCAAATAGTTAGTTACCACTTAATCAAATAGTTAGTTACCACTTAATCAAATAATTAGTTAGTTAGTAATTTATCAAATAGTTAGTTACCACTTAATCAAATAGTTAGTTACCACTTAATCAAATAGTTAGTTACCACTTAATCAAATAGTTAGTTACCACTTAATCAAATAGTTAGTTACCACTTAATCAAATAGTTAGTTACCACTTAATCAAATAATTAGTTAGTAATTTATCAAATAGTTAGTTAGTAATTTATCAAATAGTTAGTTACCACTTAATCAAATAGTTAGTTACCACTTAATCAAATAGTTAGTTACCACTTAATCAAATAGTTAGTTACCAATTAATCAAATAATTAGTTACCACTTAATCAAATAGTTAGTTACCACTTAATCAAATAGTTAGTTACCACTTAATCAAATAGTTAGTTACCACTTAATCAAATAATTAGTTAGTTAGTAATTTATCAAATAGTTAGTTAGTAATTTATCAAATAGTTAGTTACCAATTAATCAAATAGTTAGTTACCAATTAATCAAATAATTAGTTACCACTTAATCAAATAGTTAGTTACCACTTAATCAAATAATTAGTTAGTTAGTAATTTATCAAATAATTAGTTACCACTTAATCAAATAGTTAGTTACCACTTAATCAAATAGTTAGTTACCACTTAATCAAATAGTTAGTTACCACTTAATCAAATAATTAGTTAGTTAGTAATTTATCAAATAGTTAGTTAGTAATTTATCAAATAGTTAGTTACCAATTAATCAAATAGTTACTTACCACTTAATCAAATAGTTAGTTACCACTTAATCAAATAGTTAGTTACCAATTAATCAAATAGTTAGTTACCACTTAATCAAATAGTTAGTTACCAATTAATCAAATAATTAGTTACCAATTAATCAAATAATTAGTTACCACTTAATCAAATAGTTAGTTACCAATTAATCAAATAATTAGTTACCACTTAATCAAATAGTTAGTTACCACTTAATCAAATAGTTAGTTACCAATTAATCAAATAGTTAGTTACCAATTAATCAAATAGTTAGTTACCAATTAATCAAATAATTAGTTACCAATTAATCAAATAATTAGTTACCAATTAATCAAATAGTTAGTTACCACTTAATCAAATAATTAGTTAGTTAGTAATTTATCAAATAGTTAGTTAGTAATTTATCAAATAGTTAGTTACCACTTAATCAAATAGTTAGTTACCAATTAATCAAATAGTTAGTTACCACTTAATCAAATAGTTAGTTACCACTTAATCAAATAGTTAGTTACCAATTAATCAAATAATTAGTTACCACTTAATCAAATAGTTAGTTACCACTTAATCAAATAATTAGTTAGTTTATTTATCAAATAGTTAGTTACCACTTAATCAAATAGTTAGTTACCAATTAATCAAATAGTTAGTTACCACTTAATCAAATAGTTAGTTACCACTTAATCAAATAATTAGTTAGTTAGTAATTTATCAAATAGTTAGTTACCACTTAATCAAATAGTTAGTTACCACTTAATCAAATAGTTAGTTACCACTTAATCAAATAGTTAGTTACCACTTAATCAAATAGTTAGTTACCACTTAATCAAATAGTTAGTTACCACTTAATCAAATAATTAGTTAGTTAGTAATTTATCAAATAGTTAGTTAGTAATTTATCAAATAGTTAGTTACCACTTAATCAAATAGTTAGTTACCAATTAATCAAATAGTTAGTTACCACTTAATCAAATAGTTAGTTACCACTTAATCAAATAAAGTTAGTAATTTATCAAATAGTTAGTTACCACTTAATCAAATAGTTAGTTACCACTTAATCAAATAGTTAGTTACCACTTAATCAAATAGTTAGTTACCACTTAATCAAATAGTTAGTTACCACTTAATCAAATAGTTAGTTACCACTTAATCAAATAATTAGTTAGTAATTTATCAAATAGTTAGTAATTTATCAAATAGTTTACCACTTAATCAAATAGTTAGTTACCACTTAATCAAATAGTTAGTTACCACTTAATCAAATAGTTAGTTACCAATTAATCAAATAATTAGTTACCACTTAATCAAATAGTTAGTTACCACTTAATCAAATAGTTAGTTACCACTTAATCAAATAGTTAGTTACCACTTAATCAAATAATTAGTTAGTTAGTAATTTATCAAATAGTTAGTTAGTAATTTATCAAATAGTTAGTTACCAATTAATCAAATAGTTAGTTACCAATTAATCAAATAATTAGTTACCACTTAATCAAATAGTTAGTTACCACTTAATCAAATAATTAGTTAGTTAGTAATTTATCAAATAATTAGTTACCACTTAATCAAATAGTTAGTTACCACTTAATCAAATAGTTAGTTACCACTTAATCAAATAGTTAGTTACCACTTAATCAAATAATTAGTTAGTTAGTAATCAAATAGTTAGTTAGTAATTTATCAAATAGTTAGTTACCAATTAATCAAATAGTTAGTTACCACTTAATCAAATAGTTAGTTACCACTTAATCAAATAGTTAGTTACCAATTAATCAAATAGTTAGTTACCACTTAATCAAATAGTTAGTTACCAATTAATCAAATAATTAGTTACCAATTAATCAAATAGTTAGTTACCACTTAATCAAAATAGTTACCAATTAATCAAATAATTAGTTACCACTTAATCAAATAGTTAGTTACCACTTAATCAAATAGTTAGTTACCAATTAATCAAATAGTTAGTTACCAATTAATCAAATAGTTAGTTACCAATTAATCAAATAGTTAGTTACCAATTAATCAAATAATTAGTTACCAATTAATCAAATAGTTAGTTACCACTTAATCAAATAGTTAGTTAGTAATTAATCAAATAGTTAGTTAGTAATTTATCAAATAGTTAGTTACCACTTAATCAAATAGTTAGTTACCAATTAATCAAATAGTTAGTTACCACTTAATCAAATAGTTAGTTACCACTTAATCAAATAGTTAGTTACCAATTAATCAAATAATTAGTTACCACTTAATCAAATAGTTAGTTACCACTTAATCAATTAGTTAGTTAGTAATTTATCAAATTAGTTACCACTTAATCAAATAGTTAGTTACCAATTAATCAAATAGTTAGTTACCACTTAATCAAATAGTTAGTTACCACTTAATCAAATAATTAGTTAGTTAGTAATTTATCAAATAGTTAGTTACCACTTAATCAAATAGTTAGTTACCACTTAATCAAATAGTTAGTTACCACTTAATCAAATAGTTAGTTACCACTTAATCAAATAGTTAGTTACCACTTAATCAAATAGTTAGTTACCACTTAATCAAAGTTAGTTAGTAATTTATCAAATAGTTAGTTAGTAATTTATCAAATAGTTAGTTACCACTTAATCAAATAGTTAGTTACCAATTAATCAAATAGTTAGTTACCACTTAATCAAATAGTTAGTTACCACTTAATCAAATAATTAGTTAGTTAGTAATTTATCAAATAGTTAGTTACCACTTAATCAAATAGTTAGTTACCACTTAATCAAATAGTTAGTTACCACTTAATCAAATAGTTAGTTACCACTTAATCAAATAGTTAGTTACCACTTAATCAAATAGTTAGTTACCACTTAATCAAATAGTTAGTTATCCAGTTAGTTTAATCAAATAGTTAGTTACCACTTAATCAAATAGTTAGTTACCACTTAATCAAATAGTTAGTTACCACTTAATCAAATAGTTAGTTACCAATTAATCAAATAGTTAGTTACCACTTAATCAAATAGTTAGTTACCACTTAATCAAATAGTTAGTTACCACTTAATCAAATAGTTAGTTACCACTTAATCAAATAATTAGTTAGTTAGTAATTTATCAAATAGTTAGTTAGTAATCAAATAGTTAGTTACCAATTAATCAAATAGTTAGTTACCAATTAATCAAATAGTTAGTTACCACTTAATCAAATAGTTAGTTACCACTTAATCAAATAATTAGTTAGTTAGTAATTTATCAAATAATTAGTTACCACTTAATCAAATAGTTAGTTACCACTTAATCAAATAGTTAGTTACCACTTAATCAAATAGTTAGTTACCACTTAATCAAATAATTAGTTAGTTACCAATTAATCAAAAGTTAGTTAGTAATTTATCAAATAGTTAGTTACCAATTAATCAAATAGTTAGTTACCACTTAATCAAATAGTTAGTTACCACTTAATCAAATAGTTAGTTACCAATTAATCAAATAGTTAGTTACCACTTAATCAAATAGTTAGTTACCAATTAATCAAATAATTAGTTACCAATTAATCAAATAATTAGTTACCACTTAATCAAATAGTTAGTTACCAATTAATCAAATAATTAGTTACCACTTAATCAAATAGTTAGTTACCACTTAATCAAATAGTTAGTTACCAATTAATCAAATAGTTAGTTACCAATTAATCAAATAGTTAGTTACCAATTAATCAAATAATTAGTTACCAATTAATCAAATAATTAGTTACCAATTAATCAAATAGTTAGTTACCACTTAATCAAATAATTAGTTAGTTAGTAATTTATCAAATAGTTAGTTAGTAATTTATCAAATAGTTAGTTACCACTTAATCAAATAGTTAGTTACCAATTAATCAAATAGTTAGTTACCACTTAATCAAATAGTTAGTTACCAATTAATCAAATAGTTAGTTACCACTTAATCAAATAGTTAGTTACCACTTAATCAAATAGTTAGTTACCACTTAATCAAATAGTTAGTTACCACTTAATCAAATAGTTAGTTACCACTTAATCAAATAGTTAGTTACCACTTAATCAAATAGTTAGTTACCACTTAATCAAATAGTTAGTTACCACTTAATCAAATAGTTAGTTACCACTTAATCAAATAGTTAGTTACCAATTAATCAAATAGTTAGTTACCAATTAATCAAATAGTTACCAATTAATCAAATAGTTAGTTACCACTTAATCAAATAGTTAGTTACCACTTAATCAAATAGTTAGTTACCACTTAATCAAATAGTTAGTTACCACTTAATCAAATAGTTAGTTACCACTTAATCAAATAGTTAGTTACCACTTAATCAAATAGTTAGTTACCACTTAATCAAATAGTTAGCTACCACTTAATCAAATAGTTAGTTACCAATTAATCAAATAGTTAGTTACCACTTAATCAAATAGTTAGTTACCACTTAATCAAATAGTTAGTTACCAATTAATCAAATAGTTAGTTACCACTTAATCAAATAGTTAGTTACCACTTAATCAAATAGTTAGTTACCACTTAATCAAATAGTTAGTTACCACTTAATCAAATAGTTAGTTACCACTTAATCAAATAGTTAGTTACCACTTAATCAAATAGTTAGTTACCACTTAATCAAATAGTTAGTTACCACTTAATCAAATAGTTAGTTACCACTTAATCAAATAGTTAGTTACCACTTAATCAAATAGTTAGTTACCAATTAATCAAATAGTTAGTTACCAATTAATCAAATAGTTAGTTACCAATTAATCAAATAGTTAGTTACCAATTAATCAAATAGTTAGTGACCACTTAATCAAATAATTAGTTACTAATTAATCAAATAGTTAGTTACCAATTAATCAAATAGTTAGTTACCACTTAATCAAATAGTTAGTTACCAATTAATCAAATAGTTAGTTACCAATTAATCAAATAGTTAGTTACCACTTAATCAAATAATTAGTTACTAATTAATCAAATAGTTAGTTACCACTTAATCAAATAGTTAGTTACCACTTAATCAAATAGTTAGTTACCAATTAATCAAATAGTTAGTTACCACTTAATCAAATAGTTAGTTACCACTTAATCAAATAGTTAGTTACCACTTAATCAAATAATTAGTTAGTTAGTAATTTATCAAATAGTTAGTTAGTAATTTATCAAATAGTTAGTTACCAATTAATCAAATAGTTAGTTACCAATTAATCAAATAATTAGTTACCACTTAATCAAATAGTTAGTTACCACTTAATCAAATAATTAGTTAGTTAGTAATTTATCAAATAGTTAGTTACCACTTAATCAAATAGTTAGTTACCAATTAATCAAATAGTTAGTTACCACTTAATCAAATAGTTAGTTACCACTTAATCAAATAATTAGTTAGTTAGTAATTTATCAAATAGTTAGTTACCACTTAATCAAATAGTTAGTTACCACTTAATCAAATAGTTAGTTACCACTTAATCAAATAGTTAGTTACCACTTAATCAAATAGTTAGTTACCACTTAATCAAATAGTTAGTTACCACTTAATCAAATAGTTAGTTACCAATTAATCAAATAGTTAGTTACCACTTAATCAAATAGTTAGTTACCACTTAATCAAATAGTTAGTTACCACTTAATCAAATAGTTAGTTACCACTTAATCAAATAGTTAGTTACCACTTAATCAAATAGTTAGTTACCACTTAATCAAATAGTTAGTTACCAATTAATCAAATAGTTAGTTACCACTTAATCAAATAGTTAGTTACCACTTAATCAAATAGTTAGTTACCAATTAATCAAATAGTTAGTTACCACTTAATCAAATAGTTAGTTACCACTTAATCAAATAGTTAGTTACCACTTAATCAAATAGTTAGTTACCACTTAATCAAATAGTTAGTTACCACTTAATCAAATAGTTAGTTACCACTTAATCAAATAGTTAGTTACCACTTAATCAAATAGTTAGTTACCACTTAATCAAATAGTTAGTTACCACTTAATCAAATAGTTAGTTACCACTTAATCAAATAGTTAGTTACCAATTAATCAAATAGTTAGTTACCAATTAATCAAATAGTTAGTTACCAATTAATCAAATAGTTAGTTACCAATTAATCAAATAGTTAGTGACCACTTAATCAAATAATTAGTTACTAATTAATCAAATAGTTAGTTACCAATTAATCAAATAGTTAGTTACCACTTAATCAAATAGTTAGTTACCAATTAATCAAATAGTTAGTTACCAATTAATCAAATAGTTAGTTACCACTTAATCAAATAATTAGTTACTAATTAATCAAATAGTTAGTTACCACTTAATCAAATAGTTAGTTACCACTTAATCAAATAGTTAGTTACCAATTAATCAAATAGTTAGTTACCACTTAATCAAATAGTTAGTTACCACTTAATCAAATAATTAGTTAGTTTGTAATTTATCAAATAGTTAGTTAGTAATTTATCAAATAGTTAGTTACCAATTAATCAAATAGTTAGTTACCAATTAATCAAATAATTAGTTACCACTTAATCAAATAGTTAGTTACCACTTAATCAAATAATTAGTTAGTTAGTAATTTATCAAATAGTTAGTTACCACTTAATCAAATAGTTAGTTACCAATTAATCAAATAGTTAGTTACCACTTAATCAAATAGTTAGTTACCACTTAATCAAATAATTAGTTAGTTAGTAATTTATCAAATAGTTAGTTACCACTTAATCAAATAGTTAGTTACCACTTAATCAAATAGTTAGTTACCACTTAATCAAATAGTTAGTTACCACTTAATCAAATAGTTAGTTACCACTTAATCAAATAGTTAGTTACCACTTAATCAAATAATTAGTTAGTTAGTAATTTATCAAATAGTTAGTTAGTAATTTATCAAATAGTTAGTTACCACTTAATCAAATAGTTAGTTACCACTTAATCAAATAGTTAGTTACCACTTAATCAAATAGTTAGTTACCAATTAATCAAATAATTAGTTACCACTTAATCAAATAGTTAGTTACCACTTAATCAAATAATTAGTTAGTTAGTAATTTATCAAATAGTTAGTTAGTAATTTATCAAATAGTTAGTTACCAATTAATCAAATAGTTAGTTACCAATTAATCAAATAATTAGTTACCACTTAATCAAATAGTTAGTTACCACTTAATCAAATAATTAGTTAGTTAGTAATTTATCAAATAGTTAGTTACCACTTAATCAAATAGTTAGTTACCAATTAATCAAATAGTTAGTTACCACTTAATCAAATAGTTAGTTACCAATTAATCAAATAATTAGTTACCACTTAATCAAATAGTTAGTTACCACTTAATCAAATAGTTAGTTACCACTTAATCAAATAGTTAGTTACCACTTAATCAAATAATTAGTTAGTTAGTAATTTATCAAATAGTTAGTTAGTAATTTATCAAATAGTTAGTTACCAATTAATCAAATAGTTAGTTACCACTTAATCAAATAGTTAGTTACCAATTAATCAAATAATTAGTTACCACTTAATCAAATAGTTAGTTACCAATTAATCAAATAATTAGTTACCACTTAATCAAATAGTTAGTTACCACTTAATCAAATAGTTAGTTACCAATTAATCAAATAGTTAGTTACCAATTAATCAAATAGTTAGTTACCACTTAATCAAATAGTTAGTTACCACTTAATCAAATAATTAGTTACCACTTAATCAAATAGTTAGTTACCACTTAATCAAATAGTTAGTTACCACTTAATCAAATAGTTAGTTACCAATTAATCAAATAATTAGTTACCACTTAATCAAATAGTTAGTTACCACTTAATCAAATAGTTAGTTACCAATTAATCAAATAGTTAGTTACCAATTAATCAAATAGTTAGTTACCACTTAATCAAATAGTTAGTTACCACTTAATCAAATAATTAGTTACCACTTAATCAAATAGTTAGTTACCACTTAATCAAATAGTTAGTTACCACTTAATCAAATAGTTAGTTACCAATTAATCAAATAGTTAGTTACCAATTAATCAAATAGTTAGTTACCAATTTATCAAATAGTTAGTTACCACTTAATCAAATAGTTAGTTACCACTTAATCAAATAATTAGTTACTAATTAATCAAATAGTTAGTTACCACTTAATCAAATAGACATTCACTCCTAGTAATAGCCCAGTATGGCAAATGTTTACCTGACAGGTAGTAAGTAACATGGCAATAGTTAGCCAGTCAGTCAGTAAGTCAGTCGGACAGCTAGCCAGTCAGTCAGACAGCCAGAGAACCAGCCAGTCAATCAGACAGCCAGTTAGACAGACAGAAGAGGACAGGACCTGGACAGGTAGGAGAGGAGATGGCCAGGTAGGAGAGGAGATGGACAGGTAGAAGAGGAGATGGGACAGGTAGGAGGAGATGAACAGGTAGAAGAGGAGATGGGACAGGTAGGAGGAGATGGACAGGTAGAAGAGGAGATGGACAGGTAAGAGAGGAGCTGGACAGGTAGGAGATGAGATGGACAGGAGAGAAAGGATATGGACAGGTAGAAGAGGAGATGGGACAGGTAGGAGAGGAGATGGACAGGTAGGAGAGGAGATGGACAGGAGAGAAAGGATATGGACAGGTAGAAGAGGAGATGGACAGGTAGGAGAGGAGATGGACAGGTAGAAGAGGAGATGGGACAGGTATAAGAGGAGATGGACAGGTAGAAGAGGAGATGGACAGGTAGGAGAGGAGATGGACAGGAGAGAAAGGATATGGACAGGTAGGAGAGGAGATGGACAGGTAGAAGAGGAGATGGACAGGTAGAAGAGGAGATGGACAGGAGAGAAAGGATATGGACAGGTAAGAGAGGAGCTGGACAGGTAGGAGAGGAGATGGACAGGTAAGAGAGGAGCTGGACAGGTAGAAGAGGAGATGGACAGGTAAGAGAGGAGCTGGACAGGTAGGAGAGGAGATGGACAGGTAGAAGAGGAGATGGACAGGTAAGAGAGGAGCTGGACAAGTAGGAGAGGAGATGGACAGGAGAGAAAGGATATGGACAGGTAGAAGAGGAGATGGGACAGGTAGGAGAGGAGATGGACAGGTAGGAGAGGAGATGGACAGGAGAGAAAGGATATGGACAGGTAGAAGAGGAGATGGACAGGTAGGAGAGGAGATGGACAGGTAGAAGAGGAGATGGACAGGTAGAAGAGGAGATGGACAGGTAGAAGAGGAGTTGGACAGAAGAGAAAGGATATGGACAGGTAGAAGAGGAGATGGACAGGTAGAAGAGGAGATGGACAGGTAAGAGGAGATAGGACAGAGGAGATGGACAGATAGAAGAGAAGATGGATAGGTGAGAGGAGATGGACAGGTAGGAGAAGAGATGGATAGGTGAGAGGAGATGGACAGGTAGGAGAGGAGATGGATAGGTGAGAGGAGATGGACAGGTAGGAGAGGAGATGGACAGGTAGAAGAGGAGATGGATAGGTGAGAGGAGATGGACAGGTAGAAGAGGAGATGGACAGGTAGAAGAGGAGATGGATAGGTGAGAGGAGATGGACAGGTAGGAGAGGAGATGGACAGGTAGAAGAGGAGATGGACAGGTAGAAGAGGAGATGGACAGATAGAAGAGGAGATGGACAGGTAGAAGAGGAGATGGACAGGTAGAAGAGGAGATGGACAGATAGAAGAGGAGATGGACAGGTAAAAGAGGAGATGGACAGGTAGAAGAGGAGATGGACAGGTAGAAGAGGAGATGGACAGGTAGAAGAAGGTAGAAGAGGAGATGGACAGGTAGAAGAGGAGATGGACAGGTAGAAGAGGAGATGGACAGGTAGAAGAGGAGATGGACAGGTAGAAGAGGAGCTGGACAGGTAGAAGAGGAGTTGGACAGATAGAAGAGGAGATGGACAGGTAGAAGAGGAGCTGGACATGTAGAAGAGGAGCTGGACAGGTTAGAGAGGAGATGGACAGGTAGAAGAGGAGATGGACAGGTTAGAGAGGAGATGGCCAGGTTAGAGAGGAGATGGACAGGTAGAAGAGGAGATGGATAGGTATGGGAGAGGAGCTGGACAGGTAGAAGAGGAGATGGACAGGTAGAAGATTAAATGGACAGGTTGAAGAGGAAATGGACAGGTAGGAGAAGACGAAGAGAAAGCAGCTGTAGTAGCAGTGTTCTCTGGGTTAATTCATGTCTTTATCAGGGCCAAAAAGTCAAGGGAATGAAGAGCAGTATAGGCTGAGATGAACTCTGCGTTCTTGACCACAGATCTGCTGCCTTACACGGAACCCAAACCGGCTGCGGCGTGCACCATCGTGCATAAATGTATTTTATCCCCCCACACCAAACGCGAACACGACACGCAGGTTAAAATATCAAAACAAACTCTGAACCAATGACATTAATTCATTTGGGGACAGGTCGAAAAGCATTAAACATGTATGGCTATTTAGCTACTTAGCTTGCTGTTGCTAACTAATTTGTCCTATTTAGCTAGCTTGCTGTTGCTAGCTAACGTTAATTTGTCCTATTTAGCTAGCTTGCTGTTGATAGCTAATTTGTCCTGGGATATAAACATTGAGTTGTTATTTTACCTGAAATGCACAAGGTCTTCTACTCTGACAATAAAATGGCCAACCGAATCGTTTCTAGTCATCTCTCCTCCTTCCAGGCTTTTTCATTGTTTAACTTATATGGTGATCGCATCTAAACGTTCATTGTATTACCACGACGACCGGCAAACGTGGGTACCTGCTTCTATAAACCAATGAGGAGATGGGAGAGGCAGGACTTGCAGTGCGATCTGCATCAGAAATAGAAAGGACTTCTATTTTAGATCCTGGCAACGCAGATGCTCGTTGGCGCGCGCGAGCAGTGTGGGTGCAATAATTGAATAACGTGGGTTTTTAAATGTATTTTGCTACGCTCGCGACGTGTCCGGTCTGGTCAGCATGTTAGACCAGGAATTCCACGTGGGTTGTGCACGCAGGGTACACTACATTAGAAAGGGTTCAGCCAAGGGGTGGGGGTGGCAGCTCTTCTTTACTCTGTGTGTTGTACATGGATATGGTGGTTCTTAGTTGTGTTGTATTTCTAGTATAATAATCACAAGACCTTCCAGTTGTTTTGGATCTTGTCTGTTTGCAGTAAGGAGGTACAGTTTGGCACATTGACCTTGTACAGTCCTGCACAGTCAGTCGGCCTGGTTATCTAAACAGGGTTAGAAAACTGGTTATCAGAGTAGTTCCCCTCCTCTCCTCTCACCTCCTCCTCCTCCTCTCTCATCTTCCTTCTCTTTCTCTTCCTGTCTCCTCTTTCTCTTTTCTCCTGTCTCTCATCTTCCTCTCTACTCTTCCTGTCTCTCTTCTTCTTCTCTTCCTCTCTCATCTTCCTTCTCTTTCTCTTCCTATCTCCTCTTTCTCTTTTCTCCTGTCTCTCATCTTCCTCTCTACTCTTCCTCTCTCCTCTTCCTCTCTTCTCTTCCTCTCTCATCTTCCTTCTCTTTCTCTTCCTATCTCCTCTTTCTCTTTTCTCATGTCTCTCATCTTCCTCTCTACTCTTCCTCTCCTCTTCCTCTCTTCTCTTCCTCTCATATTCTTTCTCTTCCTCTCTCCTCTTTCTCTCTTCTCTTTCACCTCACCTCTCCCTTTTCCTCTCTCCTCTTCATCCTTCTCTTTGTTTCTCCTCTTCCTCCTCCTTCTCTTCCTCTCTCCTCCTCTTCCTCACTTCCTCCTCTATCCTCTTCCTCTATCCTCTTCCTCCCTTCTCATCCTTCTCTTCCTCTTCCTCTCCTCTTCCTCTCTTCTCCTCTCTCTGCCTCTTCCTATCTCCTCCTTCTCTTCCTCTCTCCTCCTCTTCCTCTCCTCCTTCTCTTCCTCCTCTCCTCTCCTACTTCTTCTCTCCTCCTCCTCGTCTCCTCCTCCTCCTCTCTCCCCTGTGGCACCACACCAACGGCCACTATGTCTGTCACTACCAGATACCGGCAGCACAGCTAGTGCCAGATCCTTGCCAGATCCTTGCCTCCCCTCTGCCGGTTCCCAGGCGGGCACTGTGCCGGTGACGGTGTTCTGTGCTGAACCCCCAGAACACAATGCCTCCACCGGACCGGCACTCCTCTGACCCTGTCCTTGACATTCCACCTAGCTGGCCAAGGGACTCACTGGGGGGAGAGACTGGGTCGATATTAGAATGAAGATGCTAGTCTTGTTGAATGAGAATAATGTGGTCATTATGTTCAGTTGAAGAAAGACACGTCAGTGTTCTAGACACAGAACACCCCTTCAAATGAGTGTATTCTGCTAATTCAACCACACCCGTTGCTGACAGATGTATAAAATGGAGCACACTGCCATGCAATCTCCATTGACAAACATTTGCAGTAGAATGGTCCTTACTGAAGAGCTCAGTGACTTTCAATGTGGCACCGTCATAGGATGCCACTTTTCCAACAAGTCAGTTCATCAAATGTCTACCCTGCTAGAGCTGCCCCGGTCAACTGTAAGTGCTGTTATGGTGGAAACGTCTAGGACGGCTCAGCCCCAAAGTGGTAGGCCACGCAAGCTCACAGAACGGGACCGCAGAGTGCTGAAACGCAAAGCGCAAAAACATTGTCTGTCCTGGTTGCAACACTCACTACCGAGTTCCAAACTGCCTCTGGAAGCAACGACAGCACAAGAACTGTTCATCTTGAGCTTCATGAAATGGGTTTCCATGGCCGAGCGGCCGCACACAAGCCTAAGATCACCATGTTCAATGTCAAGCGTTGGCTGGAGTGGTGTAAACCATTTGAGTCTGGAGCAGTGGATGAATCACGCTTCACCATCTGGCAGTCCGATGTACGAAACTGTGTTTAGTGGATGCCAGGAGAACACTACCGAAAAGCATATAGTGCCAACTGTAAAGTTTGGTGGAGGAGGAATAAGGGTCTGGGGGGCTGTGTTTTCGTGGTTCGGGCCCCTTAGTTCCAGTAAAGGAAAATCTTAATGCTACAGAATACAATGACGATTCTGTGCAACAGGTCAGCACCTCAGGAGTAAATGTCAGCTGGCTTTTCATAGTCGATCATTCAGAGGTTGAGACAGCAGGTGTGGTAGAGAGAGAGAGAGAGAGTCATTCAGAGACCTAGACAGCAGGTGAGGTAGAGTCATTCAGAGGCCGAGACAGCAGGTGAGGTAGAGAGAGAGAGAGTCATTCAGAGGACTAGATAGAAGGTCTAGTCCTCTGATAGAGTTCAGTTTGTCAAATCGGAGGGTCTGCTGTCCGGACCTCTGGCAGTCTCTATGGGGGTGCCACAGGGTTCAATTCTTGGACCGACTCTCTTCTCTGTATACATCAATGAGGTCGCTCTTGCTGCTGGAGTCTCTGATCCACCTCTACGCAGACGACACCATTCTGTATACTTCCGGCCCTTCTTTGGACACTGTGTTAACAACCCTCCAGGCAAGCTTCAATGCCATACAACTCTCCTTCCGTGGCCTCCAATTGCTCTTAAATACAAGTAAAACTAAATGCATGCTCTTCAACCGATCGCTACCTGCACCTACCCGCCTGTCCAACATCACTACTCTGGACGGCTCTGACTTAGAATACGTGGCCAACTACAAATACTTAGGTGTCTGGCTAGACTGTAAACTCTCATTCCAGACCCATATCAAACATCTCCAATCCAAAGTTAAATCTAGAATCGGCTTCCTATTTCGCAACAAAGCATCCTTCACTCATGCTGCCAAACATACCCTTGTAAAACTGACCATCCTACCAATCCTCGACTTTGGCGATGTCATTCACAAAATAGCCTCCAATACCCTACTCAACAAATTGGATGCAGTCTATCACAGTGCAATCCGTTTTGTCACCAAAGCCCCATATACTACCCACCATTGCGACCTGTACGCTCTCGTTGGCTGGCCCTCGCTTCATACTCGTCGCCAAACCCACTGGCTCCATGTCATCTACAAGACCCTGCTAGGTAAAGTCCCCCCTTATCTCAGCTCGCTGGTCACCATAGCATCTCCCACCTGTAGCACACGCTCCAGCAGGTATATCTCTCTCGTCACCCCCAAAACCAATTCTTTCTTTGGCCGCCTCTCCTTCCAGTTCTCTGCTGCCAATGACTGGAACGAACTACAAAAATCTCTGAAACTGGAAACACTTATCTCCCTCACTAGCTTTAAGCACCAACTGTCAGAGCAGCTCACAGATTACTGCACCTGTACATAGCCCACCTATAATTAACCCAAACAACTACATCTCTCCCAACTGTATTTAATTAATTAATTTGTTTTGCTCCTTTGCACCCCATTATTTTTATTTCTACTTTGCACTCTCTTCCATTGCAAAACTACCATTCCAGTGTTTTACTTTGCCACCATGGCCTTTTTTGCCTTTACCTCCCTTCTCACCTCATTTGCTCACATTGTATATAGACTTGTTTATACTGTATTATTGACTGTATGTTTGTTTTACTCCATGTGTAACTCTGTGTCATTGTATCTGTCGAACTGCTTTGCTTTATCTTGGCCAGGTCGCAATTGTAAATGAGAACTTGTTCTCAACTTGCCTACCTGGTTAAATAAAGGTGAAATAAATAAATGTAGAGTCATTCAGAGGCCTAGACAGCAGGTGAGGTAGAGAGAGAGAGTCATTCAGAGGTCAAGACAAGGTGAGGTAGAGAGAGAGAGGGAGAGAGAGAGAGTCATTCAGAGGTCGAGACAAGGTGATGTAGAGAGAGAGAGGGAGAGAGAGAGAGGGAGAGAGTCATTCAGAGGTCGAGACAAGGTGATGTAGAGAGAGAGAGGGAGAGAGAGAGTCATTCAGAGGTTGAGACAAGGTGAGGTAGAGAGAGAGAGGGAGAGAGAGAGAGTCATTCAGAGGTCGAGACAAGGTGATGTAGAGAGAGAGAGGGAGAGAGAGAGTCATTCAGAGGTCGAGACAAGGTGAGGTAGAGAGAGAGAGGGAGAGAGAGAGTCATTCAGAGGTCGAGACAGCAGGTGATGTAGAGAGAGAGAGAGGGAGAGAGAGTCATTCAGAGGTCGAGACAAGGTGATGTAGAGAGAGAGAGACAGAGAGAGAGAGAGAGAGAGAGAGAGAGAGAGAGTCATTCAGAGGTCGAGACAAGGTGATGTAGAGAGAGAGAGAGAGACAGAGAGAGAGAGAGAGTCATTCAGAGTTCGAGACAAGGTGATGTAGAGAGAGAGAGAGAGAGAGAGAGAGAGAGAGAGAGAGAGAGAGAGAGAGAGAGAGAGAGAGAGAGTCATTCAGAGGTCTAGACAGCAGGTGATGTAGAGAGAGAGAGAGAGTCATTCAGAGGTCGAGACAGCAGGTGATGTAGAGAGAGAGAGAGAGAGTCATTCAGAGGTTGAAACATTGCCATCAATAAAATGCAATAGTACTTGTTGTCCGTAGCTTAGGCCTACCCATACCATAACCCCACCGCCACCATGGGGCCTACCCATACCATAACCCCACCGCCACCATGGGGCCTACCCATACCATAACCCCACTGCCACCATGGGGCCTACCCATACCATAACCCCACCGCCACCATGGGGCCTACCCATACCATAACCCCACTGCCACCATGAGGCCTACCCAAACCATAACCCCACCGCCACCATGGGGCCTACCCATACCATAACCCCACCATGGGGCCTACCCATACCATAACCCCACCATGGGGCCTACCCATACCATAACCCCACCGCCACCATGGGGCCTACCCATACCATAACCCCACCATGGGGCCTACCCATACCATAACCCCACCATGGGGCCTACCCATACCATAACCCCACCACCACCATGGGGCCTACCCATACCATAACCCCACCATGGGGCCTACCCATACCATAACCCCACCATGGGGCCTACCCATACCATAACCCCACCATGGGGCCTACCCATACCATAACCCCACCGCCACCATGGGGCCTACCCATACCATAACCCCACCGCCACCATGGGGCCTATCCATACCATAACCCCACCGCCACCATGGGGCCTACCCATACCATAACCCCACCGCCACCATGGGGCCTACCCATACCATAACCCCACCATGGGGCCTACCCATACCATAACCCCACCATGGGGCCTACCCATACCATAACCCCACCACCACCATGGGGCCTACCCATACCATAACCCCACCATGGGGCCTACCCATACCATAACCCCACTGCCACCATGGGGCCTACCCATACCATAACCCCACCGCCACCATGGGGCCTATCCATACCATAACCCCACCGCCACCATGGGGCCTACCCATACCATAACCCCACCGCCACCATGGGGCCTACCCATACCATAACCCCACCATGGCGCCTACCCATACCATAACCCCACCATGGGGCCTACCCATACCATAACCCCACCGCCACTATGGGGCCTACCCATACCATAACCCCACCGCCACCATGGGGCCTACCCATACCATAACCCCACCGCCACCATGGGGCCTACCCATACCATAACCCCACTGCCACCATGAGGCCTACCCAAACCATAACCCCACCGCCACCATGGGGCCTACCCATACCATAACCCCACCATGGGGCCTACCCATACCATAACCCCACCGCCACCATGGGGCCTACCCATACCATAACCCCACCATGGGGCCTACCCATACCATAACCCCACCACCACCATGGGGCCTACCCATACCATAACCCCACCATGGGGCCTATCCATACCATAACCCCACCATGGGGCCTACCCATACCATAACCCCACCGCCACCATGGGGCCTACCCATACCATAACCCCACCGCCACCATGGGGCCTACCCATACCATAACCCCACCGCCACCATGGGGCCTATCCATACCATAACCCCACCGCCACCATGGGGCCTACCCATACCATAACCCCACCGCCACCATGGGGCCTACCCATACCATAACCCCACCATGGGGCCTACCCATACCATAACCCCACCATGGGGCCTACCCATACCATAACCCCACCACCACCATGGGGCCTACCCATACCATAACCCCACCATGGGGCCTACCCATACCATAACCCCACCGCCACCATGGGGCCTACCCATACCATAACCCCACCGCCACCATGGGGCCTACCCATACCATAACCCCACCGCCACCATGGGGCCTATCCATACCATAACCCCACCGCCACCATGGGGCCTACCCATACCATAACCCCACCGCCACCATGGGGCCTACCCATACCATAACCCCACCATGGGGCCTACCCATACCATAACCCCACCATGGGGCCTACCCATACCATAACCCCACCGCCACTATGGGGCCTACCCATACCATAACCCCACCGCCACCATGGAGCCTACCCATACCATAACCCCACCGCCACCATGGCGCCTACCCATACCATAACCCCACTGCCACCATGGGGCCTACCCATACCATAACCCCACCGCCACCATGGGGCCTACCCATACCATAACCCCACCATGGCGCCTACCCATACCATAACCCCACCGCCACCATGGGGCCTACCCATACCATAACCCCACCATGGCGCCTACCCATACCATAACCCCACCGCCACCATGGGGCCTATCCATACCATAACCCCACCGCCACCATGGGGCCTACCCATACCATAACCCCACCATGGGGCCTACCCATACCATAACCCCACCGCCACCATGGGGCCTACCCATACCATAACCCCACCGCCACCATGGGGCCTACCCATACCATAACCCCACCATGGCGCCTACCCATACCATAACCCCACCACCACCATGGGGCCTACCCATACCATAACCCCACCATGGCGCCTACCCATACCATAACCCCACCGCCACCATGGCGCCTACCCATACCATAACCCCACCGCCACCATGGGGCCTACCCATACCATAACCCCACCATGTGGCCTACCCATACCATAACCCCACTGCCACCATGGGGCCTACCCATACCATAACCCCACCGCCACCATGGGGCCTACCCATACCATAACCCCACCATGGCGCCTACCCATACCATAACCCCACCATGGTGCCTACCCATACCATAACCCCACCGCCACCATGGGGCCTACCCATACCATAACCCCACCATGGGGCCTACCCATACCATAACCCCACCGCCACCATGGGGCCTACCCATACCATAACCCCACCATGTCGCCTACCCATACCATAACCCCACCATGTTGCCACTCGCCCACACCATAACACCACCATGTTCACCACTCGCCCACACCATAACACCACCATGTTCACCACTCGCCCACACCATAACCCCACCGCCACCATGGGGCCTACCCATACCATAACCGCCATACACGTGGTTTGCGGTTGTGAGGCCGGATGGAGGTACTCTCTAAAACGACGTTAGATGCGGCTTATGGTAGAGAAATGAACATTCAATTCTCTGGCAACAGCTCTGGTGGACATTCCTGGAGTCTGCATTCCAATATCACGCTCCCTCAAAAATGCAGACATCTGTGGCATTGTGTTGTGACAAAACTGCACGTTTCCTTTTATTGTCCGCAGCACAAGGTGTACCTGTGTAATGACCATGCTGTTTCTAACCCACCTGTCTGTGTCTCCCTGCAGCCTTCTCCCCAGTCAGTGGAGGCGCTAACGGCCATGACGGTCTATCCTGTCTGTCCATCAGCTCCCTGGTCAACAGCTCTGAGGGGAAGACTGAGTGTGACGGACAAGACCAGGGACAGGGCTTTACTGTCGACTCCATCATAGAGGGAAACCACAAGTAACCAGAGAGAGGAAGCGAAAAAACATCTAAAATCACACTGTTTTTGAAATCAATTTGTTGAAATAAAGGTTTTGTTTCTGTAAACTTTCTTCCAATGTTGTCATTCTGAAGATATTCAAAGTGTGGTTATTTTTTTCTGTCTGAGCTCTATATAAATGGTTCTAGTGAATGTGGTCTGTTAGCCAGGGGGAAGGTGAACATACAGGGGAGTTATGAATCATGTTGCCTCCCTAGATCTATGCCAGTCTATCCTACTCTATACCAGTTTATATTAGTCTATATATGGAATATACTAGTCTATCAGTCTACTTCAGGCAATATTAGGCTATACCAGTCAGTCAATACCAGTGTATATCGGTATATACCAACCTATACCCGTCTATATTTGTATATACCAATCAGTATATATATATATATATCAGTCAGTCCAGAACCGACTATGGGAGGCGCAAGGTACTACATAGTATGGAGCGCCGTTTGGGTCTGCGTGTCGATACACTTTAAATAACAGATATTTTTATAGAATGATGTTGTGTGCTGAATTTGCACGTTCAAGCCAAGCACCACCACTGCGATCAATAGCACTTTCAAAGCTGTACAGAAAACAAGTTCGCAAACAACCGGCCACGATGTGTTTACAATACCGCGTTGGTAATATGGGTTGTCCTACCGAATGGGAAAACATCTGTGTGAGCATCTAAAATATGACCAGGATCAAACGAGCAAGATCAAAAAATTGTGCAAATATCTTTGATACATGTTATTTGCAACTTCTGCAGTAGCACCCTATCTCTAGCTAGCGCCAATGCCACCAGCCTGAAAACAATGCAGTCATTTTCATTATTAACAATGATTTAGGATTCCATGTAAGTATTAGTTGGGGAGACACTAGTTGTTGAACTTCAGTTCATGAAAATAACGAGCCAGCTAGCTACTTAACCATGTTGCCCAAAGCTAACGTTATAAGCAGCCAGATAACTTCCTCTGGCCCGTGAGGCTTTACCGGACCGGTTACGTGTTGTGAAAATAGCCACAATTAGTGACCTTTGCGGTTGGCCTTCAAATTAAAAGTCTATGAAAATGACACAGAACATTACAATTGGTGGAATCATGACATATTTAGACTAGATCATGTTAAACAAGGTTGGAATGGGGTCTACTCGGTGACACCCACAGAACACAACTGTGAAGAGTTTAAGCAAATAGCTCTTATCAGGGAAGTTGACAGGGAAATCACCTGCCCAGTCAGCCTATTGTGTGTACTGACAATCATATTGCACTGTACAGCCTTATCTAAGGATTGGGGATCAATGAAATGGGGTATCAGTCTACTCAGTACCTAAGTGCTTTTTTCCCAACGTCCTCCTCAGTGTTATCAGACTCCTAAACATCCACGTTGTTTTGTTTCCCCTCCGGAATAGTGTCCAATACACATAGTAGGTTGACTGGTACAGTAAATGAGGCTCAATTCACAGTTGTTTCAGAGTCCCGCAATAAGAGCTAAGATGCTAATGTTCTCTGGGAGTCACTGAGTCGACTGATACCCCATGTCATTGATCCACAACCCGTAGGTAAGGCTGTGCAGTGAAATAATGCCCCCAATGCAATTCTAAAGTCTAATACACCCAGTGGGATTTCAACAGATTTTTGTCAAATTAACAAATTATTGTATTTTGTTGAATTTATATAACAACATTCCAAATTAGTTTTGCAAGATCTATTAAATTATGACATAATTCCACTATTTGTATTCATTTGCTTCGCTGTCAATGACAGACTGACTGTCTTATATATTTGGGGTATTTGTAACGATCGTCTTCGGTGGAAGGACAGGAGGACCAAAGCGCAGCGGGGTGAGTGTTCATATTTATTTAAACTCAGAACACTAAACAAAATAACAAAGAGAATGAAACGAAACCGAAACAGTTCTGTAAGGTGACGAAAAACACTAAACAGAAAATAACTACCCACAAACTCCGGTGGGAACAGGCTACCTAAGTATGGTTCTCAATCAGAGACTACGAACGGTGGGAACAGGCTACCTAAGTATGGTTCTCAATCAGAGACTACGAACGGTGGGAACAGGCTACCTAAGTATGATTCTCAATCAGAGACTACGAACGGTGGGAACAGGCTACCTAAGTATGGTTCTCAATCAGAGACTACGAACGGTGGGAACAGGCTACCTAAGTATGATTCTCAATCAGAGACTACGAATGACAGCTGCCTCTGATTGGGAACCATACCAGGCCAAACACAGAAATACAAAACATAGAACAAAAACTAGAATGCCCACCCCAACTCACGCCCTGACCAAACTAAAATAGAGACATAAAAAGGAACTAAGGTCAGGACGTGACAGTATTTCAGATGACACCTATCTAGATAGTTAGCTAGCTAACTATAGCTACTGAGAAAATATTATGTCGTTTTGCTATGTTTTTGGGAAAGAACACTATTTGCATCCATCAAAACTTTACCAGCTTCATAGCAGACGAATCGGTCAATCGTTGTGACATTTGAAATACGAGTGATATTGTAATCAATGTGTAATAACTACATGTCACTTATTGTGACATGCAGTCCTATTCAGGTCCTGATTGGTCAACAAGCTTATTTGATGAGTCAAATTGTGTTATGCGTGTATCTTTTTTGACACACAAAGACCCAAAGGCCATAACATAGAGCCATGACTACATGGAACTCAATTCCACATCAGGTAACTGATGCAAACAGTGGAATCAGATTTAAGGGTAGAGGGTTGTAGGTCAGTCAGTAGAGGGTTGTAGGTCAGTCAGTAGAGGGTTGTAGGTCAGTCAGTAGAGGGTTGTAGGTCAGTCAGTAGAGGGTTGTAGGTCAGTCAGTAGAGGGTTGTAGGTCAGTCAGTAGAGGGTTATAGGTCATAAAACCAGTTGGCTGTGAACGGCCCTGAGTGCCAAGTACCAATAAGAGTACGAGACAGACTAAAACAATTTATAGCTGTCTCGAACCTTGTCCATCATCTGCCATGTCTTCCTCTCCTCCTCCCCCTTGTCTCCTCTCCTTCTCTTCCTCTCAACCTACCCTTCTTTTCCTCTTACAAAACTAGAGCCTCCAGGACTTGCTTTTTGGAGTGCTGTGTCAAAAAAGCAGAGCGTCTCTTTATTATGGACAGACTTTTCTCCATCTTGTTTCTCCCCATCTTCTCCCCAAGACAGTTTACATTCTAAGGTAACACTAAGTAATTTAGTCTCCTCAGCTTGTTCAACAGCCACACCATTCATTACCTGATTCAGTTGAGGTTTAGAACTTAGGGAATGATTTGTACCAAATGCAATGCTCTTAGTTTTAGAGATGTGTATTACTGACCACCCATTCCATAACAGACTGCAACTCTTTGTTAAGGGTTTCAGTGACATCATTAGCTGTGGTTGCTGATGCGTATATGGTTGAATCATCAGCATACATGGATACACATGCTTTGTTTAATGCCAGTGGCAGGTCATTGGTAAACATAGAAAAGAGTAGAGGGCCTATAGAGATGCCCTGCGGTACACCACAGTTTACATGTTTAACATTAGAGAAGCTTCCATTAAAGAAAACCCTCTGAGTTCTATTTGATAGATAGCTCTGAATCCACAATATGGCAGAGGTTGAAAAGCCATAACACATTCTTTTTTTCAACAACAGGTTATGGTCAATGATATCAAAGGCTGCACTGAAATCTAACAGTACAGCTCCCACAATCTTATTGTCAATTTCTTTCAACCAATCATCAGTCATTTGTGTTAGTGCAGTACATGTTGAGTGCATTTCTCTATAAGCATGTTAATTTGTTTACAGAGAAATAGCGTTGTATTAAGTCAAACACAATTTTTTCCTAAGAGCTGTCAGCAAGCTGATTGGTCTGCTGTTAGAACCAGTAAAGGCCGCTTTACCAGTCTTGGGTTGAGAAATGACTTTGGCTTCCCTCCAGGCCTGAGGACAAAGACTTCCCTCCAGGCCTGAGGACAAAGACTTCCCTCCAGGCCGGAGGACAAAGACTCCCCTCCAGGCCGGAGGACAAAGACTTCCCTCCAGGCCTGAGGACAAAGACTCTCCTCCAGGCCAGGCCTGAGGACAAAGACTTCCCTCCAGGCCGGAGGACAAAGACTTCCCTCCAGGCCGGAGGACAAAGACTTCCCTCCAGGCCAGGCTGGAGGACTTCCCTCCAGGCCTGAGGACAAAGACTCCCTCCCTCCAGGCCAGGCCTGAGGACAAAGACTTTCCTCCAGGCCTGAGGACAAAGACTCCAGGCCTGAGGACAAAGACTTCCCTCCAGGCTGGAGGACATAGACTTTCCTCCAGGCCTGAGGACAAAGACTTCCCTCCAGGTCTGAGGACAGACTCCCCTCCAGGCCGGAGGACAAAGACTTCCCTCCAGGCCGGAGGACAAAGACTTTCCTCTA
>NC_060176.1:85966757-85991757 GCF_021184085.1 Oncorhynchus gorbuscha
TAGCTGGGTAGATAGCCAATGAGCTGAGGTAAACGGCAATATGTAATGTTTATGTGTTGGAAGACCAACCCATGTAGTAAACTCCGGCGTAAAGAGGTTAATTCGCCATTGACAAGTCATACCGGAAGGAGCAACGCATGTTACGGACAGCATTGTTTTGGTAAAGCGCATATTCAGCTGTTTATATATCAATCAGTATGGCGACTAAGTCAGGGCAAGCTAAATCTAAGTCTAGATATACAGATGTACACACCATTTTAGAAGAAATGGATCGAGGACGATTCATTTGGCGTTTCCCAAATGGAGGAATATTTTTTGAACGGAGATGACATCGTTTTGGACTGGTAAGTTCTTCTCATGCTAATGCCGTTGTTTGAAATTAATAATATAAAATATTATTTATGAAATGAAATAGCCTATTTGAGGCTGTTGAGGGGAGGGGAGGCCCACAACAATGGCCAAAGTGAAATGGAGACAGTAGATACAGCTGGTCTGTTGTATTATATTAAAGACAGTAGATCTAGCTGGTCTGTCATAATATAATAGAGACAGTAGATCTAGCTGAAATGTCATAATATAATAGAGACAGTAGATCTAGCTGGTCTGTCATAATATAATAGAGACAGTAGATCTAGCTGGTCTGTTATAATATAATAGAGACAGTAGATATAGCTGGCTAGTCATATTATAATAGAGACAGTAGATCTAGCTGGTCTGTTATAATATAATAGAGACAGTAGATCTAGCTGGTCTGTCATAATATAATAGAGACAGTAGATCTAGCAGGTCTATAATAATATATTAGAGACTGTAGATCTAGCTGGTCTGTCATATTATAATAGAGACAGTAGATCTAGCTGGTCTGTCATAATATAATAGAGACAGTAGATCTAGCTGAAATGTCATAATATAAATGAGACCGTAGATCTAGCAGGTCATAATAATATATTCAACCTTCTGCACACATCAACAACAGTCACCCACGAAGCATCGTTACCCATCGCTCCACAAAAGCAGAGCAAGGGGAACTACTACTTCAAGATCTCAGAGCATGTGACGTAACCGATTGAAACGCTATTTAGCGCACACCGCTAACTAAGCTAGCCGTTTCACATCCGTTACACTCACCCCCCTTTTGACCTTCCTCCTTTTTCCGCAGCAACCAGTAATCCGGGTCAACAGCATCAATGTAACAGTATAATTTTAAACCCGTCCCCTCGCCCATACCCGGGCGCGAACCAGGGACCCTCTGCACACATCGACAACAGTCACCCTCGAAGCATCGTTACCCATCGCTCCACAAAAGCCGCGGCCCTTGCAGAGCAAGGGGAACTACTACTTCAAGGTCTCAGAGCATGTGACGTAACCGATTGAAACGCTATTTAGCGCACACCGCTAACTAAGCTAGCCGTTTCACATCCGTTACACCTGAGCTACAGGCAGTTAGATTTGGGTATGTCTTCAGGCAGAAATTGAAAAAAGTATTGGGGTAGCTTCAACACTATCAACAAGGCAGGTCTTACAGGCCCTAGTTTCTACCTTCTTAACAATACTAACAACAAGGCAGGTCCTACAGGTCCTAGTTTCTACCTTCTTAACAATACTATCAACAAGGCAGGTCCTACAGGCCCTAGTTTCTACCTTCTTAACAATACTGTCAACAAGGCAGGTTCTACAGGCCCTAGTTTCTACCTTCTTAACAATACTATCAACAAGGCAGGTTCTACAGGCCCTAGTTTCTACCTTCTTAACAGCACTATCAACAAGGCAGGTCCTACAGGCCCTAGTTTCTACCTTCTTAACAGCACTATCAACAAGGCAGGTCCTACAGGCCCTAGTTTCTACCTTCTTAACAAAACTATCAACAAGGCAGGTCCTACAGGCCCTAGTTTCTACCTTCTTAACAATACTATCAACAAGGCAGGTCCTACAGGCCCTAGTTTCTACCTTCTTAACAAAACTATAAACAAGGCAGGTCCTACAGGCCCTAGTTTTGTCACACCTGGACTACTGTTCAGTCGTGTGGTCAGGTGCCACAAAAAAAGGAAAATTAGGAAAATTGCAATTGGCTCAGAACAGGGCAGCACGGCTGGCACTTGGATGTACACAGAGAGCTAATATTAATAATATGCATGTTTATCTCTCCTGGCTGAAAGTGGAGGAGAGATTGACTTCATCACCACTTGTTCTGTATTTATTAGAGGTATTGACAGGTTGAATGCACCGAGCTGTCTGTCTAAATGTTATGGGATTTTTAATATGAATAATGACTAAATGATGTATACATTGAAATGATGTATAGAGTTAAATTATGTTTGTTCATTAGGAAGGGGTTATGTAGCATAGATCTAGGAAGAAAGGAATGTTTGTGGGTGTAGAAAGAGAACGAAGAGGGTCATTAACCTATGTTTGACCCGACCTGGCTGTAACTGTCATGTATTGTCATGTTATGTCTTGTTCCTGTTCTTTCTCTTCACTTCGTTTCCCCCTGCTGGTCGTATTAGGTTACCTTCTATCCCTTTCCTTCCCCCAGCTGTTCCTCATCTCCTCTAACTACCTCGTTTACTCTCTCCCACCTGTTCCCTTTTTTCCCTCTGATTAGGTCTCTATTTCTCTTTCTGTTTCTGCTTCTGTCTTTGTCAGATTCTCGTTTGCTTCACCCTTGTCCCGTCCTGTCGTAATCTGCCTCTTCATCAGATGCTACTTGTGATCAGGTACCTCTGTCCTCTACAACCCGCGCCTACCCGGAGAGACCAGCAGTCTGTTGCCGCTAACCCTGCTATTCTCCTCTACTGCTAGAAGGGGACTCTCCTGTATAGATCAGTGGACTATATGATTTATTTTGTCGCCCTCTCTGCGGGTTGTCTATTTTGTCTATCGATACATCTGAAGAGGATATATGTATTCCCTGTGTTTGGACATTAAATGACTCTGTTTCTGTTAAACCGCTTTTGGGTCCTCACTCACCTGTATAACAGAAGAATCTGACCAAGAATGGACCCAGCGACTTCGGATCCTCTTCACTCAGCCGTCGAGATCCAGGGAGCGATGCTAGGCAGACACGAGCAGGAATTGTCTGTTGCTCGACATGCCGTTGAGACCCTGGCCGCCCAAGTCTCCGACCTCTCGAAACCTATTCACCATCTCCGCCTCGATCCACCGGCCACTTCCAGGGCTTCCGAGTCTCCGGAGCCCAGAATTAATAACCCGACGTGTTACTCTGGGGAGCCCACTGAATGCCGCTCTTTCCTCACCCAGTGTGATATTGTGTTTTCTCTCCAGCCCAACACGTACTCCAGGGGCACAGCTCGTATCGCCTACGTCATATCTCTCCTTACTGGACGGGCTCGTGAGTGGGGCACGGTAATCTGGGAGGCGAGGGCTGAGTGTACTAACCAGTATCAGAACTTTAAGGAGGAGATGATACGGGTTTTTGATCGTTCTGTTTTTGGGGAAGAAGCTTCCAGGGCCCTGTCTTCCCTATGTCAAGGTAATCGATCCATAACTGATTACTCTATAGAGTTTCGCACTCTTGCTGCCTACAGTGACTGGAACGAGCCGGCTTTGCTCGCTCGTTTTCTGGAGGGTCTCCGCGCGGAGGTAAAGGATGAGATTCTCTCCCGGGAGGTTCCTTCCAGCGTGGATTCCTTCATTGAACTCGCTATTCGCATAGAACGACGGGTTGATCTTCGTCACCGAGCTCGTGAAAGGGAGCTCGCGTTATCCGTTGCCCCCCTCTCCGCATCACTACCATCTTCCTCCACTGGCTCGGGTGCTGAGCCTATGCAGCTGGGGGGTATTCGCATCTCGACTAAGGAGAGGGAACGGAGAATCACCAACGGCCTCTGTCTCTATTGCGGTTCCGCTGGTCATTTTGTCACTTCATGTCCAGTAAAAGGCCAGAGCTCATCAGTAAGCGGAGGGCTACTGGTGAGCGCTACTACTCAGGTCTCTCCTTCAAGATCCTGTACTACCTTGTCGGTCCATCTACGCTGGACCGGTTCGGCAGCTTCCTGCAGTGCCTTGATAGACTCTGGGGCGGAGGGCTGTTTTATGGACGAAACCTGGGCTTGGGAACATGACATTCCTCTCAGACGGTTAGGGGAGCCCACGGTCATGTTCGCCTTGGATGGTAGTCCTCTCCCCAGGATTCAGCGTGAAACGCTACCTTTAACCCTCACTGTCTCTGGTAATCATAGCGAAACCATTTCTTTTTAAATTTTTCGTTCACCTTTTACACCTGTTGTTTTGGGCCATCCCTGGCTAGTGTGTCAAAATCCTTCTATTAATTGGTCTAGTAATTCTATCCTCTCCTGGAACGTCTCTTGTCATGTTAAGTGTTTAATGTCTGCTATCCCTCCTGTTTCCTCTGTCTCTTCTTCACAGGAGGAGCCTGGTGATTTGACAGGGGTGCCGGAGGAATATCACGATCTGCGCACGGTGTTCAGTCGGTCCAGGGCCACCTCCCTTCCTCCGCACCGGTCGAATGATTGTAGTATTGATCTCCTTCTGGGAACCACTCCCCCCCCGGGTTAGACTATACTCTCTGTCGGCTCCCGAACGTAAGGCTCTCAAAGATTATTTGTCTGTAGCTCTCGACACCGGTACCGTAGTCCCCTCCTCCTCTCCCGCCGGAGCGGGGGTTTTTTTTGTTAAGAAAAAGGACGGGACACTGCGCCCCTGCGTGGATTATCGAGGGCTGAATGACATAACGGTTAAGAATCGTTATCCGCTTCCCCTTATGTCTTCAGCCTTCGAGATCCTGCAGGGAGCCAGGTTTTTCACTAAGTTGGACCTTCGTAACGCTTACCATCTCGTGCGCATCAGGGAGGGGGACGAGTGGAAAACGGCGTTTAACACTCTGTTAGGGCACTTTGAATACCGGGTTCTGCCGTTCGGCCTCGCTAACGCTCCAGCTGTCTTTCAGGCATTAGTGAATGATGTACTGAGAGACATGCTGAACATCTTTGTTTTCGTTTACCTTGACGATATCCTGATTTTTTCACCGTCACTCCAGATTCATGTTCAGCACGTTCGACGTGTCCTCCAGCGCCTTTTAGAGAATTGTCTTTATGTAAAGGCTGAGAAGTGCTCTTTTCATGCCTCCTCCGTCACATTTCTCGGTTCTGTTATTTCCGCTGAAGGCATTAAGATGGATCCCGCTAAGGTCCAAGCTGTCAGCGATTGGCCCGTCCCTAAGTCACGTGTCGAGCTGCAGCGCTTTCTCGGCTTCGCAAATTTCTATTGTCGTTTCATCCGTAATTTCGGTCAGGTGGCAGCTCCTCTCACAGCCCTTACTTCTGTCAAGACGTGCTTTAAGTGGTCCGTTTCCGCCCAGGGAGCTTTTGATCTCCTCAAGAAGCGTTTTACATCCGCACCTATCCTTGTTACGCCTGACGTCTCTAGACAGTTCATTGTCGAGGTTGACGCGTCAGAGGTGGGCGTGGGAGCCATTCTTTCCCAGCGCTCCCCTTCTGACGACAAGGTCCACCCTTGCGCGTATTTTTCTCATCGCCTGTCGCCGTCGGAACGTAACTATGATGTGGGAAACCGCGAACTGCTCGCCATCCGCTTAGCCCTAGGCGAATGGCGACAGTGGTTGGAGGGGGCGACCGTTCCTTTTGTCGTTTGGACTGACCATAGGAACCTTGAGTACATCCGTTCTGCCAAACGACTTAATGCGCGTCAGGCTCGTGGGGCGTTGTTTTTCGTTCGTTTCGAGTTCGTTATTTCTTATCGTCCGGGCTCTAAGAACACCAAGCCTGATGCTTTATCCCGTCTCTTCAGTTCTTCTGTAGCCTCCACCGACCCCGAGGGGATTCTCCCTGAGGGGCGTGTTGTCGGGTTGACTGTCTGGGGAATTGAGAGGCAGGTAAAGCAAGCACTCACTCACACTCCGTCGCCGCGCGCTTGTCCTAGGAACCTTCTTTTCGTTCCCGTTCCTACTCGTCTGGCCGTTCTTCAGTGGGCTCACTCTGCCAAGTTAGCCGGCCACCCCGGCGTTCGGGGTACGCTTGCTTCTATTCGCCAGCGTTTTTCGTGGCCCACTCAGGAGCGTGACACGCGTCGTTTCGTGGCTGCTTGTTCAGACTGCGCGCAGACTAAGTCCGGTAACTCCCCTCCTGCCGGCCGTCTCAGACCGCTTTCCATTCCCTCTCGACCGTGGTCTCACATCGCCTTAGACTTTATTACCGGACTGCCTTCGTCAGCGGGGAAGACTGTTATTCTAACGGTTGTCGATAGGTTCTCTAAGGCGGCTCATTTTATTCCCCTGCCTCACACAGGAAGCGGCGCAGGTCCTAATCCAGGCACTTGTCATCTCCCGTCTGGATTACTGCAACTCGCTGTTGGCTGGGCTCCCTGTCTGTGCCATTAAACCCCTACAACTCATCCAGAACGCCGCAGCCCGTCTGGTGTTCAACCTTCCCAAGTTCTCTCACGTCACCCCGCTCCTCCGCTCTCTCCACTGGCTTCCAGTTGAAGCTCGCATCCGCTACAAGACCATGGTGCTTGCCTACGGAGCTGTGAGAGGGAACGGCACCTCAGTACCTCCAGGCTCTGATCAGGCCCTACACCCAAACAAGGGCACTGCGTTCATCCACCTCTGGCCTGCTCGCCTCCCTACCACTGAGGAAGTACAGTTCCCGCTCAGCCCAGTCAAAACTGTTCGCTGCTCTGGCCCCCCAATGGTGGAACAAACTCCCTCACGACGCCAGGACAGCGGAGTCAATCACCACCTTCCGGAGACACCTGAAACCCCACCTCTTTAAGGAATACCTAGGATAGGATAAGTAATCCTTCTCACCCCCCCCCCCTTTAAGATTTAGATGCACTATTGTAAAGTGACTGTTCCACTGGATGTCATAAGGTGAATGCACCAATTTGTAAGTCGCTCTGGATAAGAGCGTCTGCTAAATGACTTAAATGTAAATGTAAAAGTAAGCTTCCTTCTGCTAAAGAGACGGCACAAATCATCATTGAGAATGTTTTCAGAATTCATGGTCTTCCGTCAGACGCCGTTTCGGACAGGGGTCCGCAATTCACGTCTCAATTTTGGAGGGAGTTTTGCCGTTTGATTGGGGCTTCCGTCAGTCTCTCTTCCGGTTTTCACCCCCAGTCTAACGGTCAAGCAGAACGGGCCAATCAGACTATTGGTCGCATCTTACGCAGTCTTTCTTTTCGTAACCCTGCGTCTTGGGCAGAACAGCTCCCCTGGGCAGAATACGCTCACAACTCGCTTCCTTCGTCTGCAACCGGGCTATCTCCTTTTCAGTGTAGCCTCGGGTACCAGCCTCCTCTGTTCTCGTCCCAGCTCGCCGAGTCCAGCGTCCCCTCCGCTCAGGCTTTTGTCCAACGTTGTGAGCGCACCTGGAAGAGGGTCAGGTCTGCACTTTGCCGTTATAGGGCGCAGACTGTGAGAGCCGCTAATAAGCGTAGGACTAAGAGTCCTAGATATTGTCGCGGTCAGAGAGTATGGCTCTCCACTCAAAACCTTCCCCTTAAGACAGCTTCTCGCAAGTTGACCCCGCGGTTCATTGGTCCGTTCCGTATTTCTCAGGTCATTAATCCTGTTGCAGTGCGACTTCTTCTTCCGCGACATCTTCGTCGCGTCCACCCGGTCTTCCATGTCTCCTGTGTTAAGCCCTTTATCTGCGCCCCCGTTCGTCTTCCCTTCCCCCCATCCTTGTCGAGGGCGCGCCTATCTACAGCGTCCGTAAGATTTTGGACATGCGTCCTCGGGGCCGTGGTCATCAGTACCTAGTGGATTGGGAGGGGTACGGTCCTGAGGAAAGGAGTTGGGTTCCATCTCGGGACGTGCTGGACCGTTCGCTGATCGATGATTTCCTCCGTTGCCGCCAGGTTTCCTCCTCGAGTGCGCCAGGAGGCGCTCGGTGAGTGGGGGGGTACTGTCATGTATTGTCATGTTATGTCTTGTTCCTGTTCTTTCTCTTCACTTCGTTTCCCCCTGCTGGTCGTATTAGGTTACCTTCTCTCCCTTTCCTTCCCCCAGCTGTTCCTCATCTCCTCTAACTACCTCGTTTACTCTCTCCCACCTGTTCCCTTTTTCCCTCTGATTAGGTCTCTATTTCTCTCTCTGTTTCTGCTTCTGTCTTTGTCAGATTCTCGTTTGCTTCACCCTTGTCCCGTCCTGTCGTAATCTGCCTCTTCATCAGATGCTACTTGTGATCAGGTACCTCTGTCCTCTACAACCCGCGCCTACCCGGAGAGACCAGCAGTCTGTTGCCACTAACCCTGCTATTGTCCTCTACTGCTAGAAGGGGACTCTCCTGTATAGATCAGAGGACTATATGATTTATTTTGTCGCCCTCTCTGCGGGTTGTCTATTTTGTCTATCGATACATCTGAAGAGGATATATGTATTCCCTGTGTTTGGACATTAAATGACTCTGTTTCTGTTAAACCGCTTTTGGGTCCTCACTCACCTGCATAACAGTAACTCTGGAGAGATAAGATAGGACAGGGAGAGCCCCTCCAGGGTTCCCTTATCTGGGGGGGACAGGAACTGTCAGCTGAGTGGTTATAAACTGTGGTTAGACTCATGAGAAAATCCCTATGTTAGTGTGTATGTATGTGCATAGGTTAGAATGGTGTAAAGGGAATGTATTTGTGTATGCACGGCAGAGCTCTCGCAAATAAACCTGGATCTGATCAATTGTGAGCTGGGAATTCTGTCTGTTTTATTTAAGACCAGAACATTACAACCTCTGGGTATCAGACGGATAAAGATAATTGGAATTTATTAACATTGATTACAAAATTACTGAACACTAAACTACTGGCACACAGCTCAGACACCCATACATACCCCACAAGACATGCCACCAGGGGTCTCTTCACAGTCCCCAAGTCCAGAACAGACTATGGGAGGTGCACAGTACTACATAGAGCCATGACTACATGGAACTCTATTCCACAGTACTACATAGAGCCATGACTACATGGAACTCTATTCCACAGTACTACATAGAGCCATGACTACATGGAACTCTATTCCACAGTACTACATAGAGCCATGACTACATGGAACTCTATTCCACAGTACTACATAGAGCCATGACTACATGGAACTCTATTCCACAGTACTACATAGAGCCATGACTACATGGAACTCTATTCCACAGTACTACATAGAGCCATGACTACATGGAACTCTATTCCACAGTACTACATAGAGCCATGACTACATGGAACTCTATTCCACAGTACTACATAGAGCCATGACTACATGGAACTCTATTCCACAGTACTACATAGAGCCATGACTACATGGAACTCTATTCCACAGTACTACATAGAGCCATGACTACATGGAACTCTGTTCCACATCAAGTAACTGACGCAAGAGGTAACATTTTATTTAAACAACAGATTAAAAAACACCTGAAACAGCAGGGACTGTGAAGCAACACAAACATAGGCACAGACACATGCAAACACACAGACGATAAAATACACACTATACACACACTGACACATGGATTTTGTACTGTATGTATATATATATATATATATATGGCTGAGTAGGGGCCTGAGAGCACACAGTCTGAATGTATTGTAATGTTTTTAAAATGGTAAAAACTGCCTTCATTTGTCTGGACCCCAGGAAGAGTAGCTGCTGCCTTGGCAGGAACTAATGGGGATCCATAATAAACCCCAGGAAGAGTAGCTGCTGCCTTGGCAGGAACTAATGGGGATCCATAATAAACCCCAGGAAGAGTAGCTGCTGCCTTGTCAGGAACTAATGGGGATCCATAATAAACCCCAGGAAGAGTAGCTGCTGTCTCGGGAGGAACTAATGGTGATCCATAATAAACCCCAGGAAGAGTAGCTGCTGCCTTGGCAGGAACTAATGGGGATCCATAATAAACCCCAGGAAGAGTAGCTGCTGCCTTGATAGGAACTCATGGGGATCCATAATAAACCCCAGGAAGAGTAGCTGCTGCCTTGATAGGAACTAATGGGGATCCATAATAAACCCCAGGAAGAGTAGCTGCTGCCTTGGCAGGAACTAATGGGGATCCATAATAAACCCCAGGAAGAGTAGCTGCTTCCTTGTCAGGAACTAATGAGGATCCATAATAAACCCCAGGAAGAGTAGCTGCTGCCTTGTAAGGAACTAATTGGGATCCATAATAAACCCCTGGAAGAGTAGCTGCTTCCTTGTCAGGAACTAATGGGGATCCATAATAAACCCCAGGAAGAGTAGCTGCTGCCTTGGCAGGAACTAATGGGGATCCATAATAAACCCCAGGAAGAGTAACTGCTGCCTTGATAGGAACTAATGGGGATCCATAATAAACCCCAGGAAGAGTAGCTGCTTCCTTGTCAGGAACTAATGGGGATCCATAATAAACCCCAGGAAGAGTAGCTGCTGCCTTGATAGGAACTAATGGGGATCCATAATAAACCCCAGGAAGAGTAGCTGCTGCCTTGATAGGAACTAATGGGGATCCATAATAAACCCCAGGAAGAGTAGCTGCTGCCTTGTCAGGAACTAATGGGGATCCATAATAAACCCCAGGAAGAGTAGCTGCTGCCTTGTCAGGAACTAATGGGGATCCATAATAATCCCCAGGAAGAGTAGCTGCTGCCTTGGCAGGAACTAATGGGGATCCATAATAAACCCCAGGAAGAGTAGCTGCTGCCTTGATAGGAACTAATGGGGATCCATAATAAACCCCAGGAAGAGTAGCTGCTGCCTTGTCAGGAACTAATGGTGATCCATAATAAACCCCAGGAAGAGTAGCTGCTTCCTTGTCAGGAACTAATGGGGATCCATAATAAACCCCAGGAAGAGTAGCTGCTGCCTTGGCAGGAACTAATGGGGATCCATAATAAACCCCAGGAAGAGTAGCTGCTGCCTTGTCAGGAACTAATGGTGATCCATAATAAACCCCAGGAAGAGTAGCTGCTGCCTTGTCAGGAACTAATGGTGATCCATAATAAACCCCAGGAAGAGTAGCTGCTTCCTTGTCAGGAACTAATGGGGATCCATAATAAACCCCAGGAAGAGTAGCTGCTGCCTTGGCAGGAACTAATGGGGATCCATAATAAACCCCAGGAAGAGTAGCTGCTGCCTTGTCAGGAACTAATGGTGATCCATAATAAACCCCAGGAAGAGTAGCTGCTGCCTTGTCAGGAACTAATGGTGATCCATAATAAACCCCAGGAAGAGTAGCTGCTTCCTTGTCAGGAACTAATGGGGATCCATAATAAACCCCAGGAAGAGTAGCTGCTGCCTTGGCAGGAACTAATGGGGATCCATAATAAACCCCAGGAAGAGTAGCTGCTGCCTTGGCAGGAACTAATGGGGATCCATAATAAACCCCAGGAAGAGTAGCTGCTGCCTTGTCAGGAACTAATGGGGATCCATAATAAACCCCAGGAAGAGTAGCTGCTGCCTTGTCAGGAACTAAAGGGGATCCATAATAAACCCCAGGAAGAGTAGCTGCTGCCTTGGCAGGAACTAATGGGGATCCATAATAAACCCCAGGAAGAGTAGCTGCTGCCTTGGCAGGAACTAATGGGGATCCATAATAAACCCCAGGAAGAGTAGCTGCTGCCTTGGCAGGAACTAATGGGGATCCATAATAAACCCCAGGAAGAGTAGCTGCTGCCTTGGCAGGAACTAATGGGGATCCATAATAAACCCCAGGAAGAGTAGCTGCTGCCTTGGCAGGAACTAATGGGGATCTGTTATAAATGTAATAAATACAAATACAAAAACATTGACTCGATACCGGTACTCCTTGTATATAGCCTCATTACTACCTGATAACCCTAGACATTGACTCTATACTGGTACTCCTTGTATATAGCCTCATTACTACCTGATAACCCTAGACATTGACTCTATACTGGTACTCCTTGTATATAGCCTCATTACTACCTGATAACCCTAGACATTGACTCGATACCGGTACTCCTTGTATATAGCCTCATTACTACCTGGTAACCCTAGACATTGACTCGATACTGGTACTCCTTGTATATAGTCTCATTACTACCTGGTAACCCTAGACATTGACTCGATACCGGTACTCCTTGTATATAGCCTCATTACTACCTGGTAACCCTAGACATTGACTCGATACTGGTACTCCTTGTATATAGCCTCATTACTACCTGGTAACCCTAGACATTGACTCGATACTGGTACTCCTTGTATATAGCCTCATTACTACCTGGTAACCCTAGACATTGACTCGATACTGGTACTCCTTGTATATAGCCTCATTACTACCTGGTAACCCTAGACATTGACTCGATACTGGTACTCCTTGTATATAGCCTCATTACTACCTGGTAACCCTAGACATTGACTCGATACTGATACTCCTTGTATATAGTCTCATTACTACCTGGTAACCCTAGACATTGACTCGATACTGGTACTCCTTGTATATAGCCTCATTACTACCTGGTAACCCTAGACATTGACTCGATACTGGTACTCCTTGTATATAGCCTCATTACTACCTGGTAACCCTAGACATTGACTCGATACTGGTACTCCTTGTATATAGCCTCATTACTACCTGGTAACCCTAGACATTGACTCGATACTGGTACTCCTTGTATATAGCCTCATTACTACCTGATAACCCTAGACATTGACTCGATACTGGTACTCCTTGTATATAGCCTCATTACTACCTGGTAACCCTAGACATTGACTCGATACTGGTACTCCTTGTATATAGCCTCATTACTACCTGGTAACCCTAGACATTGACTCGATACTGGTACTCCTTGTATATAGCCTCATTACTACCTGGTAACCCTAGACATTGACTCGATACTGGTACTCCTTGTATATAGCCTCATTACTACCTGGTAACCCTAGACATTGACTCGATACTGGTACTCCTTGTATATAGCCTCATTACTACCTGGTAACCCTAGACATTGACTCGATACTGGTACTCCTTGATTAGCGTCCTTATTGTTATTTTGTTGTCTTACTATTTAGGCGCTGGTGACAACTACTTTTTTTTGTCAAGGCACTGTAGCCTTTAATATACAAACAAACTGCAGCATTGCTTTATCGCACTGTGGTTAAATAAGCCTTATTCTACAGACTTCAACACGTTGCTGTCCGTTGTATGAACTCAAGTACTCATTATCCCATCCGAGTAACTGTTCAATGTAAACGTTTAATTGGGAGTGTGTCTTTCCCCTGGTAAATTTATGGGATGGAACGATGGAACTCTCTCTCCCCGGAGATTGGCTGAGGTCTCTCTCTCCACGGGGATTGGCTGAGGTCTCTCTCTCCCCAGGGATTGGCTGAGGTCTCTCTCTCCCCAGGGATTGGCTGAGGTCTCTCTCTCCCCAGGGATTGGCTGAGGTATCTCTTTCCACGGGGATTGGCTGAGGTCTCTCTCTCCCCAGGGATTGGCTGAGGTCTCTCTCTCCCCAGGGATTGGCTGAGGTCTCTCTCTCCACGGGGATTGGCTGAGGTCTCTCTCTCCACGGGGATTGGCTGAGGTCTCTCTCTCCACGGGGATTGGCTGTGGTCTCTCTCTCCACGGGGATTAGCTGATCGGGTGCCAGTGATGCACAAAACAGTATTTAGTTTCTCGCCTTTATGACCACGTGTCAGGGGGCTGATGGGGGCTGATGCACGTCTTTATTGCCAGGGAGGCAGGAGAGGTAGAGGTGGATCCAACCAGCACCTCCTATCATCTCCTGACTTTCACTGCTCTCTACTCTGTCTGGCCCGGGACGCGCGCATGCACCCTTATCAGATGCACCTCGCGCCTCCAACGCTTTGGGGAGGCAAAGTGGCGAGACTGTTTGTGTGTGACTAACTGACTGACTGACTGGCTGGCTGACTGGCTGACTGACTGACTAACTGACTGACTAACTGACTGACTGACTGACTGGCTGACGGTGTGAGAAATGAATGGTTACAGATCTCCCTACCTGTACATAGGGGGTCTGGTGACACAGGTCCGAGCACCGCTCCAGAGGACCCCCAAGTGCGCGCGGTGCCGTAACCACGGCGTCCTGTCCTGGCTGAAGGGCCACAAGCGATACTGCTGCTTCAAGGACTGCACCTGTGAGAAATGCATCCTGATCATCGAGAGGCAGCGGGTCATGGCGACGCAGGTGGCGCTCCGCAAACAGCAGGCCAACGAGAGTCTGGAGAGCAGAGCCCTGCCCGGCATCACAGTGCCTGGATGGGGGGAGAGCATTATCCCTGAGTCTCTGAGAGCCCTGCCCGGCATCACGGTGCCTGGATGGGGGGAGAGCATTATCCCTGAGTCTCTGAGAGCCCTGCCCGGCATCACGGTGCCTGGATGGGGGAGAGCATTATCCCTGAGTCTCTGAGAGCCCTGCCCGGCATCACAGTGCCTGGATGGGGGGAGAGCATTATCCCTGAGTCTCTGAGAGCCCTGCCCGGCATCACGGTGCCTGGATGGGGGGAGAGCATTATCCCTGAGTCTCTGAGAGCCCTGCCTGGCATAACGGTGCCTGGATGGGGGGAGAGCATTATCCCTGAGTCTCTGAGAGCCTTGCCCGGCATCACGGTGCCTGGATGGGGGAGAGCATTATCCCTGAGTCTCTGAGAGCCCTGCCCGGCATCACGGTGCCTGGATGGGGGGAGAGCATTATCCCTGAGTCTCTGAGAGCCCTGCCCGGCATCACGGTGCCTGGATGGGGGGAGAGCATTATCCCTGAGTCTCTGAGAGCCCTGCCCGGCATCACGGTGCCTGGATGGGGGGAGAGCATTATCCCTGAGTCTCTGAGAGCCCTGCCCGGCATCACGGTGCCTGGATGGGGGAGAGCATTATCCCTGAGTCTCTGAGAGCCCTGCCCGGCATCACGGTGCCTGGATGGGGGGAGAGCATTATCCCTGAGTCTCTGAGAGCCCTGCCCGGCATCACGGTGCCTGGATGGGGGGCGGGGAACCGGGGACTGCCGCCCCACTCTGGGGACATGGACCTCCAATGGACATCGAAACAGACTGCCAACACACAGGGTAAGCCAATAATAATAGTAATAATAAAAATAATAATAATAATAACAATAATACAACATTATGTTTTTACTTTTATTGATAAAACACATTTCATCACAAAAATAGATCTTAAATGTGCTGTTTGGATATGGGGTAATAGAAAACTTAGCAACAAGAGAGTGGGCGTTTGGACACTTAGAAGTGGCTGCATTTATTGGTTGAAAAAATGTATGCTAATATCAACATAGCAATAAATAAATAAAAACATTGCACTAGACTTAAAATACAAATCATTACTGTCTTTATCCCAAATATTGAAGAGATTTAAAAACTGCAAGCGTCACTGCATTAATGCAGTCATTATTTCCCCAGAGTTACACCAACGGTGGCCTGACTTTACAGACACATTATATGCATAGTCTTCTACATATAATAGGTTCACATTTGTGGCAGGGAACAAATAGAGATCATTTAAATAACTTACAAAACATTTAATTAATAAACAGTAAATGTACATTGTTAAATTCCAGGGTTTTCTCGTGCATTATAAGGATACCACATCTTGATAAACATGGACTTTTATTTTCAGAAATAATTTGGGAGCAGATATGGGAGAGTATGGGAGAGTATGGGAGAGTATGGGGGAGTATGGGGGAGTATGGGGGAGTATGGGAGAGTATGGGAGAGTATGGGGAGTATGGGGAGTATGGGGGAGTATGGGAGAGTATGGGAGAGTATGGGAGAGTATGGGAGAGTATGGGGGAGTATGGGGGAGTATGGGGCAGTATGGGAGAGTATGGGGCAGTATGGGAGAGTATGGGAGAGTATGGGAGAGTATGGGGGAGTATGGGAGAGTATTCCCAGCATTTGATCAGACATTGCAACATTAATTGATATTAATCGCAGTATTCTAACCGACTTGTATTTTGTTTCAGCATTACTTGCTATTATTTTCATGTATAGAGGCCTAATAGTTTCATTATTGTGAGTCTAAATATTATTTTTAATCCTGCATAACATGGTTTTACTTTTTATAGCCATATAGTCACAGGCTTTGTAAATGTCTTGGTTAATTTGTATAAACTTACAATCCGTTGTTGCTAACCCTAACCCTAATGAAATCAAAAGAACATATCACATCATATGATCAAAAACATTTTGGTTTCTCTTTTTCGTCTACATTATTTCAGCCAGGAAGAGATTGTACACTTGTCTTGTATTTTTTTCTATTTTTCAGTGATAGGCATTTATCGATATGATCATGTTTTTAAAATCACTCTTTAATAGCACTTTGTAAATAAAGATATTATTTTCATGAATTGGTCTAATAAACAATCTAGAGGCCTACCTCTAGAGGGGATTTTAAACATAATGCCTACGTTATCATATTGATCATTGGCTATTTGTTTCAAGTGAATATTTCAAGTGAATGCATTATCCCTGTGTGGGTCAGTTACTGTATAGTACTGAATAGGCACGTGGTTTCAATAATATACTACAATAGGTTGTTCTGAGAACAGTGTTGTCCAGAGATATTATAGAACACAAGGACAGAATGCAGGGCGTGCAGGTGAAATTGGTATTGACTTTACATCAGATCCATTTCAGTGTGAGGGATGAAGGCATGTCATTAGAAAGATTACAGTACTCCAGACTGGACAGGTTCTAATCCAACATAATCGCCATCACTTCTGCATGAGGTCAACTCTCAGTGAAATGTTACCAAGCAAGAGCCAATCTGTTTACAACATGTGGTCAATGACCATGGAAGACCAATACTGCTAACAGCATTTCATAGAGAAAACAGTTAATGTTCATAAATTGCGGAGTTGTAGACAAGAGGATCGTCTGTGTAGTGGCAGAATCTACAAAAGCTCTATGTGGCTGTGTAGTCTCTACTAGACCACTATGTTGCTGTGTAGTCTCTATTAGACCACTATGTTGCTGTGTAGTCTCTACTAGACCACTATGTTGCTATTAGTCTCTACTAGACCACTATGTTGCTTTGTAGTCTCTACTAGACCACTATGTTGCTGTGTAGTCTCTGCTAGACATCTATGGTGCTGTGTAGTCTCTACTAGACCTCTGTGTATTCTCTACTAGACCTCTGTGTAGTCTCTACTAGACCTTTGTGTAGTCTCTACTAGACCACTATGTTGCTGTGTAGTCTCTACTAGACCACTATGTTGCTATTAGTCTCTACTAGACCACTATGTTGCTGTGTAGTCTCTACTAGACCACTATGTTGCTATTAGTCTCTACTAGACCACTATGTTGCTGTGTAGTCTCCACTAGACCTCCATGTTTCTGTGTAGTCTCTGCTAGACCTCTATGGTGCTGTGTAGTCTCTACTAGACCACTATGTTGCTGTGTAGTCTCTACTAGACCACTATGTTGCTATTAGTCTCTACTAGACCACTATGTTGCTGTGTAGTCTCTACTAGACCACTATGTTGCTATTCGTCTCTACTAGACCACTATGTTGCTGTGTAGTCTCCACTAGACCTCCATGTTGCTGTGTAGTCTCTACTAGATCGCTATGGTGCTGTGTAGTCTCTACTAGACCTCTGTGTATTCTCTACTAGACCTCTGTGTAGTCTCTACTAGACCTATGTGTAGTCTCTACTAGACCTATGTGTAGTCTCTACTAGACCTATGTGTAGTCTCTACTAGACCTCTGTGTATTCTCTACTAGACCTCTGTGTATTCTCTACTAGACCTCTGTGTAGTCTGTACTATACCTCTGTGTATTCTCTACTATGCCTCTGTGTATTCTCTACTAGACCTCTGTGTAGTCTGTACTATACCTCTGTGTATTCTCTACTATACCTCTGTGTATTCTCTACTAGATCTCTTATAGACCTCTGTGTAGTCTGTTCTAGACCTCTGTGTATTCTCTACTAGATCTCTACTAGACCTCTGTGTAGTCTGTACTATACCTCTGTGTATTCTCTACTAGACCTCTCTGTAGTCTCTATAATGACCTCTGTGTATTCTCTACTAGACCTCTGTGTATTCTCTACTATACCTCTGTGTAGTCTCTACTAGACCTCTGTGTAGTCTCTACTAGACCTCTGTGTATTCTCTACTAGACCTCTGTGTATTCTCTACTAGACCTCTGTGTAGTCTGTACTATACCTCTGTGTATTCTCTACTAGATCTCTTATAGACCTCTGTGTAGTCTGTTCTAGACCTCTGTGTAGTCTGTTCTAGACCTCTGTGTATTCTCTACTAGACCTCTGTGTAGTCTGTTCTAGACCTCTGTGTATTCTCTACTAGATCTCTACTAGACCTCTGTGTAGTCTGTACTATACCTCTGTGTATTCTCTACTAGACCTCTGTGTAGTCTCTACTAGACCTCTGTGTATTCTCTACTAGACCTCTGTGTATTCTCTACTATACCTCTGTGTAGTCTCTACTAGACCTCTGTGTAGTCTCTACTAGACCTCTGTGTATTCTCTACTAGACCTCTGTGTATTCTCTACTAGACCTCTGTGTAGTCTGTACTATACCTCTGTGTATTCTCTACTAGATCTCTTATAGACCTCTGTGTAGTCTGTTCTAGACCTCTGTGTATTCTCTACTAGACCTCTTCTTGATCTATGTTTAGTCTCTACTAGTGCTCTGTGTATTCTCTACTAGATCTCTACTTGACCTCTGTATAATGATCTATGTGTTGTCTCTACTAGACCTCTGTGTAGTCTCTACTAGACCTCTGTGTATTCTCTACTAGACCTCTGTGTATTCTCTACTAGACCTCTGTGTAGTCTGTACTATACCTCTGTGTATTCTCTACTATGCCTCTGTGTATTCTCTTCTAGACATCTGTGTCATCTCTTCAAGACCTCTGTGTAGTCTCTACTAGACTTCTTCTTGATCTATGTTTAGTCTCTCCTAGACTTCTGTGTAATCTCTTCTAGACCCCTGTGTATTCTCTACTATTCCTCTATGTGGTCTCATCTAGACCTCTGTGTAGTCTCATCTAGACCTCTGTGTATTCTCTACTAGAACTCTTTGTAGTCTTTTCTCGACCTCTTCTTGATCTATGTTTAGTCTCTACTAGACCTCTGTGTAGTCTCTTCTAGACCTCTGTGTATTCTCTACTAGACCTCTGTGTATTCTCTACTAGACCTCTGTGTATTCTCTACTAGACCTCTGTGTATTCTCTACTAGACCTCTGTGTATTCTCTACTAGACCTCTGTGTATTCTCTACTAGACCTCTGTGTATTCTCTACTAGACCTCTGTGTAGTCTCTACTAGACCTCTGTGTAGTCTCTACTAGACCTCTGTGTAGTCTCTACTAGAACAGTGTGTTGTCTCTTCTACACCTCTGTGTAGTCTCTTCTAGACCCCTGTGTGTTCTCTCTAGAGATGCTACATTTTCTTGATCTCTATGTAGTCTCTACTATACCTCTATGTTGCTGTGTAGTCTCTACTAGACCCCTGTGTATTCTCTTCTAGTCCTCTGTGTAGTCTCTACTAGACCTCTGTGTAGTCTCTACTAGAACAGTGTGTTGTCTCTACTAGACCTCTGTGAATTCTCTACTAGACCTCTGTGTAGTCTCTACTAGACCTCTGTGTAGTCTCTACTAGAACAGTGTGTTGTCTCTACTAGACCTCTGTGTAGTCTCTACTAGTCCTCTGTGTAGTCTCTACTAGACCTCTGTGTAGTCTCTACTAGAACAGTGTGTTGTCTCTACTAGACCTCTGTGAATTCTCTACTAGACCTCTGTGTAGTCTCTACTAGACCTATGTGTAGTCTCTACTAGACCTCTGTGTAGTCTCTACTAGACCTCTGTGTAGTCTCTATTAGACCTCTGTGTAGTCTCTATTAGACCTCTGTTTATTCTCTATTAGACCTCTGTGTATTCTCTTCTCGAACTCTGTGTATTCTCTACTAGAACTCTGTGTTAGTCTCTACTAGACCTATGTGTAGTCTCTACTAGACCTCTGTGTAGTCTCTACTAGACCTCTGTGTAGTCTCTATTAGACCTCTGTTTATTCTCTATTAGACCTCTGTGTATTCTCTTCTCGAACTCTGTGTAGTCTCTACTAGAACTCTGTGTTGTCTCTACTAGACCTCTGTGAATTCTCTACTCGACCTCTGTGTATTTTCTATTAGTCCTCTACTAGACCTCTGTGTAGTCTGTTCTAGTCCTCTGTGTATTCTCTACTAGATCTCTACTAGACCTCTGTATAATCTCTTCTAGACCTCTGTGTAGTCTCTACTAGACCTCTTCTTGATCTATGTTTAGTCTCTACTAGACCTCTGTGTGTTCTCTACTAGACTTCTTATAGACCTCTGTGTAGTCTCTTCTAGTCCTCTGTGTTTGATCTTCTACACCTGTGTGTAGTCTCTTCTACACCTCTGTGTAGTCTCTTCTAGACCCCTGTGTGTTCTCTCTAGAGACGCTACATTTTCTTGATCTCTATGTAGTCTCTACTATACCTCTATGTTGCTGTGTAGTCTCTACTAGACCCCTGTGTATTCTCTTCTAGACTCTGTGTAGTCTCTACTCGACCTCTGTGTAGTCTCTACTAGACCTCTGTGTAGTCTCTACTATACATCTGTGTCATCTCTTCAAGACCTCTTCTCGACCTCTGTGTAGTGTCTACTCGACCAAATCAAATCACATTTATTTATATAGCCCTTCGTACATCAGCTAATATCTCAAAGTGCTTTACAGAAACCCAGCCTAAAACCCCAAAAAGCAAGCAATGCAGGTGTAGAAGCACGGTGGCTAGGAAAAACTCCCTAGAAAGGCCAAAAACTAGCAAGAAACCTAGAGAGGAACTAGGCTATTTATTTTATTTATTTTTTAATTTTTAATTTTACCTTTATTTTACTAGGCAAGTCAGTTAAGAACAAATTCTTATTTTCAATGACGGCCTAGGAACAGTGGGTTAACTGCCTGTTCAGGGGCAGAACGACAGATTTTGTACCTTGTCAGCTCAGGGAATTGAACTTGCAACCTTTCGGTTACTAGTCCAATGCTCTAACCACTAGGCTACCCTGCCGCTATGTGGGGTGGCCAGTCCTCTTATGGCTGTGCCGGGTGGAGATTATAACAGAACATGGCCAAGATGTTCAAATGTTCATAAATGACCAGCATGGTCGAATAATAACAAGGCAGAACAGTTGAAACTGGAGCAGCAGCACAGTCAGGTGGACTGGGGACAGCAAGGAGTCATCATGTCAGGTCGTCCTGGGGCACGGTCCTTGGGCTCAGGTCCTCCAAGAGAGAGAAAGAAAGAGAGAATTAGAGAGAGCATATGTGGGGTGGCCAGTCCTCTTCTGGCTGTGCCGGGTGGAGATTATAACAGAACATGGCCAAGATGTTCAAATGTTCATAAATGACCAGCATGGTCAAATAATAGTAAGGCAGAACAGTTGAAACTGGAGCAGCAGCATGGCCATGTGGACTGGGGACAGCAAGGAGTCATCATGGCAGGTAGTCCTGGGGCATGGTCCTAGGGCTCAGGTCAGTTGAAACTGGAGCAGCAGCATGGCCAGGTGGACTGGGGACAGCAAGGAGTCATCATGTCAGGTAGTCCTGGGGCATGGTCCTAGGGCTCAGGTCCTCCGAGAGAGATAGAGAAAGAAAGAAGGAGAGAATTAGAGAACGCACACAGATTCACACAGGACACCGAATAGGACAAGAGAAGTACTCCAGATATAACTAACTGACCCAAGCCCCCCCGACACAAACTACTGCAGCATAAATACTGGAGGCTGAGATAGGAGGGGTCAGGAGACACTGTGGCCCCATCCGAGGACACCCCCGGACAGGGCCAACAGGAAGGATATAACCCCACCCACTTTGCCAAAGCACAGCCCCCACACCACTAGAGGGATATCTTCAACCACCAACTTACCATCCTGAGACAAGGCTGTGTATAGCCCACAAAGATCTCCGCCACGGCACAACCCAAGGGGGGGGGGGGGGGGCGCCAACCCAGACAGGATGACAGGATGACCACAACAGTGAATCAACCCACTCAGGTGACGCACCCCCTGCAGGGACGGCATGAGAGAGCCCCAGTAAGCCAGTGACTCAGCCCCTGTAATAGGGTTAGAGGCAGAGAATCCCAGTGGAAAGAGGGGAACCGGCCAGGCAGAGACAGCAAGGGCGGTTCGTTGCTCCAGGGCCTTTCCGTTCACCTTCCCACTGCTGGGCCAGACTACACTCAATCATATGACCCACTGAAGAGATGAGTCTTCAGTAAAGACTTAAAGGTTGAGACCGAGTTTGCGTCTCTGACATGGGTAGGCAGACCGTTGCATAAAAATGGAGCTCTTTAGGAGAAAGCCCTGCCTCCAGCTGTTTGCTTAGAAATTCTAGGGACAATTAGGAGGCCTGCGTCTTGTGACCGTAGCGTACGTGTAGGTATGTACGGCAGGACCAAATCAGAGAGATAAGTAGGAGCAAGCCCATGTAATGCTTTGTAGCAGTAAAACCTTGAAATCAGCCCTTGCTTTGACAGGAAGCCAGTGTAGAGAGGCTAGCACTGGAGTAATATGATAAAAACATTTGGTTCTCTTCAGGATTCTAGCAGCCGTATTTAGCACTAACTGAAGTTTATTTAGTGCTTTATCAGGGTTGCCGGAAAGTAGAGCATTGCAGTAGTCTAACCTAGAAGTGACAAAAGCATGGATTAATTTTTCTGCATCATTTTTGGACAGAAAGTTTCTGATTTTTGCAATATTACGTAGATGGAAAAAAGCTGTCCTCGAAATGGTCTTGATATGTTCTTCAAATAGAGATCAGGGTCCAGAGTAACGCCGAGGTCCTTCACAGTTTTATTTGAGACGACTGTACAACCATTAAGATTTATTGTCAGATTCAACAGAAGATATCTTTGTTTCTTGGGACCTAGAACAAGCATCTCTGTTTTGTCCGAGTTTAATAGTAGAAAGTTTGCAGCCATCCACTTCCTTATGTCTGAAACACATGCTTCTAGCGAGGGCAATTTTGGGGCTTCACCATGTTTCATTGAAATGTACAGCTGTGTGTCATCCGCATAGCAGTGATGTTTTCGAATAACATCCCCAAGAGGTAAAATGTATAGTGAAAACAATAGTGGTCCTAAAACAGAACCTTGAGGAACACCGAAATTTACAGTTGATTTGTCAGAGGACAAACCATTCACAGAGACAAACTGATATCTTTCCGACAGATAAGATCTAAACCAGGCCAGAACATGTCCGTGTAGACCAATTTGGGTTTCCAATCTCTCCAAAAGAATGTGGTGATCGATGGTATCAAAAGCAGCACTAAGATCTAGGAGCACGAGGACAGATGCAGAGCCTCGGTCCGATGACATTAAAATGTAATTTACCACCTTCACAAGAACACACAGTGCTATGATGGGGTCTAAAACCAGACTGAAGCATTTCGTATACATTGTTTGTCTTCAGGAAGGCAGTGAGTTGCTGCGCAACAGCCTTCTCTAACATTTTTGAGAGGAATGGAAGATTCGATATAGGCCGATAGTTTTAAAATATTTTCTGGGTCAAGGTTGGGGTTTTTCAAGAGAGGCTTTATTACTGCCACTTTTAGTGAGTTTGGTACACATCCAGTGGATAGAGAGCCTTTTATTATGTTCAACATAGGAGGGCCAAGCACAGGAAGCAGCTCTTTCAGTAGTTTAGTTGGAATAGGGTCCAGTATGCAGCTTGAAGGTTTAGAGGCCATGTTTATTTTCATCATTGTGTCAAGAGATATAGTACTAAAACACTTGAGCGTCTCTCTTGATCCTAGGTCCTGGCAGAGTTGTGCAGACTCAGGACAACTGAGGTTTGGAGACTACTGGATGATTTCTTCTGGATCTATGTTTAGTCTCTCCGAGACCTCTGTGTAGTCTTCTAGACCCCTGTGGATTCTCTACTATTCCTCTATGTAGTCTCATCTAGACCTCTGTGTATTCTTTACTAGACCTCTGTGTATTCTCTTCTATACCTCTGTGTATTCTCTACTAGACCTCTGTGTAGTCTGTACTAAACCTCTGTGTATTCTCTACTAGACCTCTGTGTAGTCTGTACTATACCAGGTACTCCACAATGTCCAGGTACTCCACAATGCGTCGTGAAGAACATCCCTTAGACGTGGTATATTGGCCATATACCACACCACCTCTTGCCTTTTGCTGTTATAAACTCTTCAAATGCATCGGTAACATTTTCCCAGAACTTAATTTCTATAATACATCTGTAGGAAAGTCTTTCCATGAGAGCAACATTACTTTACAAAACAGGATTTTAAGCGATTTGTCAAAAAATCGAATCATGTTGTCACATGTGCCGAATACAACAGGTTTAGAAATGCCTACTCACGAGCACTTTCCCATCAAGGAGTACCGGTAACGAGTCAATGTGCAGGGGTACGAGGTAATAATGAGACTATATACAAGGAGTACCGGTAACGAGTCAATGTGCAGAAGTACAAGGTAATAATGAGAGTGTTTTCAAGGAGTACCGGTAACGAGTCAATGTGCAGAGGTACGAGGTAATAATGAGACTATATACAAAGAGTACCAGTAACGAGTCAATGTGCAGAAGTACAAGGTAATAATGAGACTATATACAAGGAGTACTGGTAACGAGTCAATGTGCAGAGGTACGAGGTAATAATGAGAGTGTTTTCAAGGAGTACCGGTAACGAGTCAATGTGCAGAGGTACGAGGTAATAATGAGAGTGTTTTCAAGGAGTACCGGAAACGAGTCAATGTGCAGAGGTACGAGGTAATAATGAGAGTGTTTTCAAGGAGTACCGGTAACGAGTCAATGTGCAGAGGTACGAGGTAATAATGAGAGTGTTTTCAAGGAGTACCGGTAACGAGTCAATGTGCAGAGGTACGAGGTAATAATGAGAGTGTTTTCAAGGAGTACCGGTAACGAGTCAATGTGCAGAGGTACGAGGTAATAATGAGAGTGTTTTCAAGGAGTACCGGTAACGAGTCAATGTGCAGAGGTACGAGGTAATAATGAGAGTGTTTTCAAGGAGTACCGGTAA